>NC_044981.1:121655913-121970445 GCF_008728515.1 Papio anubis
ACTTTTACACTGTTGGTGGGATTGTAAACTAGTTCAACCATTATGGAAAACAGTATGGCGATTCCTCAAGGATCTAGAACTAGATGTACCATATGACCCAGCCATCCCATTACTGGGGATATACCCAAAGGATTATAAATTATGCTGCTATAAAGACACATGCACACGTATGTTTATTGCAGCACTATTCACAATAGCAAAGACTTGGAATCAACCCAAATGTCCATCAGTGACAGATTGGATTAAGAAAATGTGGCACATATACACCATGGAATACTGTGCAGCCATAAAAAAAGGATGAGTTTGTGTCCTTTGTAGGGACATGGATGCAGCTGGAAACCATCATTCTTAGCAAACTATCACAAGAACTGAAAACCAAACACTGCATGTTCTCACTCATAGGTGGGAACTGAACAATGAGATCACTTGGACTCAGGAAGGGGAACATCACACACCGGGGCTTATCATGGGGAGGGGGGAGGGGGGAGGGATTGCATTGGGAGTTATACCTGATGTAAATGACGAGTTGATGAGTGCAGCACACCAACATGGCACAAGTATACATATGTAACAATCCTGCACGTTATGCACATGTACCCTACAACTTAAAGTATAATAATAATAAATAAATTTTTAAAAAATGATTATTAATAGTATCCTTTTTCTTCAGAGAAATATAAATAATTATCACAACTAGGTATTACTAATTAACCCCGAAATAATCAAAATTAGAGAACAACATTATCAAATCCTGGCAAGCATGTGGAGCAACTGGGCCTCACATACATTGCTGGTTGTAATGAAACATGGTATGAACACCGGGGCTGGTTCATGTGCATGCAACCTATGCAGTTACATAGGGATTAGAAGAGTCTTGTGTTTGGCTTAAAACTCTGTTGTCACCATCTTGAAATTTTTGATAACTTTTTGACAAGTAATTCCAAATATCATTGTGTTCTGGTCCCCACAAATTACATAGTTCTGAAAACCATTTTAGTAAACAATTGGGAGTTTCCTATAAATGTAAGCATACACTCACCATATGATATAACTTTTCTGCTTCTAGTTCATTACTAAATGGAAATAAAAATGTATGTCCAGAAATTACCTGTTTATAAATTCTCATAGATATATGTATACATACTAGTTATATACATCATGGCTTAAAACTCAAATAAGAAAATTTTGTCATGGCCCTATAATGAAACTATGTAAAAATAAAAACAAATTACTGATCCGTGTAACATGAAAACAAAAACAAAAACTAAGATACTAAAACTAAAATATGAGAGAAGAAAAGCTAGTCACAAGTGTGTACATACTACATGAATTTATTAATCTAAAATTCTAAAAGTAAAACTAATTTATAGAGACAGAAAGATGATCAGGTATAGCCCTGGGCCAGGAATTTAGAGGTGGGCAAATTAACAAGAAAAGAGAAGGAAACTTCTGGGTGGACATCAATATCCTGTATTTATTGTATTGATGGTTCCACGGGTATATGTATTTGTCAAATCTCATCAAACTTGTGGAGCAATCCCACTATTTAGCATATATCCAAAGGTAATGAAATCAGTCTGTCGAAGAGATATCTGCTCTTCCATGTTAATTGCAGCACTATTCACAATAGCTAAGATATGGAATCAACCTGAGTGTCCATCAGTGGATGAATGGATAAAGAAAATGTAGGCAGGCCTGGCGTGGTGGCTCACACCTGTAATCTCAGCACTTTGGGAGGTCGAGGCGAGCAGATCACAATGTCAGGGGTTCGAGACCGTCCTGGCTAACACGGTGAAACCCCGTCCCTAAGAAAAATACCAAAAATTAGCCGGGCGTGATGGCAGGAGGCTGAGACAAGAGAATGGCATGAACCCGGGAGGCGGAGCTTGCAGTGAGCCGAGATCACTTCACTGCACTCCACCCTGGGCAACAGAGCGAGACTCTTATCTCAAAAATAAATAAATAAATAAATAAAATGTTGTAGGCATGCATGTGGAACACTATTCATTCCTAATAAAGAAGGAATTCCTGTGATTTGTGAAAACATAGATGGACTTGATGGACATTGTGGTAAATGAAGTAATCCAGGCCCAGAAAGGCAAATACCACATGATCTCACTTACATGTGGAATCTAAAAATTTTGAACTCATAGAAGACAGTAGGATAGTGGTTACTAGGAGATTAAGTGAGTGGCGGTTTGGGTTGGGGAGATGTTGATCAAAGGATATAAAATTTCATTTAAATAGAAATTTTCCTCAAGATTATATATTATATGACACGGTGATTATAGTTAACAACAATATATTTTATTTTGAACACTGCTAGGGTTGTAGATTTCAAGTGTTTTAAGCAATTTGGGAGGCCAAGGCAGGTGGATCATTTGAGGTCAGGAGTTTAAGACCAGCCTGGCTAACATAGTGAAACCCCATCTCTACTAAAAATACAAAAAAAAAAAAAAAAGTTGGGTATCGTGGCACGTGCCTGTAATCCCAGCTACTTGGCATAAAAATGTCTGTAATTATAGTTAATAACAATATATTGTGTTTTGAACATGGCTAAGGGTATAGATTTTAAGTGTTTCACCATCAAAGAAAATAAGTACCATTCCTGTTAATTAGCATAATTGAGCCTCTCCACAATGTATATATATTTCAATACATTATGTTGTACACAGTAAATATATATAATTTTTATTTTTCAAGTTTTTAAAAAAGTAATACATAACCAGAGATCCAAAAATAGTCACACATAAAAACAAAACTTGTCCAACTGTATCCTTAAATGGTTATAATATCAGAAGTAAGTTTTACTGCAACACATTTGATTTTTAAAACTAACTCAAAAAACATAGAGAAAAATGCTTAAAGCTGAAAATAAAAGGAAACAAATGAAACATATATCAAGTTGAGAGTATAGTCTCATAGGAGGAAAAAAATATTCCAAGAAAAATTTGAACACTGATTGTAAACAGTTAAGACACACGAAGGGGAAGAAGAAACAAACTACAAAGTGATCTTGAACTTTATCTAGTAAATTGATTTTTTGGCATAGGCATTAGCACTGTAACTGTGAATCTATTTTATGCATATTGTAAGCCTAAGTGAAATATTAAGTATATTAATATTTTTGGGGAACCACACATTTCACCATGATAGAGAAGATAAAAATATGGATTTGTATAAAAAGAGAAAAAATTCCATTGGGTTGGGATTTGAGTTATCAAAATTAAATTATTATAAAAATATGTATATACATATATATAACTATAGCTGTGCCCTAAGAAAAGAGTAAAAATTAAAAATATAGGTGGCATTAATGACTCAAAAAAGTTCTGGGTTCCTTAGAGAAATGTCCGATTTTATGTCTGGTGCAGAAAAGTGCGAGAAGAACCTGAACTATCTTTTATTCTAAGGATGGAAGAAGTAAATATGCACTTATGTGAACTTGTCAAAAGATGCCAGTATCCAGCTAAAGGGTATCTCAGTGGCTCATACAGGGATAATTTAAATAACACAATCAATAATTTATAGAAGCATAAAAATGTCTGTGAGTCAAAATTTGCAATAAAAATCATGAAAATAAAATGTGTTGATCAGCTTGTGGTAAAAGCTTTTATTTACAGAAAATAGCAACTAAGAAACATAAAATAAATACAATAATTAGAAAATAATTATATGTATTCACCCTGGTAATAAATGATTAAGGGAAGACATATAAATGGAGACTAAAATATTATATGAAAGTTTACTGGGGAATGGGATATTCTTAGGAATTCAAATGAATAAACTATAAATTACTTATTTATAATAAAGTGGAAAAAGTGTCCAATAATAGATAAATTTTGTGATTTAGCCTTAACCAAAGTGGTCAAACTCAGTATTTTCATAATTGACATCAGTATAAACCATGATGAGATATAATGAACAGATAGATCACCTATGCAACGGTTCCTCCAAAACTCTTCAACTGTATCTAATTATGAAGATACAATGGACAAAGACAAATTGAAGAATATTCTCTAAAACAGTTGGCCTGGATATATGAAAATATTAATGGCATAAAAGATAGAATAAATAATTAAATTAAAATAAATGAGAATTTGTAAACTCTTCTAACCACTAAATCCAGTGCATACATAATTCTTGATTGATTCCTGGATTAAACAACAAACAAGAAAAACATCAAACAGCTGTAAGTAACATTATTGGAGCAATCAGAGAAATTTAAATATTGACTATTATATATTAGTATTTAATATAGTTAAATTAACTGAGTATGATGATTTAATTATGGTTACATCAGATAATCTTTTTAGGAAATATATGCCAAAGCATTTAAAGGAGAAGAAATATATTACCTTCAAATAGTTCAAGACACTCCCACACAGAGAGAGAATGCACATGTGAAAAAATGTTAATGATTAGTGAGTTCTGCAATTCACTTATAGTTGTACTATTCTTATAACTTTTCTGTAGGTTGCAAATTCAAAGATAAAATTGATGGACGACTTTTTGCTCCTTAGCTCAGCTAAATCTGGGTTTTTGTCTGATGACTAGAAAGAATTAGGCATGAAGAAACATTGAAGGGTGAGGAGGGTGGAATTTATTAAACTAAAGGGGATCTTTTAGAAAAGAGAGGGGTCTTGCCAGCAGGCTTCCCCCTCACAAATGGAATAACAGGCCACCATACATGAGCTGAAGAGACCAGGTTCCTTCCCTGCCTAAGTTCCAGATTCCTGGTGCCTCCATCCCATTCCTCCAGTGCAGGAGGGCCTCTAGTCTGTTGCAGGCATGCCCAGGCAAGACCCTATGCAGGTTCCCTTATCTGCACAAAAACATCTGGTCTAAAGACCTGTGGGGTGGGGCAGAGATTTTTTAAAGTGTATAAGAAATGAAATCATAAATATAATGTATATTTCAGATCATTAATCATAGTTATAAAATATGGTAAATATAAAAATAATTATTAAAAATATATTTCTTGGCTGGGCACGGTGGCTCATGCCTGCAATCACAGCAATTTGGGAGGCCAAGGTGGGCAGATCACTTGAGGTTGGAAGTTCAAGACCAGCCTGATAGTGAAACCCTGTCTCTACTGAAAATATCAAAAAAAAAAAAAAAAAAAAAAAAGGGCCAGGCATTGTGGCACCTGCCTGTAATGCCCGCTATTTGGGAGGCTGAGGCATGAGAATCTATTGAACCCAGCAGTGAGTGGAGATCATGCCACTGCACTCCAGCCTGGGTGACAGAGCGAGACTCTGCCTCAAAAAATCTCCCTCTCTCTCTCTCTCTCTACATATATACATATGTGTGTGTGTGTATATATATATAATATACACATACATATGTAAAACAAAATCATACTTTATTATTAATAAATTACATATAAATATCAGAACATATCAACAAAATCCATGCATTATGGGGATAATAAGATACACAAGTATGTGCAATTGTTTTATTTCAAATATGGTGGGGTAATTTAATGAATAACTTGCATTTGTGAAAATAAAAAAATCAATCGTGTATTTAAATACAAAATGTGTTTTTCAAATCTCTGCATTTAAAGAATGCGAAGTTATTTTTAAAAAACTATGTACATTGCTGAAATTGCACCGCTGCACTCCAGCCAGAAAGACAGAGCCAGACCCTGTCTCAAAAGTTAAAAAAAAGTATGTAAGTCAAAAAGGGAAACTAGAAAAATAAAAAAACCTGTGAAGAAGGATTTAGTCATAGCAGTAACAAAAATCATTTATGATAACTAATGTGAATGTTTAATATTAAAATTCTCTATTGATTTCATGTGACTGCCAGTCATCCAATTGTATGAGATTCTATAAAGAAATAAATCTAATGGATATTGAATAACTGAAAAACTTGAAGTGACACAGCAGAAACTTTTTATAAGTGGCATTCTGGTTCACAATGATGTGTGGAACAAACATTTCTTCTTTATCTCTCTGGAGGAAAAAGCCTGAGATTTTAAGCACTCTAGAGTAAATAATGTATCAACTCTCAAAAGCAGCTTGAACATTGAACTCTTAAAAGCAGCTTGATTTCTGATATCAAGAATATCATTAAAAAAGGCTTAAAAATGTTTATGCCTGTTTATTGAGCAATTGCTTTTTACAAATTTTAAAAATGAAAAGAAATAAAAACATGTTTAATGTTATGTAATAAATATTTATTGCAGAAACATTTATTGTAGAGAAAGTGTGATAAGGTGTCTAAAACTAAGAAATTGATTTAATAATTATGAAACTGGAATGAAATGCCTCGTGGTTAACTGTAGACTATTATATAGATGATAATAATGAGGTTTTCAAATATCTTAATACAATAGGAAATTTTATACTTTTTGAAATTTAAAAAGGTACAAAATCTTATTACTATATAATCTCAATTAGATAATCAAACCCTATCCATTAAACATGTATAAACCCATTAATAAGCTCAGTCATGTGAACATATATATGTGAATGTATATAGGGTATAAACACTTATGTACAGAGCTATTTATAAAAATGGCAAAATTGCATCAAATGTTTCATAATCATTATCTGTGTTTGATAATATTTTGTGTGATATGTATTATTTTCTTTTTAGCTTTCTTGTATTTTCTACAATAGCCAAATATTACTGTTAAAATTAGAAAATTACTAACAAATAATTTCTAAGTGTAAGAGAAAAGAGCATAAAAGAAACATGAACGAATTTTACTAAGCAGCTTAACCCAATATAAATTATTCATAAATGTGCAATTGATATTTTGACCAAAAATGTAAAAGAATAGCAAAATAACTAAGTAAAAGAATAGCATATAAAATTTGGCATTATAGTAAGAATTGATGCAATTAGATAGAATATATCTGAACTCCCTAGGACAAAAATGTAAAACACTCTTTAGATTATAGTAGAATCTTCAAGGGCATCCATAGATTCGCATAGCTAAATGCAATTTCAGAAAAATGAAAGGAGAAATCTATTATCTGCTGGTGACATATGCTGAGACTATGGGGTGTGTGTGTGTGTGTGTGTGTGTGTGTGTATGCTCAGTGGAGAAAATCCATAGCATTCTTTTAGGATATAAATGCATCTAATCAAGCTTCTGCACAATGAAGGAAACAATCAACAAAGTGAATACACAACCCACAGAATGAAGAAAGTATTTTCAAACTACCCATGTAGCAAGTAATTAGTAACCAGAATATATAAGAAGCTCAAACAACTCTACAGCGGGGGAAAAAAAAAAAAACCAGATAATTGGATTAAAAATAGGCAAAATAACCTGAATAGACATGTCTCAAAAGAAGACATACAAATGGCCAAAAGATATATGAAAAGATGTCAACATGACTAATCATCACAGAAACGCAAATCAAAGCCATAATGAAATATTTTCTCACCCCAGTTAAAATGACTTTTATCAAAAAGACAGGCAATAACAGGCACTGGTAATGATACGGAAATATGGGAAACTTCATACACTGTTGGTGGGAATGAAAATTAGTACAGCCATTACGGAGAACAGTGTGGCGCTTCCTCAAAAACCTAAAATTGAGCTACCATATGATCCAACAATTTCGCTGTTGGGTATATATCCTAGAAAAAAAAAAAAAAGAGAGAAATCAGTATATCAAAGAGATATCTGCATTCTGGAATTTACTGCAGCACTATTCACAATAGCTAAGATATGGAATCAACCTGTGTCTATCAACAGATGAAAGGATAAAGAAAATGTACATATACAAAATGGACTATTACTCAGACATAAAAAAGAATAAAAGCTGTCATTTGCAGCAACATGGATGGAACTGGAGTCATTGTGTTAAAATAAGCCAGGCACAGAAAGACAAACATCACACATTTTCACCTATATGTAAAGGCAAAAAAAAAAAAAAAAAAAATGAACCAATGGAGATAGAGGGTAGAATGATGGTTACCAGAGCCTGGGAAGGTTAGTGGGAAGGCAAAGGCAGGGTTAAAAGAGGCTGGAAAATGGGTACAAGCTACAGTCACATAGAAGAAGTAAGATCTAGTGTTCAGTAGCACAATATGGCAACTATAGTTAACAATTGTTTATTGTATATTTCAAAATAAATGAAAGAGTGGGATTGGAATGTTCCTAACACAAAGAAATGGTCAATGCTTGAGGTGATGGATATCCCAGTCACCCTGATTTGATCATTACACATTATTTGTGTCAAAATATCACAGGTACCCATATATGTACAACAATTATATATTCATAATAATAAAAAGACAATAATTTAATTAAAAATACATTTGATCAAACAAATTCTTATCATAGCTCAAATAATTTATTTGGTAGGAACACAAATTCAAGAGGAAGGAAAGAGTACATAAATTCACATAGAAGAGAAGGAGGAAGGAGTATCCAGATTGAATGGAGTCACTTTAAAAATTTTTCGTGGATTACTAGAAGAGTATATATGTTTCAGAAACAGTGCTTTCCATTCTCCAGAGCCTCAGTTGAAAATGAAGAATGGGAAGCACAGTTTCTGGAAGCGTCACATTTTTCAAGCAGGTAGTAGGCAGAGTGCCAGATCTAAGAGATCTGTTACATGTATACTTCCTCTAGATAAGGGTTTGACAAACTACTGTTTGTTGGGCAAATTTTGCCCATAATCTATTTTTATATGATCCCAAACTAAGAATATTTTTACATCATTAAAAGCTTCTATAAACCAACAAAATAAGAATATTGTATGACAGAATTAGAGGTAGACTGCAAAGCCTAAAATCCTTACTATCAAGACTTTTATAGAAAAATGTTTGCTGACCCCTGATTGAGACAGTCACTATGTAGCAGAGAAATACGCAATGGCACCTGCTGACAAACAATGTGTATAGTGGCATGGTTTTGGGCTTTAGTGTTGGGCCAATTTAACTTCAAACTCCAGCTGAATCACCTTATGGCTATAACAATTTGGGAATGATATTTCATATCTTTTGTAAAATGTAGCTCACTACATCTTCTTCAAAGGGCCCTGGTGGTTAAATTCAAAGCTAGATATAAAAGACTTAGCTCATTATCACCATTATCACGTACTGTTGGTGCTTTTCTTATCCATAGAGACTGAGCAATTCTGAAACTCGTTGGCAAAGGAAGTTATAAGCAGTGGCAGCCAAAGAAGAGAAATTGGTTGAGCAGTGAGATGTGGCAGGATATATATTATCAACTGTCCAAAACTTGGCTGAACACAATTCAACATACAGTCCTAAAGAAGCTTGTTCAGGTCTACCTGCTGCCGACACTCCGACTGCATTTGGAAGTCAATGATCAAAGTTATTCACCTTCATTCTGAGCAGAGGGAGACAGTGAGAAGTTACCATGGCAAAAGGAAATAAAAGTCAGTGCTGTGGCAATGGATCTTTGCCAGAAGCTATATATAACGTGGTAAATAGTTATGTTGTTTCAAGATTTCAGTGTATCAACACAAGGAGTTACAAAAATCATATTAGAAAATATGAAAAATAGAACTGTACTGGATAATATACAATTGTAGATTTAACCACAATTATTTCTTGGCAGTAGTATTTCCCTTTTTAACTGAACTTTGATTTTTTGTTTCCAGAAAGGTCATTATTGTATGATTATGGAGAAATCAAATTTGTTTTGCTTCCAAGAACAAGATTCTTTCCTCCAAAAAGAAAGCAGAGTATCCTCTAATGCTGTGGCTGCTTTGTTTCTCTTTTGTTTTGATCTTTAGTATTTTTGTGAATATCCATGACAAAGATACTCACAAAAATACTACATAGTAATATATAGATATAATAATACAAAGATATTTGTCACAGATATTCACAAAAAATACTAGTGATCAATATATTGGTTAATATCATTGTTAATATCTATGTTTCTTTGTTTTATGATTGGTTTGGTTTGCTTTTTTTTCTTTTATGATTTTTAACGACAATTGCAGATACCACTAAGAATGAAATATAATGTTCTGAAATATTTCAAATGATTTTTAAATTTTATCTTTAGTTCCCTTAGTAGATATTTCAAGAAAGAAAGAAGTAAACAAAAACCCCTGTAACAGTTAATCGAACAGCTTTTCTTCTCACACTGCTTTAGGGAAGGCTGAAATAGCTCATGTTCAGTTTACACATTTGAAGCACATATTTTCCTGGGCCCCACTGACTGACTACACTACTGTTCATTCAATTCCTTTAGCTGATAAGGCTTTGCTTTGGGATCTTTTTGCCACCCCCTATATTTTTTTCTTATATTTATAGCAACATATTGAAATTTATTCCATTTAGATGAATGGTTCCTATTTCATCATGAAATAAATGTATGTTTGTACCATAAAAGGGACGATAACAGAGAAATAAGGCCCTAAAATAAAATTATGCATAACTATGGGAAATTCATCTTTTAAAAAAGATACATTTGCTTTCAGTTACATAAAATCTTTTACAAGTAACACAAGTAAATGTAGCTTTAATTTTTCTTAATATTTTTAAATCTAATTTTTATATCACATCATGACTAATATATATTTAATAAGAAAATTGTAAGCATAATTGAACAAGTTTAAAATTATCAAATTGAGTTAGATAAGCTGCCTGACCACATGTATCTATTATTAACTCTTTTAAAAACAAACAAGAATACATTTAAAGGAGGCATTTAGTAATATATTTTAAAGTATTAGCCATTGTACCAAGCTCTTTCAAGAGTTAATATCTTTTTAAAATAAGGGTATTTAAATAATGCTTCCATATTCCTAACTAATGTTTAACATATAAATTATAATAGTTCAATATTCTAGAAAAATAATGTATTTATGCTATTAATATTTATGCTAGTATTTTAAAGCATAATGCAATTTATTCAGAGGTTTATCATAACCTTGCTACAATGTTTTACATCACAAATAAATGCATTCTAATTCATAAACATAGACTATATTTTTCATATACATTTTGAAAATAAACTGTCAAACCAGTAACATTTAAGTACCATCCTCTTTTTTCTGTCTATTTTACAGATTTATTCATTAATCACAATAACTTCGTGCTATATCTTAATTGCGTTTTGTAAAATATAAATCTAACGGATTCTAATAAAAATAAGAATTATCGAGTTGAATTTACATCATTGACTAATTATAGCCACAGAGTAGATAATTCGTAGTTTGGCAATGTTCAAACCAGCACAAAAATAAATCTATATCCTTTTATAACTTCAAGACTCAGCCAAAAAGAAGTAGATATAAATCCCATAACTTCATTTCAAAGACCTGGTAATGGTGAATGTTAGAGTAAGCACCGACTAAAATTTATTAAAATTGTCACTTATAATCCTCAGAAGTTATTAACAATTATGTATAAAAATAACAAGAATTATTCTTTTCATATTAAAAGAAAAGAAAGCAAATAAGCATAAATGAGTAGGTTCTTTGTCAAACACTCATCTTTATGATTGTATGAAAACTTGTCTTATATTCTCCCAATGGCAACAGGTGGTGAACAATAATCATTATGGTAGCCAAGGGTTATGAAGAATGGGAATAATTTTTTTTTTTTTTTTTTTTTCTTTTTTTTGAGACAGAGTTGTGCTCTGTCGCCCAGGCTGGAGGGCAGTGGCGCGATCTCGGCTCACTCCAAGCTCCGCAGCCCGGGTTCACGCCATTCTCCTGCCTCAGCCTCCCGAGTAGCTGGGACTACAGGCGCCCACCACCACGCCCGGTTAATTTTTTGTATTTTTAGTAGAGACGGGGTTTCACCATGTTAGCCAGGATGGTCTCGATTTCCCGACCTCGTGATCCGCCCGACTCGGTCTCCCAAAGTGCTGGGATTACAGGCTTGAGCCACCGCGCCCGGCCAGAATGGGAATAATTTTATCATCATTACAATGATTTATTTTCAACTCAGAAAATCCTTCCTTCCTCCTCTCCAACTTCTTTTTTCTTTACAGAGTTCCAAAACTTCTATAGGAACACCTTTTATACTCACAAATTTTAGTACTATGTATAACAACAATTTTTTGGAATCCCTCAAGTGTTACATGGAAAGTCCACAAATGTTGCAATTACAGGAATTTCAACAGAATGCCCAAGACAAATAAATATATTACTTGCTTTGTTCTGTAGATAAGGCCCTTGTGTCGGGTGGAAAGGCTGATTTTTAATTACATTTAAGCTGTGGTAATAACTGTGATTCATGAGGATATTACTCAATCTGCTATGACATTCCATTATCATCCTGTCTTTGGCCTACTTGTAGAGATATGCTTTTTAAAATCTTTATATTAATTCTAATAATTTGAGAATTCATGAGTTCACATTTGTAACATTATTTTCAGAGACAGTATTTTTTGCTCTCCCTAAACTCTGGCACAGTAGAAATTAGCTGGTGTATGTGCCCTCCATTCCTGACTTTCCACTTTCGGAGAAGGGAACGAGGACATAATGTATTCGAACCCTGAGTTCTTGGCATGTTCTTAATCTGAAATCTCCCAAAAATATATCATTGGCACGTAGCATACACTTTAGGTGTAATCAATATGAGCTCAGCTAATTGCATTGATTTTTATATTTCAAACAATAATTAGAGAGAATTTGCAGTGATCTAGTTAGCATGAAATCATGTGTTCTGGCTCCACCTTGGACCAGAGGCAAGATGCTGAATATTTCTGCAATTCTTCCTTCATTTATAAAATAAGCGTAATAACAACATCTAAATTACAGAGTTCTGAGAAGATTAAGTGGGGTGATAAATGTCATATGAATGTAACACTGCCTAGCACTAAGTACTCAATCAACATTAGACATTATAATATATATAGAAAGAAAGAAATAAGCTGAAAACAGAAACTTTGAATGCCTTTGGACTCCATGATCTCCTACACTTAGTTACTTCTACTCTCTTTCATTTGTGTATTTTACTAAAAATACCTTTCACTCTATTCTCTAAAGAAGAGAGGATTCAAACCATTTTTATTTAAAAGTCCCATGCTATGCATCAAACCCTCAAATATAGAAATGAGGCATGCTAGCAACAGGAAAGATTCCAAGAAAAATTAAAAGTTTTGAACTAGGCACAAAGGTTGATGTTGCATTTTATAAAAATGATTTTGCTTACTGAATTTATTTCCTTTTTTAACCGAACAACTGAAGTACTTACAGCAAACAATAACAGGCCTGTCATTCTGTATTAGTCCTCTTTAAAACTCCATGTCTTAGATGTTCTTCTGATGTTTCTTTTGTTTTTTTCTTCTTCTTCCTTCCTGAATAGTTATTGTTACTGAATATTTATTGTTTTTATTATTTATTTATTATTTGATTATTTTATAGAGACAGGGTCTTGTTAGGTTGCCCTATCTGGTCTCGAGCCCCTGGGCTCAAGCAATCCTCCTGCCTCGGCCTCCCAGAGTGTTAGGATTACAGGTGGGAGCCAGTATGCCTGGCCAGGAAGTGCTTCTTGATCTTAAATCTTTCAATCTAACTTCTTTCCATTGTTTTACAAACTATTTATTAGAAAAATCCCATCTTGTTTGAGCTTCTTTGCGGAAACTAAATAAGGATGAATTAGTGAAACAAATACGTATGTACAGTGAATAGAGAAATAGTAGCTAAGAGAAGTATAAAGTAGTGCAAAGTAATCTCTTGTCTCAATTTAGACAGGAATATAAAATATGTTTATGTGTGATATGGTTTGGCTGTGTACCACCCAAATATCATCTTGAATTATAGTACCCATAATCCCCATGTGTCATGGGAGGGGCTGGTGGGTACTAATTGAATCATGAGAGTGGTTACCCCTATGCTTTTCTTTCTCTTTTTTTCTATCTTTTTTTCTTGAGACGGAGTCTTGCACTGTTGCCTGTCCAGGCTGGAGTGCAGTGGCACAATCTCTTCTCACTGCAACCTCTGCCTCCTGGGTTCACGCCACTCTCCTGCCTAAGCCTCCCAAGTAGCTGGAATTACAGGCACCTGCCACCATGCCCAGCATTTTTGTGTCTGTGTTTTTAGTAGAGACAGGGTTTCACTATGTTTGCCAGACTGGTCTCAAACTCTGCCCTCGTGATTCACCTGCCTCGGCCTCCGAAAGTGCTGGGATTACAGGCGTGAGTCACCGCGCCTGGCCTATGCTGTTCTTATGAAGGTGAGTGACTTCTCATGAGATATTATGATTTTTATAAGGGTTTTTTCCCCTTTTGCTCAGCACTTCTCCTTTCAGCTGCCCTGTGAAGAAGATGCCTTTCTTCCCTTTCAACTTCCAGCATGATTGTAAGTTTCCTGGGGCCCTCCCAGCCATGCAGAACTGTGAGTCAATTAAACCTCTTTTCTTTATAAATTACCAAGTCTCAGGTATTTCTTCATAGCAGTGTGAAAGCGGACTAATACAGTGTGCAAAGATAACAAACAAACCACAGTAGGACAAATTATAACGGAATGCTATGAAAATTAGTATAGGCTGTGGCCTTGAGAGAAGGGATAATTATTTTCAGCTTTGGTGAATATTTAGTAAATATTTGATGTTTCTTGTAACTGTTTCATATATATTGATTGTTTTTTGCTGCAGAATATCAGAACTGCCAACTACCAAATGTGGTAGGTGGCTTTCAACACTACAGATGAGATTTTTACCGCCTAATAAAACCTAGCTCTGCTTGTAAAACTGTGCTGTGTGATTTTGGATGTGATATAATATATGAAATATGGATCTGCTTTGCTATTTTAGGTACTATTTCTTTAGATTTGACAGTATTCTGCTGTAAGAGAAGAGAAAAAGAGCAGAGAAGCTAGAAAACTATCCAGTATTGAAAATCATGTTCTTTCCAAAGATTTTCATAGGATGTTTCTTCCTTTAATTTTGGTTTAATTTCTATTTAAATTTTATACAATTTCCTGATTAATATTCTTCATATTATAATATTACTGATGAGGCTACTGCTATTAGAATTATAGTTTGTATAATATTATTTCATGAAATACCAGCCCTCGTGAAATACATCTAATTTATTTTTATTCTTAACTATTATTTATGCTCCTTCCAAATAATTGTATTCACAACAAAACTGATGTTAAACTCGCTTACTTGATTTTACTTTCTAAATAAGATTCCATTACACTATGTTGAGGAAATTTCTAATTTATAAGAGTATAAATTCTTCTTCCAGGTATTTCAGGAAATAAACTGACTATTTATAATTGATTTTTATAAACAGATACTTATTTTTAAAAAAACACATTATCTTTTTAAAAGTTTATCTCAAAAATTATGAGATGATAACTAGTAAAAGGTAATTATTGAGTGCTTTGTCTTTTTTTTTGAAACGGAGTCTGGCTTTGTCTCCCAGGCTTGAGTAGAGTGGCACAATCTCAGCTCACAGCAACCTGCAATCCCAGCTACTTGGGAGGCTGAGAGGGAGGATGGCTTAAGTCCAGGAGTTTGAGTACAGCCTGAGCAACATAGTGAGGGCCTGTCTCTAAAATAGTAATGATAAATAATAATAATAATAATAATAATAATAATAATAAATAACCTAAACATCCTGCTGAATGAACCATTTCTTATTTTTTATTTATTTAATTAATTATTATTATTTTTTTTTTTGAGACAAAGTCTCGCCCTGTCACCCAGGCTGAAGTGCAGTGGCACCATCTCATCTCACTGCAACTTCTGCCTCCTGGAGTCAAGCGATTCTGCTGTCTCAGCCTCCCGAGTAGCTGGGATTACAGGCTCCCACCAGCATGCCGGGCTAATTTTTTGTATTTTTAGTAGAGACGGGGTTTCACTATGTTTGCCAGGCTGGTCTCAAACTCCTAACCTCGTGATCTGCCTGCCTTGGCCTCTTAAACTGCTGGGATTACAGTTGTGAGCCACCATGCCCGGCCTCAATTCTTTCTATAAATGGTTCAGTTCTTTATAAATTCTACAAACAAAGCTAATAAGCATTTCTTGTCTGGAGTCTCTACCTTAAATTTTATAAATCTACATTATTGTACTAATCATAATATGTTCATATTTATGACACTAATAATATAATGTATTACTTTTATAATGCTAATATTATAATAGTCAATATATATACTTTATTTTAAAATGTATAAAATAAAAATTTATCTTTCTCACTTCTCCCAAATCATTTTTTATAAAAGCCTTTCTTTGCCCCAACATCACAATTTAGTAAAAAAAGAAAAGAAAAGAAATTGGTCTTTGAAACTGAAGTAATAATTCAGTTTGAACCCTTGAGTAATCTAGACATGAAAATACAATAATGAGAAACAGAAACATAGAGTTTTGTTGAAACCAAAGCAGGATCCCAAAACCACTGAGTAGTTTTCAAGAATGGGTACTGTAAATAGGAATAGCTTGTAGCAGCCTGCAAAGAAAGAGAACAGTTTATTACAGTTGGCTAGATCATTTAAAGCAATTGCTGTGGTGTGGAGGGGGGAAGCAAATTGGGCTGGACAGAAAGCAAATAGACTCAGACTTGCCAGTAGACATTTTATAGGACTAGTTTTGACAGGAGACTTGGACTAAACATAATAGTAAAATAATTACATTGCCAGAAACAATGGAAAAAAACAGGAGTCATGAAATTGTCAAGAGTGTCAATCCAAAATTCAAAGTGTTCCCTACAATTCATTGAGTGCTTTGAATTTCCTTTCCAGTGGAAACACTCATATTTTTGGCATCAGTATTTTTAAATGGTACCCAAGAGATATTCAACAAGTAAAACTGTGATTTGTGAGAAATGTTGATACTGAATAACTCAAAGTACAAAAGCCTTATTTTAGTGTATTAAAATTTCTCCAAATATTTAAAAATTTTAAAATATTCTTGTTTCATTTAATATAAGAATAGTATAAAATGCTTTATTATATTTAATATAAATTGAACAGAGTTTTGTCCATTTGCTATTTACCTTTTTTTCAACTCAGTTGAGTGGTCATGGAGAATCCTGACATTCTACCAAAAATTAATATCCTTTTAAATTAAATGGAAAAATAACTGAATTTGATGAAAACATTGTTCTTTTTCTTTTTTCACTGTTACATCATTTTTTTTCACTTTTATATCATTTGTTCATACAGAGCCACTTTTTATGTGACAGATAAAATGAGGGGATCTTTTATGCAAATGTTTTGTTACCGCAGATTTGCTTTATTTGCGTTTTATCTTCTCTGGCACATTTTCCTCTCACTTTCCAAATGTAGTCCATGCAAAGCCCCACAAATGATGTGGCTGATATTTTCACTGGCATAAAAAGGTATTGCCTTCATGTGGGTAACCAGGGATTGAACATAAAACCACAAAAACAAGCCTCAGACTGTGCAAGAAAAATGCTCTCAGGAGAAATCAGTAAGAATGGAGTGAGAAACAAAAAAAGTTAAAAAGAATGTTTACTTTTATGTTTGCAGCATGACAAATCAACATTGCTTGGAAGTTTTCACAAGTGAACTGAACTGGAATCTTTTTTATTTCTCTTGTGCTAAGTTCTACTTTATGGTAGGAACAGATGGAAGACAGCTTTTAAAAACTGTCTTCTCCTTTGGTGATATCATAAATTTTTGTTGGTTGTGGCTGTAATTACTGTTGTTGTTTTTATCAGACTTTTCTATGTTCCGTGTTTGTCGACTCTGTCCCTCGATTAATTTTTTTCCTTCCAGTAATTATTCTTTTTAATAATGTTACTATTTTAAGAATCTAACCTTAACTCATTTTGAATTAAGAGAGAGATACTCTACAGTTTTTCCTCTTTCACTTTTACCATAATTATAATTATTTCTGTGATTATTGTTTAGTTTATTTCTATTCCACTAGACTCTAAGCTAAGCTAAGGAAAAGATCTTATCTGTCATCTTCCCTGCAGAGTTCACTTTTTTCTGGCACAGAGTAAGCATCTGAAAATACATCTGAAAATATCTATTCAAACAACACAAATATTCACCTAATCTGGGATGTTAATTTGATTTTAGATTTTTTTTGTAAATTAAAAAAAATGCAACTGGAAAAAAAAAAAAAAAAAAAAAAAAACAGAACATTTTTTAAATGACAGTCACAGGTTGGGCTTTCCAGGAAGCAGACCCTGAAACAAAATGCAATGTTCAGAATGAATATTGAGCAATAGCCATGACATCAAAACCTATGGAAAGAAAGGGAGGAAGCATGGTTGGAAAGAGAGATAAGGTTGCACTACAGAATAGGCCTGACGGCTTCAGCCAAATTCATGGAGAGCTCTGGAAGTAAGGGATCCCACAGAATGGTCTTACACTGAGCGCAAATAACCAGATTTTTGAATAACCCTTACCTGAAGCAGGCATTAGATATAGGCTGCCCCAAGAAGGGCATGACCTTAGGCAAGACAAATCTATGCAGTTGTGGAAATCCCTGAGGAACTCAGAGATGAAGTCTGTCTACTGAGAGCCCTCCCAACAGATGGCACCATAAGTGCTTACCTGGGGATGTGTTTGAGGGATGCATTTGGATCTACCATAGTTCATCCCTTGTATTACAATCAGATTCATTTTTTCACAGATGTTTAGTGGACAGCTTTTCCTGTAGTTCATGTGGGCCTTTCAGTCTGGGGAAAACCTAGAATGGAAAGATAAATGGGACAAATTATAGCCTCCGTTCCTACAGCTGCTCTTGGTACAACTAATACTTATTATCTCTCTTCTCCATTATTCATTCTAGAGTCCTTTCATCCTCAGATAATAGTTCTACTGGTTTTAGTGGCATGGATGATCTGTTTGCCAAACATATTCCTGCCTGCCCCATTGTGTAACAGTGCTGTAACATTCTTATGATGATCAAAGTCAATTACCACTGCCAAGATGGTTATTCCTTAACTTACATTTGATCCCTCAGCAGGAGAAACCCAAAGCTCCCAGGCAATAGCCAAGGCATAAAATTCAATGGGACATTTTTGTGTTCCCTGGTAGAAGTGTTCCCCCACAGGGAACTAGGAACTTTAACCATGTAGAACATAGAATTGTGGAGACAGGGGAAAATAGTTTACAGATAAGGCACTGGAATGATGGCAATAGGCTACTCCTATTTCCAATGCTTAACTCCCAAACCTGTATATTTTACTTATGAGAAAACAACCACATCAATATCTTTGATTTAGGTAGATACTATGTCTTAGAAGACAGTGTCTTATTATTGTAAGGTATTTCCAACAAACTGGTACTCCATGTATGCCTTTGTAGTTTTCATAAGACTACAGTTTCTTGATGTGATAGTGGATATAATATTGTTTTTTATTTACTAACTTGGTTATGTGTGTATGTGTCAGAAGTACTTTCAACTTCAACTTCTCTTTACTCACAGTCATAAATGAATATGGGGCTCATACTAACTACCAAGTATGCATATTTTGATTATAAATTCTGGAGCTCCAGTGACAATTACTGACTGGGTCTATGGACACATAAAACTCACTGTGATTTGGACCTTAGCCAGGACTCCATTTATTGCTTGGCCTCCTAAACTAACGGAGGGAACATAATGAAGCTCTTCATTTCCATGTACAGTTGTCAACTGTGTAACTATGCATCATCCTCAGCTCTGTGTTCAACAGTTCAACTGTTTGGATATCTCTCTTTCCCCAGTGTTCAGTCATCTGAGTAAATGACCATGTTTTGGCAAAGGACTGCAGGTATTATGACCATGTACAAATGTCAGGGTGTTATAGGGTCCTCCCTTTTGGGGACCTGGCCTCTGATGAAATCAATAAGTTCCAAGTTCAAAAATTGGCTAAGACGTGGACATAAGGCAGGAGATCCTATTTTATTGAGGCAACAGCCATTGGCCTCCTGATCATCCAATCATGATCTATTTATTAATATATGTTGAGTAGGGTGCTTATTGGCTGTCAATCTAATTTAGCCATAGGGATCCTGTATTCTATCAAGCATCCTCATAAATGTATCTTCATAAATACTTGTAGGTCAGCCTACCCTGGCTGCCACACTAACTTTGCTTCTGTCTATCTTCTAACCTCTGACAGTTAAGTGTTACCCACCTTGCCTTTCGTATTTTATGAGCATATTATCCCCATTGTAAACTACAAGGCTAGGTCTGTAAGAGTCTCTCCTACTATCAGCATCGACCTACTGAAGGAATTCGCCTTAGGAATGATGAAATTCTAGGAGTAGTGCTTCTTCTCACCAGTGTATTTTATGTGATTTCATTATACGATGTACCACTAGGCCTTCACATAGAACATCTGACGGTTCCAGCCTTATAGTGTATACCTCTTGCATAATAACTCCTCAACTAACATGACATTGGAAGCAATATGCCTTCATTGAGCGTAAATCATCATTTGTAGATATTTATCAGACCTACTAACAATGACTTTACTTTTTTTCTGGGATTGGGTTGTTTTTAGGTGATGAATCCTGAATCTCAAAAGAATCAATCTAAATTGGTAAACATGCCCTTTCCAAATTCATGTTGTGGTCTCTCTTTTTCAAATCCTTTTAGAAGGCAGTCCCCCAGATATTCTCCCTTAACTACTGCTGGGGCATACTTTAATGTCAAGCAGCTTCATAGTGGTATATTCCCTTTCCTTTCTTCTCAGGCCCTGAATATCTCCAGCTGAGTTTTGGTACAATTTAACCCTAAGTATAGATCTAGTAACCAAGAGAGAAGGTGGAGACAGATTTGGAGAGATTCATAGATACATAGATGCATATGTAGGGATTCCAGTTGTTTTCAAGCAGGGGAAATATATTACATTCTGACTGTCAGCCACCTCTGACTCATCTCAAAATTTCATTATTTTTTCCAGATCTTCAGTTTAGTTTAGCAATATTGGCAACAGCCAACAAGTTCCATTGTTCTTATAATTTCTATTTTCTCCACATTTTTCAAATATGTGAATTATCTAGTGAGATAGCTATTTTTCCACCATTATATAATCCTAATTAACCATTAAAATTTGAACAATTGTAGAAATACCTTATGCCAAGGGTAACTGTGTTTGACCTACCACCATAGTGAGGGCCTCATTGCCAGCCAAGGGCCTGCTGATCCAGCTCCGAAACAACATCTTTTCATCTGCTTTCTGGAGATAATCCAATCAGAAACTGTCACTGTTTGGAAACAGTGGGGAGGCCAAATTTAGTGTTCAGGATATTTTTGAAGGAGGCCATTATGATCAACACCTTTGGTATGAAAGAAAAAGAAGCAGGAGTGAGAGGAAAGAGAAGTTACTTTGTAAAGTGGTCTGAAAGCCTCTGTCAACTCCATGAGAAGAACAGAAACTAAAGTGGCCTTCAGAGTTGTCCCAGGTCAAGCCAAAGTAACTGGGCCTCCAAATCCACACCTGAATTCGTCACCAGAAGTGAGCTTCCCCGGAAGGGCATGGATGTAGGCAAGGTAGCTCTGTGAAGCTGAGACAATTCTTCAAGGTGATAATAGCCAAAGCCTGACAGCACTCCCTGCAGCTGGGGCAGCAGGTCCTTTTTTACAGATGATCTGGTTAGCAGATCCCTGCATCCACCACAATGACTGAAATTTTATCCCCACGTATAGAAGTGTAATATCCACCAGTTTCTGTGTTACCACATTCTGTTTTCTTAAATTTTAAAATATTATGTTTAATAACATGGTTTTACTTTTATTTTAACAAAATTAGCAAACTAAACAAAACATGTTAAGTGAATTCAGCCTCTAAAGACAAATGGCCATTATTACAGTTATGGAAATATAGCTTTGAGAACAAAGTTAATATTCAAAGAGGTTTTGAGTTCTGACAGCAACTTTTACAGTTGTATCTTAGTTTCTTAAGTTGGTGAAACTCACTTGCTTAGATATAAAATGGGAGTAATTTTACTTAAAGTATAGGATTTTAAACACCGTATAAGAAACTTGCTTTCAACCTAGAGCTGAGCACATACTTTATTCTTTCCATACACACCCCGGTGACATACAAGAATATCAAATGTAATGACTACTAAATAATCATTTCTGTCAGGAATCCTAAGGATCTCTACTCATTTTGCTCTAATCACCACCTAGAACTTCTAGATATGTCACCTGAGGAGATGCTCCCTTTCCACAGATGCCATCGGAAGAAGATATGGGTCAGGTTACTTACCTCAATTATTTAAATTTAATAAAGACCAGAACACAAGACAATACTAGCATATATGATACTCTTTACTCTACTGTAGGACTAAAACAGGGTGTTATGGTATGAATGTTCATGTCCTTCAAAATTCATATGTTGAAACCCTGACGCTCAGTGTTACAGTAGGAGAGCGTGAGGCCTTTGGGAGGTAATTAGGTCATGAGGGTGGAGCCCTTCTCAAAGAATGATATTAGTGCCCTTCTCAAAGAGAACTCATTGAGCCTCTTACCCTTTTTCTGTCCTGTGAAGATATAACAAGATAGCAGTCTGTAATCTGGAAGAGGGTCTTTACCAGAACTTAACCATACTGACACCCTGATTTCTGACATCTAGCCCTCAGAACTGTGAGAAATAAATTTTTGCTTTTTATAAGCCACCCAGTCTATGGTATTTTGTAATAGCAGCCTAAACTAAGTAAAACACATGGAGACAAACTTAAATACACATGTAAAATATCACATTTTCTAGATCAAAAGGAGATATCTTTATAAAGTCCAACTTTTTACAATGGACTCAATTTGTGTAAATATTCTCAACCTTAATCTGGTTCCTCCACTCTGAATTCCTTCCTTCTCCACCAAAGTGACTCAAATGACTAATTTAACTCCTCTCATCTTCCAGTCTCCACCACCATTTAGAAACCCAACTCTATGCATAGAGTTTGAACTAGCCCTATCTGCTTCCCCCTGCATTATGTCTTTCCAAACTTAAGTAATTTAGTCTAGAGCTACAACGCCCTAGATGACATTGATCTTGAAAAGATATGGTGTTTGTACTTTTAAACCTCACTAAATTTCAAAAGTTTAGATGGAAGGATAAGATTTTGGTGCCAAAATCATGTAATGTTGTATAAGGATTTCTTCACTTTCCCTAATCTGAATCTCAATCAAGCCTGTACATTTTCCCATTGCGAATACTCCCTCTATGAGTAATAGTTGGCCAAGATGATTGTTGTTCAAAATATGACCTTATTTTCAGAGACATGCCAAAATAGAAGGACAAAATATTTAAAATTTCCTCCTAATTTGTCAAAATCCTTTATCCAATAACAAAGTTAATATTGCTTATAATGATACAGAGCAGAGTTTGTAACTTTTCTTTACATTTATTCCAACTTGAATTTCTTTGTGTGTGTGTGTGTGTGTGTGTGTGTGTGTGTGTGTGTGTGTGTGTTTTAGGTTAAGAAAATTTCCCAATACTGTCAAGCAGGTATTAAAATGTTTTAAATTTGAGAATTTTATTATTTTATTTATTTATTTTTGCCAAGGACCTAATTCTTCTAAGGAGAAGAGATACTATTTTGCAATTTACATTTTCTTGCTCTCTTGTGTAAAGAATCCTAAAATAGATAAAAAAGGGCACGTTTTGAGGGGAGAAAGGGTATGACTTTTATAAGTACAGTAGTTAAAGTTCTAACAAATAAAGTATTGAAGAGAAAAAAGCTGGCTAAGCTGTAACAGCCAAATTATACCAACATACTCAGAGGGGTCTATTGGTTGAAATATTACTATAAATTGTATAAACATTGCCTATGAGATTATTCCTTCCTGTGATATGCATTATACAGGTCATTCATACTTGGATGTCCTATAAAGCAACTTTTAGTAAGAAATACGATAGATATAATGTAGAATCTAAGTAAGGTTTGAATCTCCTACTATTCTGTTCTGCAATGGATGTGGACATTTCAAATGGTACATTTTGATGTGCTAGAGCCAGACTTTGACCATAGACAATGGATAAATAAACACCTCCATGAACCAAATCATATGAACCAAAATCACATCTTCAGTCACGTTTCTGACTATAAACCACAGCCCTCCAATATTTATAAAATACATATATACTTATAAAAATAATCAGTGATTATAATGATTATTTTTACTATTCTCTGTATATTATTAACTTAGAAAAAGCAGTTTGAATTCGATTTCTCACCATCTAAATCATTATTTAGCTAAAAATAGGAATTTTCTATAGGTGATTGAAAATTTTGTAGTTTGGAATAAACTTTATTAAACTATGTCTCAAGTAGTACAACTAGAAGAGAAAACTTTCTAGAAGAACCTGGCTAACCCACATTCTATTGTGTTTCTTTATTAACTCTCAAATTTATGTGAAATCACTCAGGAAATGGAGAGGAATGTCTGATATTCCTCAGGAAAAAAGTTGCAGTCAGTAAATTATCTGTACTACTCCTTTATTTATTTATTTTTTCTTACTCAAGAACCACTTCCAAAGGAGATGGAGAAATTGAAACAGCATCTTCCCTATTACTTCATCTACATGGTTGGAAAAATATAATTGTTAGAAAACAGAGCTTCTCTATTGCCTATCTAGTAAAAGCCTTTTTGATCCTGGAACAGATGAATAGTTTTGTTGTGTTTTTTAAAATTGTATGATTTTGGTCATTTCTTTTTTTTTAGGTGGAGGGAGAAAATTTGTGCTGGCCCACATGTATGCTACTAAATACAGTTTAAAAATAGTGTTCAATATAGAAATAAAATTGCTAAAATCCCACATTATTTTAATGAAAAATATTTTTCATCCTTTTATTTTTAACAAAGTAATAATATTTTCTTTTCTGGATGTCTTTCAAAACTAAAGGAATCCTTAGCTCTCTATACTGGTTTGGTCTTTAAACAGAAAGATAAAATGAATAATGTCTTTTTTCCATCTTGATCTTTGACTCTGTAAAAACAAAATTATTTGTGTTGGTTCATCCTTTTATGTATTAAACATACAAATTATTTGGAGGTAGGAGAGATTTCACTGACTGAATGTTTAAACAGATTGTTTCTTATGGAAAATAGTCATCGCTGAGGAAGAAGAGATATTTAAAAAGAAGCAATCATATTAAAAAAAAAAACTAGTTGCTTAAATACAGTCATGCATTACTTAACAACAGGGATGCATACTAATAAATGCATCCTTAGGTAATTTATTCAATGTATGAGCATCAATGAGTATAATTACAAAACCTATATGGTATAGCCTACCATCTAGCTTACTACATACCTAGGCTATATGGTAGCCTAGGCTATTGCTCCCTGGCTATAAGCCTGCATAGCATTTTATTGTGCTGAAGACTGTAGGCAACTGTAACACAATGTTAAGTATGTATGTATCTAAACATATAATCTTATTGGACCATGGTCATATATGCAGTTAATCATTGACCAAAACTTTATTATGAGACATATGATTATGTGATTTTTTTTTGAATCTTATATAGCTTTAATTTCAGTGATCAAAAAAATGCAATAAATGGAATCTACACTAATTAACATTAGGCATGCACCTCTACCTGAAACTGCTGTTAGCTTCTGATTGGCCTAAATCTTTATAACTTATTTAGGCACATCACTGAATTTTTTGTACCCTGATATACAGGGTAAGTTAACTTCTTCCTTGTGGCAGTCTAGTAATAAGAATTATGTTCACTGGCTAGATTCCTTTATAAGTAAAGGCCTCTAGACTCTTAGGCTACCTATCCTACCTTGAGACTATACTTAAAATGGATATTTAAGCAAATCATCATATAGGAAAGGGAGATCATCAAGAAAACTGAAGTGTACTGTATAGAAACACTCTTGAATCTTTTTTCTCCAGCACTGATAATCAAACACTAGATAAGGACACCAAATTGATTCTTCCACTTCTGCCTTTCTGATAAACTGAGATCTTCCCTGAAATCAAGAAATGACTCCACACAAATATAGAGATTTTTGCATTATGTGGTCCCACTATCAAAATTATGAGGCAGTTAATGGGGCTTTGAGGAAAGCATAGTCCCATGTACAGTAATATGCATCTAAATAGAGTTTTCATTCACCTGTCAACTATTTTTACTACTAAGATTAGCATTAAAAATGAAGCAAACATATGACCCTCCAAGCTTCACACACCAAAAAATTGGTCTTTTGTTCATTCTCAGATGACAGGATGTCCCAAAGAGTAACAAAGATGGGAGCCAATCCTCTCATAGCCGTTTAGGTAAATCATCCCATCAACAACTCTTCATTTCTTGAACTACCTTCCTTTGCCAAAGAGGTAATGCTGAGATCAGTCAGAAGGAAACTTTCTGAAAACTGGCTTAGTTCTGGGTCTGTTCCAGTCGATTCAAGATGAACTGGCTTGTATCAATGAAGCACTCAACGCAGTTCACAAACCAGGCCTCAGCCCGACTGTCCAACTTTGGCCGAGGCTTGTCCATGCACTTCTCCCAACAAAGTTCAGTCATCTGGTGCACCAGGTGCTGGAAGCGCTGCTTTTGAGTTTCTACCTCGATGAAATGCTGCAACTGCGGGTCCACTGCACCCAAACCCGCCATGGAGGAAGAAGAGGAGGAATCCACCCCAGGGCGACCAGGCTTGCAGAGACGAACTCCGCACCAACTCGCCGACCTTCACGTGTCTCCGATTATATGATTTTTAAACAGAAAACAAAGAAAAGGAAAATAAAATCTTTTTAGTTACCAGGAAGCATCTTAGTATTTTAAATTATATTTGAAAATCATCATAGAGAGTTAGCAATGGTACCTTAATTTCAAAATATGGTGGATAGTATCAAGCTGTCTCCCTCTGGATATATGAAGGAGGTTATGCAGTCTTCAGGGAAGTTATGAATAAACTCGGAGAAAAAAATTGACAAATTCTGTAAAGCAGGAAGCAATATGCTTCACTCTAGGAAGTATCAGAAGCTATTGGTATCCAGTTTCTAGAATGAGCATTACCTTCTAAGAATTTAATATATGTTAACTCAGATATCAGTAGTTTACAAGGAACCATAAGTGAATGGACACAATTACTCTTTAAGTACAAAATAACAACTTCTTCCCAAATGTATCTAAGGATTCAATATAATCTCTGTCTTACTTTAGCAGGCATAGAGTAGCCAAAACAATCTTGAAAGTGAAGAACAATGTTATTTGACTGACTTCTACATCCTAATTTCAAAACTTACTATAAATCTATAGCAATCAAGATAGCTTGGTACACATGTCAAGACAGATATAGATCAATGAAACAAGATTGAGAATCCTGATATAAACCTTTACATTTATAGTCCATTGATTTTCAACAGAGATGCCAAGACAACTTATTGGGGAAAAAATAGTATGTTCATAAAATGGTATCAAAGCAACCGGAAAATCACTTGCAAAAGGGGGAATTTCAACCCCTAACTTATACTACACAGAAAAGTTAATTTGAAATGGATTATAGACCTACACATAAAACTATGAAAGTTTTAGAATAAAATAAGAGAAAATCTTTGTGACTTCCAGTTAGGAAAATATTTCTTAGTTGCAGTACCAAAAGCTTAATACGTAAGAGGAAAAGCTGATAAATTGGATTTCATCAAAATTAAAAATATTTGCACATCAAAGGACATAGATAAGAAAATGAAAATATAGGCCATAGAATGATAACAAATGCTGACAAATCATATTATAAAGGACTTGTCACCAGAATACATAAAATATTCTTCCTAATCAATAATCTGCAGGCAAATAACCCAATTAAGAATAGAAAAATATTTCAATAGTTATTTCATGAAAGATATATAAAGGGCTAATACATTAAAAGATGCTCAAGTCATAAGAATTAGGGAAATGCAAATTTAAACCACAGTAAGGGCTGGGTGTGGTTGCTAATGCCTGTAATCTCAGCACTTTGGGAGGCTGAGGAAGGCAGATCACTTGAGCCCTACAGTTCAAGACCAGCCGAAACAACATGGTGTGTCTCTACAAAGAAAAGGAAAAAGAAAAAACCCTCAAAAATTAGCCAGACATCATAGGAACAGCTCCAGTCTCCAACTCCCAGCGCGAGTGACACAGAAGACCGGTGATTTCTACATTTTCAACTGAGGTACTAGGTTCATCTCACTAGGGAGTGCGGACAATCGGTGCTGGTCGGCTGCTGCAGCCCGACCAGCCAGAGCTGAAGCAGGGCGAGGCATCGACTCACCTGGGAGGCCTTAAGAGGAAGGAATCCCTTTTTCCTAGCCAGAACTGAGACACACAACACCTGGAAAATGGGTAACTCCCACCCCAATACTAAGCTTTAAGCAAACAGACACACCTGGAGTCAATATCCCACACCTGGCCAGGAGGTCCCACACCCACAGGCCTCCCACTCATTGCTAGCAGCAGTCACAAGCCCAGTCTACCCGACCCAGGCAGCAGGGGAGGCTGGGAGGCCGCTTGGCAGGCAAATGGTAAACAAAGCCTCTGGGAGCTTCGAACTGGGTGGAGCTCACAGCAGCTCAGGAAACCTGCCTGTCTCTGTAGACTCACACTCTGGGGACAGAGGCACAGATAACAACAAAGCAGCAGAAACCTCTGCCGGGCCTACTTGACTCTGTCTGACAGTTTGGCAGTGGATCTCCCCAGCAGGGGTTGAGGATCTCTGAGGAAGGGACAGACTGCCTGCTCAGGGTCCTTGACTGAGAGTAGCCTAACTGGGAGACATCCCCACTAGGGCAGTCTGACACCCACACCTCACAGGGTGGAGTACACCCTGAGAGGAAACCTCAAAGAAACAAGAATCAGACAGGTACACTGCGCTGTTCAGCAATATTCTATCTTCTGCAGCCTCTGCTGCTGACATGAGCAACAGGGTCTGGAGTGGACCTCAAAGCAATCTCCAACACACCTACAGCTAGGGGTCCTGACTGGCCAGAAGGCTAGCAAACAGGAAGGACACCTACACAAAACCCCATCGATGCGTCCACCATCATCAAAGACCAGAGGCAGATAAAACCACAAAGATGGGGAAAAGCAGGACAGAAAGCTGGAAATTCAAAATAAGGCATCTCCCCGGCAAAGGCGCCAGCTCATGGCAACAACAGATCAAAGCTGGACGGAGAAGAACTTTCATGAGATGAGAGAAGAGGAAGCACAGTCCATCAAACTTCTCAAGCTAAAGAAATTACGTGCCAAGCGCAAAGAAACTAAAATCTTGAAAAATAGTGGAAAATTGATGGCTAAAATTAGTGTACAGAGAAAGGTCATAAAAGCGAGTGAAAGAGAGATGAAAACATGACCACGAAATCACGTGACAAATGCACAAACTTCAGTAACGACTCAATCAACTGGAAGAGAAAAGAGTATCAAGCGATTGAGGATCAAATAGATGAAGCAGGCGAGAAGAGAAACAAAAGAAAAAGAAAAGAAAAAAGAAATAGACAAAGCCTGCAAGAGGTATGGGATTATGTAAAAAGACCAAATCTCGTCTGATTAGGGTGCGCCTGAAAGTGAGGGGAAAATGGAACCAAAGTTGGAAAACACTCTTCGGGATATCATCAGGAGAATTTCCCCAACCCTAGTAGGGCAGACCAACGTCAGGAAATACGAGCGCCACAAAGATACTCTCCTCGAGAGAACAACTCCAAGACACATACTTGCCAGATTCACCAAAGTTGAAAGAAAAGAAGGAAAAAAATCTTAAGAGCCAGAGAGAGAAAGGTCAGGTTACCCACAAAGGGAAACCCATCAGACTCACAGCAGATCTCGGCAGAAACTCTCCAAGCCAGAAGAGAGTGGGGGCCAATATTCAGCATTGCTTAAAGAAAAATTTTAAACCCAGAATTTCATATCAATAGACTAAAGTTTCATAAGTGAAGGAGAAATAAAATCCTTTACAGATAAGCAAATGCTTAAATTTTGTCACCACTAGGCCTGCCTTACAGAGACCCTGAGGAGGCACTCAACATGGAAAGGAACAGCGGTGCCAGCCATTGCAAAACATGCCAAAATGTAAAGACCATCGAGGCTAGGAAGAAACTGCATCAACTAACGAGCAAAATAACCAGTTAATATCATAATGGCAGGATCAAGTTCACATAACAATCTTAACCTTAAATGTAAATGGACTAAATGCCAATTAAAAGACACAGACTGGCAAGCTGGATAAAGTCAAGACCCATCAGTCTGCTGTATTCAGAGACCCATCTCTACTTGTAGAAAGAAGAGACATACATAGGCTCAAAATAAAGGGATGGGAGGGAGAGATTTACCAAGCAAATGGATAACAACAAAAAGCAGGTTGCAATCCTGGTCTCTGAGAAAAATAGACTTTAAACCATCAAGATCAAAAGAGACAAAGAAATACCATTACATAATGGTAAAGGGATCAATTCAACAGGAAGAGCTAACTATCTAAATATATATGCACCCAATACAGGAGCACCCAGATTCATAAAGCAGGAGATCCTTGGAGACTTACAAAGACTTAGACTCCCATACAATAATAATGGGAGACTTTAACACTCCACTGTCAACATTAGACAGATCAACGAGACAGAAAGTTAGCACAAAGGATATCCAGGAATTGAACTCATCTCTGCAGCAAAGCAGACCTAATGAACATCTATAGAACTCTCCACCCAAATCAACAGAATATACATTCTTCTCAGCACCACATCGCCTTATTCCAAAGGTGACCACATGGTGGAAGTAAAGCACTCCTCAACAGAAGAACAGAAATTATAATGAAGCCTGTTTCTCCAGATTTTACAGTGCAATCAAACTAGAACTCAGGACTGAAACTCAATCAAAACCGCTCAACTACATGGAAACTATGAACAGCCTGCTCCTGAATGACTGGTATTGGGTACATATAGCGGAAATGAGAAGGCAGAAATAAAGATGTTCTTTGAAACCCGAAGGAACAAAAGTGCAATATACCAGAATCTCTGGGACACATTTAAAGCAGTGTGTAGAGGAAGTTATAGCACTGTGTCCACAAGAGAGAGAAAGCAGGAAAAGATCTAAAATTGACCTCCTAACATCACAATTAAAAAGAACTAGAGAAGCAAGAACAGAAAACACATTCAAAGCTAGCAGAAGGTAAAGAAATAACTAAGATCAAACCGTGAAGGAGATAGAGACACAAAACCCTCAAAATCAATGAATCAGGAGTTGGTTTTGAAAAGATCAACAAAATCAGACAGACCGCTAGCAAGACTAATAAAAGAAAGAAAAGAGAAGAATCAAATAGATGCATCCTGATACCAAAGCCACAGCAGAGACACGAAAACAAAAAAAGAAAATTTTAGATCAATATCGATGACATTGATGCAAAAATCCTCAATAAAATACTAACCAAACCAGTTCAGCAACACATCAAAAGCTTATCCACCATGATCAAGTGGGCTTCATCCCTGGGATACAAGGCTGGTTAACATTAGCAAATCAATAAACATAATCCAGCATAAACAGAACCAAAGACAAGAACCACATGATTATCTCAATAGATGCAGAAAAGGCGACCGTCAACAGCCCTTCATGCTAAGCAGCTCAATAAATTCGGTATTGATGGAGCATTACCTCAAAGCCTTAAAGAGCTATTTATGACAAACCCACAGCCAATATACTGAATGGGCAAAAATGGAAAAAATTCCCTTTGGAAACTGGCACAAGACAGGATGCCTCTCTCCACCACTCTATTCAACATAGTGTTGTTGGAAGTTCTGGCTAGGGCAATCAGGCAGAAAGAAATCAAGAATTATTCAGTTAGGAAAGAAGAAGTCAATTGTCCCTCTTTGCAGATGACATGATTGTATATTTAGAAAACCCCATCGTCTCAGCCCAAAATCTCCTTAAGCTTGATAAGCAACTTCAGCAAAGTCTCTCAGGATACAAAATTAATGTGCAAAATCACAAGCATTCTTATACGCAGTAACAGACAAAAACCAGAGAGCCAAATCAGGAATGAACTTCCATTCACAATTGCTAAAGAATAAAATACCTAGGAATCCAACTTACAAAGGGATGTAAGGACCTCTTCAAGAACACAAACCACTGCTCAGTGAAATAAAAAGAGGACTAAACAAATGGAAGAACATACCATGCTCATGGATAGGAAGAATCAATATATCATTGAAAATATTACCATACTGCCCAAAGGTTATAGATTCGTACCATCCCCATCAAAGCTACCAATGAGTTTCTTCACAAATTGGAAAAAACTTCAGCACACAAAAGTTCATATGGAACCAAAAAAGAGCCATACATCTCAAGACAATCCTAAGTCAAAAGAACAAAGCTGGGAGGCATCCACTACCTAACTTCAAACTATACCTGAGCTACAGTAGCAAAACAGCATGGTACTGGTACCAAAACAGAGATATAGACCAATGGGAGACAAGAACAGAGTCCTCAGAAATAATACCACACATGTACAGCCATCTGATCTTTGACAAACCTAGAGAGAAACAAGAAATGGGAAAAGGATTCCCTATTTAATAAATGGTGCTGGAAAATTGGCTAGCCATAGAAGTGAAAGCTGTAACTGGATCGCTCCTTATTACTCTTATCCTGAAAATTAATTCAAGATGGATTAGGGCTTAAATGTTAGACCTAATACCATAAAAACCCTAGAAAAGGAAACCTAAGGCAATACCATTCAGGACATAGAGGTATTGACAAGGGGATCACGTAACTAAAACACAAAAGCAATGGCAATAAAGCCAAAATTGACAAATGGGATCTCATTAAACTAAGAGCTTCTGCACAACAAAAAGAAACTACCATCAGAGTGAACAGGCAACCTACAGAATGGGAAAATTTTGCAATCTACTCATCTGACAAAGGGCTAATATCCAGAGCCTACAAAAGAGTCAAACAAATTTACAAGAAAAAACAAACAACCCCATCAAAAGAAAGTGGGCAGAAGGATATGAGAATGAACGTTTTCCTCAAAGAAGACATTCATGCAGCCAACAAACACATGAAAGTGCTCATCATCACTGTGCATCAGAGAAATGCAAATCAAAACCACAATGAATACCATCTCACACCAGTTAGAATGGCGATCATTAAAAGTCAGGAAACAACAGGTGCTGGAGAGGATGTGGAGAAATAGGAACACTTTTATACTGTTGGTGGGATTGTAAACTAGTTCAACCATTATGGAAAACAGTATGGCAATTCCTCAAGGATCTAGAACTAGATGTACCATATGACCCAATCATCCCATTACTGGGGATACCCAAGGTTATAAATCATGCTGCTATAAAAACACATGCACCGCGTATGATTTCATTCTGACACTATTCACATGTAAAGACTTAGAATCCACCCAAATGTCCATCAGTGACAGACTGGATTAAGAAAATGTGGCACATATACACCATGGAATACTATGCAGCCATCAAAAGGATGATTTGTGTCCTTTGTAGGGACATGGATGCAGCTGGAAACCATCATTCTTAACAAACTATCACAAGAATGAAAACCAAACACCACATGTTGTTCTCATTCATAGGTGGGAATTGAACAATGAGATCACTTGGACTAGGAAGGGGACAGCATCACACACTGGGGCTGTGTATGGGGGAGGAGGGAGGGAGGGTGCATAGGATTTATACCTGATGTAAATGAGGGATTGATGGAGTGCAACACAGCAACATAGCACAAATATACATAACAAACCTGCCGTTATGCACATGTACCCTAGAACTTAAAGTATAGTAATAAAAAAAAAAAAAAAAAAAATTAGCCAGGCGTGGTGGTGCAGGCTTGTAGTCCCAGCTACTGCAGAGGATTACTTGAGCCAGGGAGATCAAGGCTGCAGTAAGCCGAACTGCACTTCAGCCTGGGTGACAGAGCAAGACCTTGTCTCTAAAAAACCAAAAAAGAACAAAAAAGAAACAAACAAAACCACAGTAAGATTCTACTTCATATCTAGTAGAAAGACTATAATAAGAAACATAATTTCAGTGTTTGAGAGGATGTGGAGAAACTAGAACTCTTAAAGAATACTAGTAGTAATGTAAAGTGTTACAGATAATTTGGTACACAATGTGGGAATTTCTTAAGCATAAATTTAATGTACAACCTGTAATTCCACTCTGATGTTACAGAAGAAAAATGAAAACATATCCACACAAAGACTTCTACACGAATGTCTGTGGTAGCATTTTGCATAATAGTTAAAGGTAGAAACATTTTAAATAGCCATCAGTTGATGAATGGATAAGCAAATGGATAAAAAATAAAACACAATTCTGAAGTGTCATACTGATACATGCTACTGCATGGAAAAATCTCAAAAACTTGTTAAGTAAAATATGTCAGATAAAAAAGACATGTTGTATGATTCCATTTACGTAAAACTTTCAGAAAAGGCAAAGTTACAGACACAGGAATTAGATTAATGATTTATTGGGCTGGGGTTGGGAATAGGGAGTAATTACAAACACAATAGTGATATTTTTGGGTATCCTTAATTTTCTTATACAAAGTTACATCACACACATCTTTACATCATTGTTTTGGATTGCCGAGCCTATAATTTTAGTCACCTTTGCTTCTCTCCTCTGTGCCCTATTTATGATGAGTAAACAACTTTGGTTCTACTTTCAGTATAGAATCTACTCAAGTTTAATTGGTGTGAGCCACCACTTTCTCTTGTGAATTTCTACAACACCACTTACTGGCCTTGCTAATTTGACTCTTGCACCTCTTGCTAGTTATCTCAATACAGCAGCCAGAGTAATGCTTTAAAAATACAAGACAGATGATCTTGGAATAAAAGCTAAACCCTTTCATGATCTGCCGCCACCCTGCCACTCTGACTAATCTCTCACTACTCTCTCTAAATGATTCTACTCCAGCCACTCGGCCTTCTTGTTGTGTCTTAAATATTATCAAGTCATTCTCCGTACCTGAGAATCTTACACTGCCAACTTCCTCTGCTGGAAGAAAGTCCTTTTCCCACATAAATATCTATATTGCAGCTGGGTATGGTGGCTCATGCCTGTAATCCCAGCACTTTGAGAGCCCGAGGTGGGCAGTTCACCTAAGGTCCGGAGTTGGAGACCTTCCTGACCAACATGGTGAAACCCCATCTCTACTAAAAATACAAAAATTAGCCTGGAGTGGTAGTACATGCCTGTAGTCCCAGCTACTGGGGAGGCTGAGGCAGGAGAATTGCTTGAACTTGGAAAGCGGAGGTTGTAGTGAGCTGAGATTGCATCACTGCACTCCAGTCTGGGTGACAGAGCAAGACTCCATCTCAAAAAACAAACAAACAAAAAATCTGTATCGCTAACATCTGTATCACTTTACTTCCCTCACCAGTCTCTTCAAATTTCCCCTTATCAGTGAGGTCTATATAGTTTTGGAATCAACTCCTCAAGCCCTGTTCCCCTCATCCTGCTCTTCTTTTTCTGATTTCAATAGTAATTATCACTTTCTAACATGCTGTTTCAGAGAATTCATTGAAATTCAAAGAATCACAAAAATCAGTTTTCTTTTTTACTTTGTTGAGCAAATTATTTGTCCAGGCCCTATGCAACTAGGTGGGGTTATGGGGACAGTTCTCACCCAAGAAATATGAGCAGAATTGATGTGTGTGGTATGGACTCGCAGTAGCTATACCTTCTCCACCCATTCTCTCTTTACCACATTGCTTATATGACACCAAGCAAGCTTGAAGCTGTATTTTCAAAATAGGTGAACCACAACATGACAGGATAAAGCAGAATACCATCCTTCCCCCAAAGCTTTGTATTATATTTAATATGAACAAGAGAATAATATGTTTTCTTTATCAATACACTGACATTTAGGTGTAGTATAGCACACTAAATAGCACTTATTTGCACTAATACACTAAATATACTTACCTTCACTAATCAGTACATTATATGCTTATTTATTTAATTTTAATCATGTATTTTCTGGTGTCTTAGGGTATAGATCCCAGTGTTTGTCATAGAGCTGTTACTGGCCTGGGCGTGGTGGCTCACGCCTGTAATCCCAGCGTTTTAGGAGGCTGAGGTAGGTGGATCACCTGAGGTCAGGAGTTCGAGACCATCCTGGCCAACATGGCAAAACTTTGTCTCTACTAAAAATACAAAAAGTAGCCAGGCATGGTGGCATGCACCTGTAATCCCAACTACTCAGGAGGCTGAGGCAGAAGAATCACTTGAACCTGGGAGCTAGAGGTTGCAGTGAACCCACATTATGCCACTGTACTCCAGCCTGGGTGACAGAGTGAGACTGTGTCTCAAAAAAAAAAAAAAAAAGAACTGAAACTGACATAGAGTAGTTGGTAAATAAATACTTGAATGATTCAATGAATTACTTCCGACTGAAAGACTATATATAGTGCAGTCCTCAAATGTATAGGTCTCCTACCAGATGCTGCTATGGTTTTGTTTCAACTTCTGCTCTGTGTGTTGGAGTACGGGTATAGGGACAGGGAGTATTTCTGCATATGCATTAAAAACTTAGAGGAATATTAATATGTGCAACACTTACCAAGATATTTTCTCCCAACTTAGAACCTACACTTCTGTGTACTCTATGGGGTTGGATCTGGGAATTTACAAACTGCATTTGTCCTTTGTTGGCTGGATCTCCCTGTTTACTTCTGTTAATAGGTGCTTTAACAGAAGACTGAACAGCTAGGGCAAGCAGAAGAAACATATTGCTTTCTACTTGCCACCTCCCTGCTTCCTATGCCCATCAGCATCACTCAAAACCAGCTTCTTTATCCTAATCACAATCTGTTTGTTCCAGTAGCAATAGATTAACCAATTTTGCCTCACTAGCTGGCTTCTCCCCTGATCCCTCCTGCACACAACACTTAGGACATCTGGTTTACAGACTGGTAGAGAACTTTGTCTAAGCTTAGAGACTGTCTGCCAGCTGAAGAGTAGCTCTCCTCAGAAGTCTGAGCTTCAGCTCTGAAGGTCTCTCCTCCACGCATTTATGTTTCATTCATTTCCATCCCTTTCGTTTGTTCCCTCAACGTTTTATGTCCAGTTAGCAACACTTATATTAAATTATCTCTGTAAAATAATTGGTGTGGTTTCTGTTTCCTGATTGAATCCTGAGAGATACACCAAACTAAGAATATAGATTATTTCTGGGATGTGTGGTTGGGGTGGGGGTGCCATTAGAAACACAGCCTTTTATACTTAGTAATGAAATGTCCAAAATACAACAACCTCTATTTTTAGCTGGAAGATATTGTGCTTGCTTTTAAATTTCCCCATTGCTCATTTTCTGCATCTGCAAAATAGATAAAAAAGTAACATTTCCAGCCAGGCGCAGTGGCTCACGCTTGTAATTCCAGTACTTTGGCAGGTCGAGGTGGGCAGATCACGAGGTCAGGAGATCGAGACCATCCTGGCTAACACAGTGAAACCCTGTGTCTACTAAAATTACAAAAAATTAGCTGGGTGTGGTGGCGGGCGCTTGTAGTCCCAGCTACTCAGGAGGCTGAGGCAGGAGAATGGGGTGAACCCGGGAGGCGGAGCTTGCAGTGAGCCGAGATTGCGGCACTGCACTCCAGCCTGGGCAACAGAGCAACACTCCATCTCAAAAAGAAAAAAAAAAACAAAGGAGCATTTCCTCATAGAGTTTGTGTAATGACTATATATATGTTAAAGTGAATTTTATATGACAAGAATAGAGTGACATATATTACACAATAGGCATAAAGTTACATAATCATCTTTTAGATGGAATTCAAAAATAATTAAATGATAATTTTTCTTTTAATGCAATTAATTAATTAAATGTGATTATGGTAAATTGATAACATTAACCAATCATTTCTAGTACATTTTAGAATCTTCTTAAGCAAAAAAAAAAAGAAAAAAAAAACTAGTAATATGCAAAAACATAATACTAAATGATCAATTTTGGTTTATTTCATGATTTCAGTTTTGCTTTAATATTATAATACCAACATGTAATTCATCAAATTAAAATAAATTTTTAAAAGTTATATAATGATCTTAAATTGTATCAAAGGGTGATAAAATTCAATGTCAATTTGTAAGTAGGCATTTATAATAATCTAATTAGAAAATTACAAATACTAGAAAACTCTTTAATCTGATAAAATGTATTTGTGGAAACCTATAGCAAATATTATAATGAACCGTGAAACATTGTAAATATATGAGCATATATCTTGGAGTAGGAAAATAATTTTCTCGAAGACTGTAAAAGTCACAGTTCTAAGGAAACTCAGATTTACTGGAACACATTAAAATCAAGAACTTCTGTTTAACAAAACAAACCATTAAGACAGTAAAAATGAAAACTACAAAATAGGGCTTTAATAGCATCTTTAATCAGGATCTTAGAAAGCAAGAACACTGGGAAGGAAAGTTACCTAAGCAATCTCCCCACTGTTGCCAAAAGAGCCCATAAAATACCTTGGACTCATGGGCAGTGACCTCATTTTACAACCTCTCTTAATTCAGATTTTAAAATTTAGCCATAAGCAGGGTCACTATACTGTATCAATTTTATCACTGCTTTTTTTTTTCTTTTTAAAAAAATTCTATTTACAAAATAAGTGGACTTTTCGGTCATATGGGAAGTCCTGAGAAGCACAGGAAATTTCTCCCAAAAGGCAGAAAAAAATTAGCTGTATTTTATTCTATCAATTATAGATAAACTAGAAAGTTATTTGAAAGTGAAGTTATGGACAAAGATAACAGGAAAAATATAATATTTTAAAAAGGGGTCTAGCACTGTAGCTCATGCCTGCAATCTCAATGCTTTGGGAGGCCAAGGCAGGGAGATGACTTGAGCCCAGGAGTTCAAGACCGGCCTGGGCAACATACAGAGATCCTGTCTTTACAAAAAATACTAAAATTATCCAGGTGTGGTGGTACACACCTGTAGTCCCAGCTACTCAGGAGGCTGGGGTGGGAGGATCACTTGAGCCTGAAACATCAAGGCTGTAGTGAGCTGTGATCATGCCACCAGAATCCAGCCTAGGTGACCAAGGGAAACCCTGTCTCAAAAAAAGAGAGAAATATATAGATAGGCATGCACATACATATATTGCACAAAGGACATACAGTTATATAATCACCTTTTAGATATAATTCAAAAATAATTAAATGGAGATACTTTTCTTTTAATGCAATCAATGCATTAATGTGATGATCTTAAATTGATAACATTAATTAGTTCATTTCTAGTAAGATTCGGAGTCTTCTTAAGCCAAAAAATTACAACTGCAAGTCAATATAAAATGAAATGCTTAAAATTAAAAATTATTTAAAACAATGTTGATCATTTCTACATTTTTGGTAGATTATGTAGTATTTTCTGATTGGCAATTCATTTTGCTGACTTACTTTGAATATGTTATATAAAAAAATTCAAAGATAAGTAAAGATAGGTAATTCATTTTTCCTAACTTACTTTGAATGTGTCTATATAAACAAAGGTTTCAAAGATAGCTCCTTAGCTATAAGTGTACTTCGTAACAGGAAATAGTGACAAAGAGAATAAGATAACTATACAGACATTCACCCTAATCATGAATGACTTTAAAAAATTTACTCTTAGCTGCTACTTCCAGTCAAAGAATTTTAAGGGTGTCAAGCTCTCATTAAAAGTTACATTTATTTCAAAGCCAAGTACAAGTTCCTTTTCTATACTGTAATCACAAAAAGCAAATAAATGTACACATAAACTACAAACCAAAGTAAAGATACAATTTATTCACACAAATACACACACGCAATTGTGTTTCTTTTAAAATCCAAAACTTCCTATTTGATATAAGGATAACATCTTTCACCAACCAAATATAATTTTCCTGTTCATGAGGATATCTGCAATAGGAGAAAAGACTGGGGAAGATAAGTTTTCAAAGCAGCAGGTCCTTTGTATCTGGAAGGCAGATTGAGCAAAATTGATCTTAGCATAAAACTGTGCTGAGAGCTATCTTAAGGTCCCAAAATTTGTTACATTGTTGGGTAAAAGTCTTACAAGAAAGAAGAGAGAAAAGAAGATATTTATTTTCTTGCTTACTGTGCTGATTTTAAGTCATGAGTTTTCCAAGCCAATTTTTAAAATCAGCTTTGCTTAGGTATAATTGACATACAATAAATCATACATTTTTAAAGTTTCTTGTTTGGTTTTGACTTATGTATATACATCTGTGAAATCACTTCCATAATCAAGATGATGAACATTTCTAGCTCCTCTCAAAGTTTCTTTGTGCTGCATTGTAATCCATGCTTCCTATTCCTCCCCATGCCTGAGGCATATCCCAGTCTGTATGCTATCACTGATCTTTATATTACCACCAAATATGTACCAGTTAGGGTTTTACTTACTGAACATATAAATGGAAAAATACACTACATTCTGGCTTATTTGAATCAACATAATTAGGCTGAAACTAATCCATGTTAACGTAGATATTCCTTTTTCATTACCTTTTATTAGTGAACAGTATTCCATTTTATGAAAAGTCACAATTTGTTCATCCACTTACTTGCCAAGGAAAATTGTTTGGTTTTATGTTGACCATTTCTTCATGTGCTTTTTGCTATCTGTTTATCTCTTTTGGTCAAGCATATGTTTAAATATTTTGTCCATGTTTTACTGTGTTGTTACTAATTATTGAATTTGCAGCATTCTTTATATCTTTTGGATACATGTCTTTTGTCAGATATAGGACTTGCAAATATTTAATTTGTCTGTAGTTTATCTTTTTATTCTCTCAACATTGACTTTCAAAACCCTGAATTCCATTCCTGATAAAGTGTATCCATATTTAATAGGTATTCTGGTGTTGCTGGTGGAGTGTTCTGAGAATTTTTACAAATCAAGTTGTTGATAGTGGGAGGTGAAGCCAGCTGGGCTTCTGGGTCTGGTGGGGTCTCGGAAAACTTTTGAGTCTAGCTAAAGGATTATAAACATACCAGTTAGTGCTCTGTGTCTAGCTAAAGGTTTGTAAATGCACCAAACAGCACTCTGTAAAAACGCACCAATCAGCGCTCTGTGTCTAGCTAAAGGTTTGCAAATGGACCAATTGGCACTCTGTAAAAATGGACCAATAAGCGCTCTGTAAAATGGACCAATCAGCAGGATGTGGGCAGGACAAAATAAGGGAATAAAAGCTGACCACCCAAACCAGCAGTGGCAATCCAGTCAGGTCCCCTTCAAGGCTGTGGAAGCTTTGCTCTTTAGCTGTTTACAATAAATCTTGCTGCTGCTCACTCTTTGGGTCTACACTACCTTTATGAGCTGTAACACTCACTGCGAAGGTCTGCAGCTTCACTCCTGAAGTCAGTGCGACCACGAACCCTCTGGGAGAAACAAACAACTCTGGACATGCCACCTTTAAGAGCTGCAACACTCCCTGCAGAAGTCTGCTGCTTTACTCCTGAAGTCAGACAGACCAGGAACCCCCCAGAGGAAGAAACTCTGGACGCATGTGAACATCTGAGGGAAAAACTCCGGACACACTGTCTTTGAGAATGAACTGTAACACTCACTGCAAGGGTCTGCGGCTTCATTCTTGAAGTCAGTGAGACCAAGAACCCACCAGAAGGAACCAGTTCCAGACACATTTTGGTGACCCAAATGGGACACAATAGCATTGTTTAAATCATCTATGTGCATACTTATTTTCTGTCTACCTGTTCTTTCAGTTATTGAGACCAGGATGATAAAACCTCCAACCAATATTATGGATTTGTCTGTTTCTTATTGCAGTTCTACGATTTTTAGCTTTAAATATGTTGGACTTCTCTCATGTGTGTTAAAATTTAAATTATGCCCTCTAGGTGAATTGACCCCTTTATTATTATAAAATGAGCTTTTTTATCTCTGATAATTTCTTCATTTTGAAACCTAATTTGTCTAATTTTAATAGAGCCACTCTAGTTTCCTTTTGATTAGTGCTAACATAAAATATCTTTTCCCGGGAATTTTTCCACTTACAAGTTATTTGTCTTTATTTTTACCTGGATATTTCTAGAAGGGAGCATACAGTTAGGATTTTCTTTGTTACACATTGACACTCTGCCTTTTAATTTGTGTGCCTATACCACCTATATTTAATGTTATTTTGTATAATTGATTTTGTCTGTCATTTTGCTATTTGATTTCAATTTGTTCAATCTATATTTGTTCTTTTTACCTTTTTTTCTATTTCTTTTCTATTATTATGAATCCATTTTTCTTCTGTTTCCGGTTAATTAGTTGTAATACTTCATTGTATTATATTAATGGTTATATTGACACAGACTTCAGTATGTATATTATTGATCTTTAGTTTATCACAGTCTGTGCTCCATGGTAGGCATAATATATCTCACAACAGTATAGTTCAATTTTCTGCTCTTGACCTTTGTGCTTTTGCATCTTGCTTGAGAATATGTGATAAGCCCTATATAATGTTTTTATTTCCATCTAAACAGCCAATTATCTTTTAAATATCTCAAATATTAGGGAAAAAAGCTTATATATTTATTCACCTTATATAGTTATCAATTCTAGTGCTCTTGTTTTCTGTGTATAGATTCAGATTTTTTCTGATACCATTTTTCTTATGCTGGAAGGTCTTCGTTTAATGTTTCTTGTAGTACAGATCTGATAGTTATCAATTTGATTTTCTGTCTGATTAGTGTTTCTTTTACCTTCATTTTGAAAGCTATTATTATTAGGTGATATTAGGTGAATAATTCTTGTATTGCCTGATAATGTTTTTTTCTTTCTGCACCTTGCAGATATTGCATCATTCAAATCTGACTTTTATTCTCTCTGATGACAAATCAGCTGTCATCTTTATCTGTGTATATAAGGTGTATTTTCTTTACTGTTCTTAAGATTTTTTTCAGGATGACTAGTTTATACAGTTTGAATGTTATGACTATGATAGGATTTTGTGTACTTTTCTTCATGTTTCTTGTGATTAAAATTTATTGAATTTCTTAGATGGGTGAGATTATAGTTTTCATGAAGTTGGAACATTTTTGTCCATTAATTTTTCAAACACGTGTTTCTTCTCTTTCATGGATTGCAAATATGAGTGTACTTGGAGTATACTCCAATTGCTACTTGAAGTTGTCCCACAGTTCACTGTTGCTCTATCAATATTTTTAGTCATATTTTTCTTAATATGTTTCATTTTGAGTAGATTTTATTCCCATCTCTTTAAGTTGACTACTCTATTCGGCAATAATTAATGTTTTGGTAATTCTATAAGTGAATTTTTTAATCGCAGAATATGTAGTTTTTATCTCTACATATTTGTATGAGTTCTGGGAATTTTTCCACTTTAATTACTTTGAGTGGTTCTCTTTCCCAACTCATGTAGTTTCTTCATATGCGTGAGCTGGCTAATCAGCACTCAGCGGAATACGAAATTAGGACTCATGATCTCTGAAATGCTCTCCGTATGTAGCACTCTATTTTCTGATTCTCGGGGAACTCTAGCCCCTTTGATCTCCCCTTTATCTCAGCTCTGTCTACTTGTCCCAGGGGACTTCAGAGCACTCTCTAGAGTCGCCCTAGTTGCTCCAGGGTCTGAAAATTTTTTCCAGGCAGTAAGCTGGGACAGTCATAGACTTATATCTTTTGTTTTATATCTCTCATAGATCATTGTTCTTGTTTTATAGTCAATGTATTGACAATGGTTGTTTGATATAATTTCTCTGTTTTTTTAGTTCTATCATGTTGGAAGGTAAATCCAGTCCCTGTTATTTCACGTTGATCTGAAGAGCAGAAGTTCTGAATAGTTTCCTAGTTTTATTCTTTTCCTATTCAAAATGGAATATTTTCAGAAGAAGTAGGGCTACACTACAGAGAATAAAACAGCATTTCTAAACTTATACTGTACTATTTACTATTTATTCTTAATAGGCAGTATTAAGATTACCTTGGACCTATTAAATGTCTCAGAAGGCGTACATTGAAGTTTTATTTTATAATAACACTAATCTCTGTTTATGTATGATCAGTCAACAGAGATTGTTGCTTCATAGTATGATTATTTGTTCTCAATTTAAAACATGCTGGCAGGAACTCTCATAGCAGTTGATGTCATTAAACTGACTTGACAAGTTGATTCAAGTCAATGTGTTCCTAATGAGCAGAAATTATTTTCCAATATGTGAGCTATGGTCTAGAGCAACCAAATCAAACTTTCTAGAAACATGATGTAGACATGTTTATTAGAACCAAACAAATTAGAAACCAAGAACAAAAGAAAGGTAATATTATCTTTCTAGAATAGTAAGTATCAACCAGGTTTGGAAAGCACTAACCAATACGTGTGATCATAGATATTTCAAACATCAGAAAGAAGATCTACAGGATACTGTATCTTTTGACAATACTCAAATATGGCTAATGAGGCTCCTATTCTCCAAGTTAATTGTGCTTTAGTCAGTCATGTCTTCTTTTAAAATGTGTAGAATATAATATATAAATATACAAATGGGAGTATGGTAACCAGCTTATATACAGGTAACTTCCATTGCTGCTCTGGAAAAATAAAACTACTAAAAAGCAACTACTTTAACCTTACTTTCAAAAATACAATATCAAAAATAATTGGTTTTCTTCCCTGACCAATAAATTTTATAAAACCACAGGACTTCTAAATCTTCTTCAAACAGTCTATTGCACATACAATATCATGTTTGTATAACCATGGTATTTTGAGGATTAAAAAACAGCCTAGAGATCAAAAAAGAAAAGTTCAAATACTCTATTCTGTGGCCTGAATGTGTCTCCACAAATTCACATGTTGAAATTTAAACTTCAATGTGATGTATTAAGAGGGGAGACCTTTAGTAGGTGATTAAGTTATGAGGGCTCCAGTATCATGAATGGGATTAGTGACCTTATAAGAGGTTGAAGGAAGCATCCTTTGCCTTTCCACTCTCTGCCCTGTGAAGACACAGCAACAAGGTACCATTTTGAAAGCAGAGTGAGCCTTCTCCAAACACCAAATCTTGGATTTGATCTTGAACTTCCCAGCCTCCAGAACTATGAGAAGTAATTCCTGTTACACACAAATTACTCAGTCTGTGATATTTTGTTTTAGCAGTGGGAATGGACTTAGACACCCAGACTCAAATTACTTAATTTGACAGGTCTAAATTTAGTTTCTAGTGTAAAACTGGGGCAATGTACAACCTATCTATGGGTTATTGTGAGAAAACATGTGTACAAGTGCCTAGAACAGTACTTATTAAAAAGTGCATGCTCAATAAAGGTTTATTTTTAATTTTTGGCCAGGCACGGTGGTTCATGCTTGTAATCCCAACACCTTGGGAGGCTGATGGAGGCAGATCACTTCAGGTCAGGCGTTCAAGACCAGCCTGACCAATATGGTGAAACCCCATCTTTGCTAAAAATACAAAACTTAGCTGGGCATGGTGGTGGACATCTGGAATCCCAGCTACTTGGGAGGCTGAGGAAGAATAGCTTGAACCTAGGAGGCAGAGGTTGTAGCAAGCTGAGATCGCACCCCTGCACTCCAGCCTGGGTGACAAAGTGAGACTCCAGCACACAAAAAAAGGGGAGGTTTATTTTCATTTTCTTTCTTTCAAGGTTCCGCATTTAAAGATAATTAAAAGTATGTGTGCTTCCAAGGTAAGTTTAAGATATTAGCTATAATACCAATTAGGAATATGTCAAAGGGAGGATAATTTTATCAATAAAGCCATTTTGAAAGTACATTTCTCATTTTAAAAAATATTAATACAAATAAGATTAAAAATAAGTACCTGCTAACTTTTCACAACTTACTATATGCTACTCACTTTACAAAAAATGTTTTATCTAGAATAATTAAAATGCTTAATTGTGTATATTCATATTATCTTACAGATGATAATGTTATTAGAAGTCATCTAATCTAAAGTCCTGTTTTCTTTATAGAAGATGATGTCATAATATTAGTTTGATCTGGGTTTTCTACTATGATTCATAGAAAATCATTATAATTAATAGAAGCATTTTAATGTTAAATAATTAATAGAAAATAATCTATAAATTATTTTTGAGTCTCAATAGATTGAAACCTTTTAGAAAGTATTTTCAAATCTACCATGACATCTGGTAAAGTATTCACAAAACTACTGATTAAAAGAAATAAAATTTCAAGCCATTTACTAACTATATTTTCTGTTTCATTCAAACCTTATTGTACTAATTAAAACATTAAAATTAGTTTGAAGTCCATTTAAGTTTGGATTATGCTAAAATGTAAGTTCCATTTAACAAGAACTTTTAAATTTTTTAATTCACTTCTATACTAAAAGCACATAACAGAGTGCTTGACTCATAATAAATCGTTAGTAAATATTTATAAATAATACCAAATGAGTTACTAAATGATACTAGTTTTAAAAATTTCAGACACTGTACAACTTACAGTAGAGTTATAGTTGAACCTCAGGTTACTTTAGCTACACTGTATTTTCAAAACTATCATCTGTTTTCAATAGTGGTTAAGAAACTTCAGAATTGACTTAGTCCAATTTAACTCCACCTTATCTCTTCCGTCAAATCAATTAAAAGCAAAAATGATCCAAAAGATGAAATGTTCTGGTATGTGTGGGTGTTGAGGAATGAGTAGTGGTAATGGTGGGTTTAAGGATTTTGAAAAACTCTTAAAAATATACTCTAGGAAAGCTTTTGGTAGCTTAGGATATTTATCAGCAATATTTTCAGTTTGTTGCATTTTCAATGCTAATTTGGTTGCAAGTGATGGAAGCATAACTTCACCAAGCTTAAGAGAAAAAAAGAAAAAAGAAAAAATACAGTATAGATATGAGTCAGTGGTATGATATTTAAATAAACTATACAAACTATCAGAAACTTGGAATCAAATATTTTAGGACTTGCTTTTCCTTGCCTCTCCTATCAAGCAATATTTGCAGTTTGCTGTATTAATAAGTACTCTTAGTTGCAGGTGACACTATCGGCTGCATCGGTTTTCTCTTTCAAATTCATTTGGCAAGAATTCTAGATAACTCCAGAACTTTACCTTCAGAATTTCACTTAATGCAGAGTAGCTCAGTGTTTTGGGTTCCAACTCTGACAATCGTAGGGAGGGGATTTCTTTATACCAGATTGAATTATATATGTGCCTCTCGATTGTAAACCAGGACAAGGGTCTAGAATCTGCATAAATGACTGGACCTAGACCACCTTTGGTCATGGGCCCACTACTCTATCATTCACCAACGTGAACATTGGATTGGGTAGCATTGAGGAAGCCAGTAAGAAATTGGGTTTATGATTATGCTACAGATAGAAGTGGGGCACCTCACAAATAAAAAAAATACATTGGAAAACAACACCATGGAAGTCTACTACTTTTTGTGTCTACATTTATTTTTTGTTGTTGTCTACCTGAGGGTACATTGAGTCTTCTAAGCCAGTAAATACCAATAAATACCTCTAAGAATTGAGTGTTTAAAAACAGAGTGATGGCTTTGTAAAGAAACTAGAAATTTGAGGGGTTTTTTTTAAAACCAATGTTTTTCTTATCATCAAGGCATTTTACTTTTCTACCTGTCAATAATTTGTATATTTTTAAACTGTGCAGCATGATTATTTTTTCACATCGTAATAAGAACTCCACCCTAACCCAACAATACTTTTTTTAACTGAAATTTTGTTAAATTTGGTGTGGAGACAGTTAAAAAATGAGTACTGATCTATTTGGCAAGCAAAGGCACAAAGGTACAAAAGCACTTTTTGGCACTTATTCTGTCTGTCTAGAATAAAAAGGAAAGTCCTTATTTACTCACTGGCATCACAAGTGGCATCTGTTGAAAGCATATTAATTATGTTTGTTAGCAGTGCCAATGAAAATACTTATGAATACTAATCAATTCTACCAGCTGAGATACATTAACTCTTAGAAAAATATCATTCTATTATAAATTTGGCATAAAAATATGTCAAGTGTTTGCAGCTTCAGTTGAACTGTCTCATCAGTCAAAGACACCAGGAAGCAGGTTAGGAATATTTTAGAAATGACATGTTTCATATTTTATAAATTTGCTATTCCTCTATGGACAAAAGCATGGAAGGGAAGTTGTATTTTCTAAGCTTCCAAAACCCTGTGTAACTTTCCTAAGAAAATTGGAAACATTACAGACAAAGTGGTACAAGGAATACATTGAGGTCTAATATATCATGTGTAACGCAGAAGACGAGGATAGTAAAACTCTAGGGATATGCGTCTATAAACCTTCAGACTCTGGAAGTGAAGCAAATAAACTTTAAGCCTCTAGAGGGCCAGCCGTGGCTTTGCCAGATTAATAAGGGAAACTCTTGTTTCTCAGAAATATTCAGACCTGCCTCTTCCCTGAGTTATGTCCATGACTGTTATAGAGTCCCCAGTAGGAAGACAGAATCATATGCCATGCCCTGCAGCTGACCCACAGCTCACCACTTTCCTAAGAGTTTACCCAACTGCACAACTAGGTATTTCTCACCTGCACAATATCTTCTCTTTCCACCTCCACAACCTACTCATGGACTATTGAGATGGTGCCCTACATGCGGTGGTTCCTTTGTGATAATGAAAACTATTTAAATTCTGCCCATGTTGGGTTCCTTTTAAGTGGTATACAATGGTGGGGAAAATAATAAGTTTAGACATCAATAGAGGAATGTGTTTTCTATTTAAAGAATATGGATTTTCAAGTCAATGTGACATTTATTAAAGAGACTTTAATTTCACTTAAATAGTGAGATGCAAATTAAGATAGATGCAAATTCTGTGAAAAAAGACAATGAATTGCTGAAATGAACAATAATAATACAAAATCACATTACAAGATCCCAAATGAATGTAATGCTACCTAATATAGGTCAAATACTGTTCAATATTTTAATCAACTGATTGGGAAGTAGAGAAAAACATATGCTGATTATCTTAGCAGGTGAGGAAATGTGGAGGAAACTGTAAATTCATGGGTATATCAGATTATGATACCATCATCCTCTCTTGAAGTTAGGATATGCTTTCATGCATAAAATTCGATTTCTGTAAAGGAAAGAAAAATTTTTGAAAGAGATGACAAGTAAATCTATGGTTGAAGAATCACTGCTGTTTTCTCCCATGCCCATGTCTACTGTCTCGTGTGTGTCCATGTTCTCTCTGACTGTTCCACATGGAAAAAAAGGATTAAATTTTATTTCATAAATTCTACTTGGGAAAAAAACCTAAAATAATTAAATATTTAGGAAAACATTGACATGAAAATTGTAAAAGAAGGTACAGTATCTAATGAAAATAAAACCTATGGAATGTAATTTTTGAATTGGTTTATTCTTAGACACATTAAGTGTAAGGCTTTCTTCTTGCTTATTAGGAAATTGGGATCAAAAGTTTCTAAAAGACTCGTCAAGATTACAATGAGGAAGAGAAAGGATCATGGGTGAAAGTAAACCCATTACACCGATTTTACCCAGTCTGATTTTTTTTTTCCTAAAAATAGAGACCGAGGAGAGGTAATAAGCCCTCTGAGAATATGAGCCCTTTGTTTCATAAATAAGACCAGTATGCATTTTCACAAGATTTGTAATGCTTTGGTAATTAGACTTACACAGTCTGTTGAAATTGTCTTATTTTTTTTTCTGTTGCTACTGCACAAATTAATGTTTAAATTGTTTTAAAAGATGAAAACACATGGTCACACATTTAATGGCAGATTAGAAACACGTTGTAAAATATACTAAAATGCAGTCAATTGTACCTTTTTCTTTCCTGGGATTCTAATTGATGACACAGGTGTTTTACTGGTGGAAAAGTATGGTAACATATTCTTTAGTGGTATTCTGGTGTGTTTAAGAGAATAGGATATTATTTAGATACCAGAAAGAGCTTGATTCCTTTCACTTAATTCCCCTACATTGTGTTTTCTGTCAAGGAGACATAAACACAACTCTCAATAGAGGTAAAAAGACTGGAGAATAGAAGGGACAAATTTATTATTAGAACCGCTTCCAACATAAACATTCAACATGTTTTACCACCTAAAATCTTGTCTCCTTTCCAAGGCAAATATGTTTTTCTATTTTTTATGTATAATTCCCACTAGAATGTTGAATATATATATTCATGTACACATTTGTATTATTTAATATGTTGACTGTAATAAGGATATAAAAAGAAGAATAATAAATTCAGGTTCACAAACTATACCATATTTTATCAAATAAATAGTTGGCACAATGGTTACCCAGCTTGGGAGATTAATCTTAGCAAAATGGAATAATATACCCAAAACAACACTAAGTGAATGGATATCCGTCTTCTTACAGCTAAATCTTCTATGGGCCTTGCTTTATCATGTGCTATATATGAAAAGAAGTGCTTAGTGTTTGATTTCTGTTATGACAAAAAGCTGTTAAGCTCCTTTTCCTGAGGAGTAAAGATAAAGTCAAAGTTGTAGAAAAGACTATCATCACAGGTTATTCACCATGGATTTTTTCTCCCTTTGTTCAACAGAACTGAAATTGCTTTACTTAACTTTTATGCAAATGTAACTATATGCAATGAAAGAAATTTAAACTCCTGAACGTATTAAATCTCTCTAGAATTTTGGATTTTTATAACTCATAATGAAATCCATAATGATATTCAAAAGAATATTCCAAGGGATTTAAAAATTTCTAAATGTTATTGTCACTTAGACAATCCTACTTTTTAAAAAGACCATGCCTTAATTTTCTGATAGGATACTCCTTTTAAGAAATGTGTACACAACAAAAGTATGTACACTAAGGTATGCAAAAGTAAACAAATAAGGGATTATTGTATCTGTTTCAATAGGAACACCAAATATATTTTTCAAAGGCCAAAATTTCTATTTATAGGCAATTAGAACATGGATTTTAAGTTTGTCCACTAGTTCCCCTAGTCTTCAAGAATAAGACTACCTCAATAGAGAGCTCCACCGGGAAGCCACATGCTCTCATCACTAAATTGTCCAAACAATGAATTGATATATTCATATAACATGCTGAAACAACAAACATTTGAGAAAACAAGATAAATACTGCTGATTTGAGACAACAAAATTAGAACTTGGATCATTTCATTAAAGAAAACATTATTTAGACTATGTTTTCAACAAGATTTGTGTGAGACAGGGCAGTAAGGTTGGGTACAAAATCATAGGCTAAGTATCTCTTTTGATTACTTGAGAGGCAGAAGACAGGTGTGATGTGGATTTCCTGGATTTTAGATCATTTTCTTTCTTCAACATTGACTTCAATAATCAGTATGTTGTAATGTCCAATGTCTCAAAGATCCTTTTATTTGGAAATAACATGGTTGCTACCTATGAGGACAATCCTAAAGAAACAACTAAAATTTATTAGAAGTGAATTTGGCAAGGTCACTGATCTTAGGATGTAGGCTTGTTATATAAAAATAAATTGTGTTTTTATATACTTGTAACATACTTCCTGATAAGGTTTAAAAACAATTTCATTCACAATACATCAAAACAAATGCTTAGAAAAAACTTCATTAAAATGTACAAAATATCTATACAATGAAAATTACCAAATATCACTGAAAGGAAACAAATAAGGTCTAACAAATTGATACACCAAAAAATAGATATGCCACTGGAAACAAATACAGCTAAGATGTTCTCCCCAAGTTAGTGTACAAATTTAATATGATCCTAATAAAAATCCCACTGAGCTTTTTAAAAATTACAAACTAATTTAGAAATTTATGTAGAAATCATAACTTCCTTTTAACAGGAAAACAAAATCAGATAATATGTACTACCTGTTTTTTTGTTTTGTTTTGTTTTTTTCAACTTCTGTTTTAGATTCAGGGAGTACATGTGAAGGTTGGTTGCTGAGGTTTCAGTGTACTACCTGATTTTAAGACATTATAAATCCTCACTAATTAAGTAAGCGTGATACTGCCATAAATATAGGCATAGATCATGAAAAATTTGAAAGAAATGAAATACACCCACACATAGAAGGTAAATTCAGTTTTGCCAAAATTGTCAAGGAAATTCAAGGGAAAAAGGATATTTTTCAGTCAATGGAACTAAAAAACTACATGGAAAAAGAAGAAACTTATTCATCGCCATACGGCATATGCAAACATTATTAAAAAATTAAGCACATCTCAGAGACACAGGACACTGAAAAACTAAGATTTAGTTGGAAAATTATTGAATGCTCCATACTTGACTAGCATACAACCAAAACTTCAGCATAATTATAGCTAACAGAGTTACAAGACTCAAATTCTCTGAGAGGAGGAATACATAGGAATGCCAAGAATTAAGCAGGGAGACAAAAATAAGGACGCTAGAGGAATTTGAAACCCCTGGTACCTATGGATAATATAGACACCACATTATTCTTTAAACAAAAAGTTAGAAGACACCAAAATACAAGAAAAAGCAGTTTGGAGAGACAACGAAAAGATTAGAATCAGATTCAGGTATGACACAGATGCTGTAATTACTGTAATTTAAAACAGCCACAATTAACATGTTAAGTGCTCTAAGGGAAAAAAGTAGGCAACACGAAATACATATGGCTAATGCAAGAATAGAGAAGGGAACTCTAAGAAAAAATCCAAAGAAATGCAAGAACTTAAAGAACAATTTAACATGAATGAAGTATGCCTTTTACGGGCTTATTAGTAGAGTTGATGTGGCCAATAAAAGAATCAGTGAACTTGCACATAGGTCAAAAGGAATTTCTCAAACTGAAATGCAAAGAGGAAAAAGAAGGCAAAAGCAGGACGGAACATCTAAGAGCCATGCGGCAATTTCAAAAGATGCAATATATACATTACATTAGATTACCAGAAAAGTGAGATAGAAGGGAGCAGAAGAAATAATTTGGAGTAACAATAACTGAGAATTTTTCAACATTAATGAAAGATACAAAGATCAGGGAACACCAAACACTGTAACTACTTCCCCCTAAAGAAAACAAAACAGGCCGGGCGCGGTGGCTCAAGCCTGTAATCCCAGCACTTTGGGAGGCCGAGACGGGCGGATCACGAGGTCAGGAGATTGAGACCATCCTGGCTAACACGGTGAAACTCCATCTCTACTAAAAAAAAAATACAAAAAACTAGCCGGGCGAAGTGGTGGGCGCCTGTGGTCCCAGCTACTCGGGAGGCTGAGGCAGGAGAATGGCGTAAACCCGGGAGGCGGAGCTTGCAGTGAGCTGAGATCCGGCCACTGCACTCCAGCCTGGGCGACAGAGCCAGACTCAGTCTCAAAAAAAAAAAAAAGAAAACAAAACAGAATAAAGGAAAACAAAATAAATAAACTATAACTAGGCATATCATATTCAAAGTGTAGAAAACAAAAACCAAAGGAAGAAGTCATAAAGTGGGAAGGGGCACAATGTTAGTTCCTATAGAAAAACATAGATAGGAATTTCAGTGAACTTCTCATCAGATACTATGAAAGGCAGTAGTAAATGGAGTGAGAAATATTTATGTGATTGGAAGAAGAAAAAAGCCTCCAATTTAGAATTTTATATTCAGCAAAGTTATCTGTCAAAATGGAGAATAAATACTTTCTCAGAAAGACAAAAACAGAGGAATTTCATTAGGAGGAACTGTCCTGCAAGAATCTAAAACAAGTTTTTCAGGCAGAAGGAAAATGATATAGCTAAGAAATTTGAATATTATTTATTCTCTCCAAAGGGAGAATTTTAGAGAAGAAATAAATACAGATAAAATGAAATATTTTCTCTTTCTCATTTGTAATTGACTTAAAAGACATCTGTTTGTCGAAAGCTATGTTACTAATAATATATTGGGTGAATATAACATATGAATAAGTGAAACGAATGAGAGCAATGCCACTTTACCCAACAAGGTACATAATATTATTTGAAGGTATACTTAGGTTAGTAGGAAATGTATATTTTAAATTCCATAACAGTTATTGCAAACTGTTTAGAAGGTGCTTTAAAAGCATACAAAGAAAGGACATAAAATGGAATCTTATAAAAGCTTAAATTAAGTCAGAAAGAATAGAAAATAAGGATGGAGGGAGAAGAAACAAAAAATAAGTTCAACAATTAGAAAACAGAAATCTGATAGATATTATTCAATCTATATTAGTAATCACATTAAATATGAATGGCTTAAAGACATCAATTAAAAGACAAATTGTCAGAATTGATTTCAAAACCCAAACTATATGCTGAGTACAAGAAATATATTTTAAATATAAAGACTCAGTTTGAAAAAAAGAGATGGAGAAATATATGCTATATTAATGCTACCCAAAGAAAAGCTGAAGCAACTGTGTTAATTTCAGACAAGGCAGACTTTGGAACAAAGAAAATTATCAGGGATAAACAGGAATGTAACACAATAATAAGAATTTCAGTTTTTAAACAATACATAACAGCTCTAAATATATATGAATTTAACAATAGTGTGTCAAAATACATGGGCAAAAAAATAATAGAATTTCAAGGAAAAATAGATTTGGAAACTTCAATATCTCTCTGCCAGTAATTTATTTACCAAGCAAACAGAATGTCAGGAAAGATGAAGTTGACTTGAATAGCACCATCAATATACTTGACTTAACTGACATTTACAGAATACAGCATCCAGCAATAGCAGAATACATTTTCTCTAGCTCAAATGGAACATTTACCAAGATAGATCACATTTTTAGCCATGAAACATACTTTAACAAATTTTTTAAAAATCATATAACGTATATTCTCAGACAAAAACAAAATTAAACTAGACATAAAAAGCAGAGAGATAGCTGGAAGAAATCTACAATTATGTGTAGACTAAAAAACAAACTGCTACAAAAATTGGCTAAACAAATCTCAAAAGAAGGTTTTAATTAAAATAATTGAAAATGAAAATATACTGAAAGCATTGCTAACTAGGAAATGTATAGGATTAAATATACATTAAAATATAAAAAATAATCAGGAAAACTGGAGAAAGATAAAGAAGATAAAATAAAACATGAATCAACAGAAAAAGAAAATAAAGTTGGAGTGGAAATCAAAAGACAAGTAAGGAGGGCAGACAGAGAGAGAGAGAGGAGATACACATTATCAATGTGAATGTCAATTAAAAAAATTTAAAAGGCTCGTCTGTGCTAATCCTATGAAAAATACAGAGCTACGACAAATAGAGCTATACCCACAAGTTTAATAGCTTATATTAAATGGACCAATTGCCTGAAAGACACAAACTGCCTGATGTACACCAGAACCAGATAGTGAGTCTATCAAATATTTAAGGAAGAAATGCTTTCAGTTCTTTACAACCTTCTCCAGAAAATGTAGCAAAGGTAAACACTTTCAGACACATTCTACAAGGATGGTGTTACCCTAAGAAATGACAAGGTAGAGATATTACAGCAAAAGAAAACTGTAAACCAATGTCTTTCACGAACTTAGACATAAAAATCATCAATAAAATATTAGCAAATGAAATCTAACAACAGAAACATAATTGTACACCAGGATTAAGTAGCACTTTTCCAGATATGTAAAGTGGGTTTACCATTCAAAAATAAATCAGTGTATGTACAAGATCTATGTAAAGGAAATTATAAAACTTCAATGAAAGCAGTCAAAGAATAAATAAATAAAGGGAGAGATATTCCAGGATTATGGATAGAAGGACTCAATATTGTTAAGATGTCAGTTCTTCCCAACTTGACCTATAGATTTAACATAATCCCAATCAGAATCCCAGAAAGTTGTTTTGTGGTTATTGACAAACTGATTCTACAGCTTGTATGGAGAGGGAAAATGCACAGAATAATTAACACAATATTGAAGGAGAAGAACAAAATCAGAGGAGTGACACTGTCCTACTTATCACTGTCCTAGTGATCAAGACAGTGTGTTATTCGTAAAAACAAACAAACAATACACAAATTGATGAATAAAGCACAATAGGGAGCCCAGAAATGGATCCACACAAATATAATCAACTGAATGATTATATTTACAAAGTAGCAAGGGCACTACAATGAAAAACAATAGTCTTTTCAGAAAACAATGCTTGGAACAACTGGACAGCTACATGCAGAAAAAAAAAAATGTATCTAGACATAGAATTTATACCCTTTTTAATGCCTACCTCAAATGGCAGTTGACTTTAGCAGTACCATCACAGACCTAAATGCAAAATGCAAAACTGTGAAACTCCTAGAAGATAATGTATGAGAAAATCAAGATGACTTTGTGTATGTCTATGATTTCTTAAATACAACACCAAAGGCATGATTTAGGAAAAAATAAAGGAGCTGAACATCATTAAAACTAAAAACTTCTAAACTTCTGTTCTGCAAAAGACATTGTCAGGAAATGAGAAGATATGACACAGACTAGGATGATGTATTTACAACAAACATATCTGATAAAGAACTGTTATCCAAAATATACAAAGAACCATAAAAATTCAACCATAATAATAATTTTAAAAAAAGATTTTAAAATGAGCCAATGACCTTAACAGATACCTCACCAAAGAAGATATACAGATGGTAAATAAGCATGTGAAAAGATATTCCAGATCACATGTCATCCGGGAAACCAAATTAGAACAATGAGATACCACTAAACATCTATTACAATGACCAAAATCTGCAACACTGACAACACCAAATGCTGACAAGGATGCGTAGCAATAGAAACTCTCATTCATTGCTGGTGGGAATACAAAATAGTACAGTCACCTTGCAAGACAGTTTGGCAGTTTCTCACAAATCTAAATATACTCTAACCATGTGATTCAACAATTGAGCTCCTTGCTATTTATCCAAAGTAGTTGAAAAATTATGTTTATACAAAAACCTACACACAGATGTTTATGGCACCTTTTTCATTATTCCAAATTCTCAGAGGCAAACAAGAAATCCTTCAGCGTGTGAATAAATAACTAAACTGTGTTACATCCAGACTATGGAATATTATTCAGTGCTAAAAACAAATGAGCTATCAAGTCATGAAAAGACATAGAACAACCTTACATGAATATTACTAGGTGAAAGAAGCCAATTTGAAAAGGCTACACATTGTAAAATCCTAACTATGTGACATTCTGGAAAAGGCAAAACTATGGAGACGGTAAAAAGATCCATGCTTGTCAGGAGTTAGTGGGGAAGGAAAAATAGGTAAAGCACAGAGAATTATAGAGTGGTGAAACTATTTTATGTGATACTGTAGTAGTAGATACATGTCGTTATAAATTTGTCCAAACCTATAGAATTTATAACACTAAGAGTAAACACCACTAACGTAAACTGTGGACTTGGGCAGATGATTTGTCAATGTAGATTCACTGATTTTCATAAACCTACCACTCTGGTGAGGGATGTTGACAGTGGGAGTGGATGGGGGTGGAGGGTCAGGCCATATGTGGTACTCTGTACTTCCTGCTCTTTTTTGTTGTAAATCTAAAACTTCTCTAAAAAATGTCTATTAAAATGTAGACATACACACATATGTTCATATATGTCTGTTTATATGTATACGTATATGTAGACATACACATATTTTTTCACAATAGTCATGCCAAGATTTTTATGGAGAGTAGACTGGGTGGTGTGTGGGAATGTGATAGGACACATGTTGGTTTATTCTTTCTGTAGGCTTGTTTTATTTCTGAATGTCGTCAAGCGGGAACATGTATACTAATCCTTAAATGCTTCTATCTTAGTTTGTTCAGATTGTTATAATAAAAATACCATAAATTGCATCAACAATAAACATTTATTTCTCATAGTTTTAGAGGCTGGGAATTCCAAGATCAAGTTATCAGCAAATGGGTGTCTGGTGAGGACCTGTTCCTTACAGATGATGACTTTGTGCTGCTTGATGCTCACACCATAGAAGGAGCTAGCTAAATGTGGTCTCCTTTATAAAGCCAATGATGCCAATTGTGAGGGTCCTACTCTCATGGTTTAATCACCTCTCACCTCCTAATTCTATTACATTGGAGGATAGGACTTCAACATATGAATTTCCATATGACATGGCAGCTTCTTAGCAAAAATAATATATTTTGATCTAAGATGCAAGACTAGGTTTTAATAGAAAACTTGAAAATTTGGACTAAATAAAAGTGGCTGCTTGAGAAAGCAGCCCACATACTCCATTTTAATATTTTCAAAATATACTTTCCCAATATTAAAAAATGCTTATTTAAAAGTACAATAGATATTGGCACACGTAATATGAATAATTTATCATTTGCTTTTCATATCTTAGAACTGACTGACCTCAGAGCAATGTAATCAAACAGCACAGCACACATCACTATATTTTAACTCTACATTTAGTATAATAGTCCCCAACTAGAAATTAATGAAAACCCCATCAACAGTAAAATGAAGAGCTAAAATATTTTGTATTATACATTAATGAGAATGAACAGTCTAAAACTACACATAACATACAGGCAATTCTTACAATGATAATGAAAGAGATAACCCAAATTTAATGACTGTATCTTGTATAATTTCATTTCCAAAAAGTACACAATAAATCCCATGAGATGTTAAGATATTGATTTTCCTTGGGGATTGAGTCTTGGCTGGATAGGGTTATGAGGATGTTTCTGAGGGTGCTGGTAATGTTTTGTTTCTTAACCTGGAAACACTTTACTTGAGTAAGTTCAATTTGTGAGAATGTATCAACCTATATGGTAAAAATATGTGCCACTTTCTACATTTATATTACTGCAACATACTTATAATATGCCTGGGAATGAACGGAAACTGGAAGAGGAGACAAAAAGTGTAGTACAGGGTTTGCTTTTGAGCCTTACAGCCTGGATAAGAAGAGGAGTTTAACATATGTGGAAGCATTAACATTTGCAACTGAGAACTATAGGATTTAAAGTCAAGTAAGTGTTATAAATGTATTGTCTGTATAGATTAAAAGAATACACCAGTTGAATCTAACACAGGGAGATAAGGAATGTTGGAGAAAACTGGATGTGACATAGACATGAAAGTACTCCTTTGAACAATTCTAATCTCAGCTTAAGGACATGGCAATTTAAAGGTCTTCATTATAGTTCCTTTGGGTATTAAAAGCTATAGCATTAACAATTAGCCTGTAAAACAATTCTTACTTGTAAGATATATTACTTGCTACATTTTCAATCATTATCTAGTATCTTTTCTATTCTATAACCTTCTGGTTTTAATATAACTAATGAAGCCAAGGTTTATTAGTAGTAGAACTATTGACTTTAATTTTATCTCAAAGACTTATGCCATGTTACCTAGTAACTAAGTTGATTCACCATCCCAATGGCCAACAACAAAAAAAATGACTTGAGATAGAATTATTATGTGCTAGATATATTAATTTGGGCCAAAAGGGAGTAATGCCATTTTCACATATAAACAAAATTATTTTAAAGCATGTTTCCATATCTTTGTTCTACCTTCCATCTTATATTCTAGTCTATTTAAAACTAAGATTTCTTTTTGCAGGTTTACAATATTACCTGTTCAATTAAATCATTACTAACAAATAAATATGAAATAATTGGCAATGGTGATATTGTCCACATTCATTGAATAAACAAGTCCCAAGCTACAGATCAGATCTGTTTTTATGCTTCTGGCTTACCCAAACCAGAGATTATCTGGGCAACTTAATTGTTAATCTTCAGTGACTTCTGTTAGGCCATTGTATCCACCAGAGTTTTTAGTTCTCCATAGCTTTCATTAGTCACCTTGATCATCACTCATCCTTTACTTTGCTTCCCCACTCGAAACTTGGTATTACACTCAGACTAACATCCCACCCAATTCATCTCCTGATTTACACATATACTTATAAAAATAGTCAAAACAGGCAAATATAACAGTGGAAACAGGAGCATTTAAAGGTGGAAACGGGCACATATAACAATGGAAATGGTTAGACCTAAAACCATAAAAACCCTAGAAGAAAACCTAGGCAATACCATTGAGGACATAGTCAAGGGCAAGTACTTCATGTCTAAAACACCAAAAGTAATGGCAACAAAAGCCCAAATTGACAAATGGGATCTAATTAAACTAAAGAGCTTCTGCACAGCAAAAGAAACTACCATCAAACTGAACAGGCAACCTACAGAATGGGAGAATATTTTTGCAATCTACTCATCTGACAAAGGGCTAATATCTAGAATCTACAAGGAACTCAAACAAATTTACAAGATAAAAACAAGCAACCCCATCAAATATTGAGCAAAGGATATGAACAGACACTTCTCAAAAGAAGACATTTATGCAGCCAACAGAAACATGAAAAAATGCTCATCATCACAAGCCATCAGAAAAATACAAATCAAAACCACAATGAGGTACCATCTCACACCGGTTAGAATGGCGATCATTAAAAACTCAGGAAACAACACGTGCTGGAGAGAATGTGGAGAAATAGGAACACTTTTACACAGTAGGTGGAACTGCAAACTAATTCAACCATTGTGGAAGACAGTGTGGCAATTCCTCAAGGATCTAGAACTAGAAATGCCATTTGACCCAGCCATCCCATTACTGGGTATATACCCAAAAGATTATAAATCATGCTGCTATAAAGACACATACACACGTATGTTTATTGTAGGACTATTGACAATAGCAAAGACTTGGAACCAACCCAAATGTCCACCAATAATAGACTGGATTAAGAAAATGTGGCATATATACACTATGGAATACTATGCAACCATAAAAAAGGATGAGTTCATGTCCTTTGTAGGGATATGGATGAAGCTGGAAACCATCATTCTCAGCAAACTATCACATGGACGGAAAAACCAAACACCACATGTTCTCACTCATAGGTCTGAATTGAACAATGAGAACACTTGGACACGGGGTGGGGAACATCACACACCAGGGCCTGTCATGGGGTGGGGGTGTGGGGGAGGGATAACATTAGGAGATATACCTAATGTAAATGACGAGTTAATGAATGCAGCACACCAATATGGCACATGTATACATATGTAACAAATCTGTACATTGTGCACATGTACACTAGAACTAAAAGTATAATTTAAAAAATAATCAAAATCAAAATTAACAAAGCTGCTTCATAATCTACACACAAACAAATATATTCTATGTAAGTAGAGAAAATCAGATTTGAATGTAGTGAAATTTCTTGGCTGAATAAACAAATTTAACTAACTAAGCATCTAAGTATGTAGTTAAGAGTAAGCAATAACAATTATAATAATCTACTATTGATACATTAATGTTCTATCTTAAAGCTACATGCCAAAAATGTGAATCAAAAAAATTGATAACAGCATCTAGAGTTCTCCCAGTAACTCTAATATTCATAATTATATGAACCATGTCCTTGATTAACAAAACTTTTTAGTAAGTAAATGGAAACTTTTGAAATTGATACTATTGGAAAATCATGCTAAATGACATCAGAGTTGGTTATTTTTCCACAGGCATAATAATGTCAGTGATGGAGGAAAAAAAGAATACAATAAATGTCATCCTTTAAAAAGGATCTACAATTCAAGAAGAACAATGTTTTTATAAGAGAAAAATATTATTCAAGATATAGTCTGAGCTACACATTTATTCTCATTTTCAAAATAAATTAACTTTGAAAAAGCATTAAAAGTTTACTGAGTTTCACGTGCATGACCTAGACCTAAGCCTTGGCAACCTGCTGGGAGACCACTTATATCAGTGCAGGTTGTGCACTGCACAACTTCATGAATCCCTATTAGTCTGCTAGGTCTGCTATAACAAAATGCCACAAATTCGATGTCTTAAACACATAAACTTATTGTCTCACAATTTTGGAGGCTAGAAGTCCAAAACCAAGGTGTCAGCCGGGTTGGTGTCTTCTAAAGTTTGTGAGGGAGAATCTGTTCCATGCTTCTGTCCTAGATTCTGCAGCTCACTGGCAATCTTTGGCATGCCCTGGCCTCTGCATTACTTTAATCTTTTCCTTCATCTTCACATGATGTCCTCCCTGTGTGCAGATCTGTTTCCAAATGTTCCACTTTTTTAAGGATACCAGTTCTACGAAATTATGGACCTACCTTACATGAGTATGACATCATCTTAACTAATTACATCAGCAATGACTTATTTTCAATTAAGTCCACATTGTGAGGCACTAGAGGTTAGGATTTTAACATATAAATTTGGTGGAGGACACAATTTAACCCATAAAGGTTCCCATTCACATAAATAATATCATGTCTATGTGGTATGTACCTCTTTTGTAATTGTAGCACAATATTAATTGTAATGAGAATCATGAGATAAATGATACTTTCAGTTCATTTTTTTCCCTCTCAACTGGAAGAGCCCATGTTCACCATGTTCAGTGGACTCCTTCATATTTGATAGTAGTACTAAATTTCAGAAATATATATCATAGTTTACTGAGAGGCAGCATATCTGGGTTTAAGAACTGCTTCTACCATTTACAAAATATGTGACCTTGGCTAACATACTTTTATGTTAGATAAGTTTTATTGGGGTATAATACACATGCCATAAAATCCATCAAAATTTTAAGTGTAAAATTTGATAAGGTAATTTATACATAGCCATGTGCCCACCATCAAATTATGGCATAAGACACCTCCAACATTCTAAAAAGTAACCTAATGCCCTTTCACAGTCAATTCCCTTTCCTAATGTCCTGGACTCTGACAACCAATGATCTGCTAGTTTTGCATTTCCTAGACATTTATGTAAATGTAAACATAAAATATCTCATGTTTTCTATGTCATTTATTTGATTTATTATATAGCTCTTGTTATTAATCCATGTCACTGCATGTATCGGTAGGTAATTCGTTTGAATGCTGGATATTGTTGCTTAACGTAGATATAGCACAATTTCAATATACCACAGTTTTCACAAATTGGGGACTAGTAAGTTTCTTTCCAGTGTAAAGCTACTATGCATTAAGCAGCCTTAAATATTTGGGGACGTTTTTTGTTTTAATTTATCTTTAATAAATACCTGGCAGTGAAACTACTGGTTATGGGACAAATATATGTTAACTGTATAATAAATGTCCAAAGTGTTTTACCAAGTGTTTGTAATATTTTACATTCTCACTGACAGTTCATAAGTTAAAATTACTCTACTTTTTCACCAACACTTGGTATTGTCAGTCTTTCTAATTTTAGCCATTCTAAGAGTATGTGTAACAGTATATCATTATACTTTCAATTTGTGTTTTCCAGTGATTAATTATGTTATATTTCTTTTTTTATGTGCTCATTGGTCATTAGCATATCTTCTTTAGTAAAGTCTCTGTTCAAATTGTTTGTCCATTTTTTTTTTTTTTTTTTGAAACGGAGTCTCGTTCAGTCGCCCAGCCTAGGGTGCAGTGGCTGGATCTCAGCTCACTGCAAGTTCCGTGTCCCGGGTTTACGCCATTCTCCTGCCTCAGCCTCCTGAGTAGCTGGGACTACAGGTGCCTGCCACCTCGCCCAGCTAGTTTTTTGTATTTTTTAGTAGAGACGAGGTTTCACCGTGTTAGCCAGGATGGTCTCGATCTCCTGACCTCGTGATCCGTCCATCTCGGCCTCCCAAAGTGCTAGGATTCCAGGCTTGAGCCACCACGCCCGGTCCTGTTTGTCTATTTTATAATGAGGTTGTTTAGTTTCTTGTAAAGGTACAAGATTTATTTATAGATTCTGGCACATAACTTTTGTCCTGTAGGTTTTGCAATAATCTTCTAGACTATGACTTTGCAGTTTATTTTTTAACAAATATTTTGAAGAAAAAGGTTTTTAATTTTTATGAAGTTGAACTTGTCCATTTTTTCTCTTACACGTGTTTGATCCAATTTAAATCATATTTGCTTACCCACAGTTACTAGAGCTTTATAATTTTGTATCTTTCTTATTTTATATTTGGAGTTATGACCTATTTCTAGTTAACTTATTTATGTGTTGTTAGGTATATATATTAAAGGTTGACTATATATATATGTATATGTATATAATATATATTACAGATAAAACTTGAATATATATTATAATTTCTGTTTTTAGAATCAGCCATTCAATTTGTGTCACACACACAAAAAGTCTAATGGGGATTTGGATTCCTTTGACTTGATAGTTGATATGTCAGATATACTGAGTCTTCTGATCCATGAACATTGTATATTAGTCCTTTAATTTAAATCTTCATTGATTTCTCTATGCAACATTTTGCATGTTTCAGTATACATGTTTATACACATTTCATTAAATTTATGGCACATATACACCATGGAATACTATATAGCCATAAGAAAGGATGAGTTTGTGTCCTTTGTAGGGACATGGATGCAGCCGGAAACTGTCATTCTCAGCAAACTATAGCAAGAACAGAAAATCAAACAACACATGTTCTCACTTATAGGTGAGAATTGAACAATGAGATCACTTGGACTCAGGAAGGGGAGCATCACACACTGGGGCCTATTATGGGGAGGGGGAGGGGAGAGGGATGGCATTGGGAGTTATACCTGATGTAAATGACAAGTTGATGGGTGCTGACCAGTTGATGAGTGCAGCACACCAACATGGCACAAGTATACATATGTAACAAACCTGCACATTATGCACATGTACCCTAGAACTTAAAGTATAATAATAATAAAACAAAAATCTCAAAAAAAAGAATAGAATAATAACAAAAACAGAAATAAACATATTTAGTATTATAGTGGATGGAGAGCAATAATTGATATAGTGATACAAATAGTTAAATAAGAGTTAAGTTAGGCAAAAAATGTCATTTTTAAAAGACATTTGAGGTGAGGAGTTAGGACATAAAATATGGAGAAGATGAGAGGAGGAGATGATAGATTTTACCTCTGAAAATTGGCATACAGTCATGCGCTGCAGAAGGACATTGTAGTCAAAGATTAACTGCATATACGACAGTGGTCCCAGAAGATTATAATACCGTATTTTTACCTTACCTATCCTATGTAGATATTAAATATATCTAAATGATACACAAATATGTACCATTGTGTTCCATTGCCTGCAGTGTTCAGTACAGCAACATGGTGTACAGGTTTGTTGCATATTATAAAAGTAGGCAATACCAGCTGGGTGTGGTGGCTGACGCCTGTAATCCCAGCAGTTTGGGAGGCGGAGGAGGGCGGATCACGAGGTCAGGAGATCAAGACTATCCTGGTTAACACGGTGAAACCCCGTCTCTACTAAAAATACAAAAAAATTAGCCGGGCATGGTGGTGGGCGCCTGTAGTCCCAGCTACTCGGGAGGCTGAGGCCGGAGAATGGCCTGAACCCGGTGTGCGGAGCTTGCAGTGAGCCAAGATTGCGCCACTGCACTGCAGACTGGGCGACAGAACTAGACTCCGTCTCAAAAAAAAAAAAAAAGGCAATATCATCTATTCTAGGTATTCTAGGTATGTAGTAGGCTGTATGTACCTCCTAGTAGGTTTGTGCAAGTATACTGTATGATGTTTGCAAACTGATGCAATTGCCTAATGACACATTTCTCATATGCATCCTTGCTGTTAAGTGACGTGTGACTGTATTTTAAGTTAAGGGATGCATGGATATATTTGTGAACTCAGAAGGTTATGAGCAGAGCAGGTGAGGGTTCCTTGAGGGAAGAACAGTCAAAGATGGACTGTTTTACAGAGTCTGTCATGCCGTTTACAAACAAATAATGATTTATTTTTTCCAATCCATATCTTTTGTATTTCTTTTTCTTGCATTATGGTACCTGTTTGGGCTTCCAGTATAGTTTTGAATGTAAATGATGTGAGTTGACCTCCCCACCTCCTTCCCAGATTTAGGGGTAAATCATTCAATCTTTCACCATAACTATGATGTTAGCACAAGATTTTTTTACAACTTAACTTCATCAGGTTGAGAAAATTTTCTCCTATTTCGTTTTTATCAAGAATAGTGCTAAATTTTGTTGAATGACTTTATTGAGATGATAATATGTTTTTTCTTTTTTTAATCTATCCTCTGAATATGGTTATTTGATTAATTGTTTTTAGGTATTAAACTAAACTTGCATTCCTGAAGTAAATTCCACTTCATCATGATGTATCATTCTTTTTATGTATTACCAGATTCAATTTGTTAATGTTGTGTTAAGGGATTTTGCATTTATGTTGATGAGAAATAGGGTTGGTGTATACTTTTTTCCTGTTAAGTTTTGTCTAGTTGTTGCATCAATGCAATGCTGGCTTCATAAAATGAGTGGGAAGATTATTTTTCTTATATTTGCTAGGAAATGTTCTATAGAGTTGATATTATTTCCTTCTTAGATATTAGATAAATTTCTAAAGGAAAGCTACCTGGACTTTGAGTTTTTCCTATGGAAAGGTTTTTATCTACACATTCCATTTTCTGAATAGATACTGGGATATTAGTTTTTTTAGTTGGTCTTGAGGGAGCTTTGATATTTTGTATCTTTCAAATAATCTGACAGTTTCATCTATATTACCTAGTTTATTAATATAAAATATATATCATTCTTTTATTTTATTCCCTTATTTTCAGTGAAATATGAACTGATACTCCTAATTTCTAATACTGATAAATTCTGTCTTTTGCCTTATTATCATCAGTTAGACTAAAGTTTTAGTAATTTTAATATTTTCAAAGAACTAGCTTTGTGTTAATTTATAGTCTATATTTTTATAGTTGTTGTTTGTATTGTTTTTAATTTCATGACTTCTTTGCTTATCTTTACTATCTATCTCCTTTTATTTGGATTTAACGTCTTTCTAGAATTTTTTGGAAGTGAAATGGATTACTTTTTAACTTTTCTAGAAAGTTTCCTAGTTCTTAATAAAATACCTTGTGGATATATTTGCCTTGTTTTTTGTGAAAAGTATGAGAAAAAGAAATAATTAGAATTACATGAAGTGTTATATGGAAAAAAATAGTATTTCTGACCAAGGAACTTTGAAGATACCAGTTTTACATGATGAAAAAAGTGATGCAGCTTCCAAATTTGCCAAATGCCTACATAATTTTTAAGGTGAGAAATATACTATAGTATACTAGGAAGAACACAGAAATTGGAGTCAGAAAAAACTAAGATTAAGTAAGCATGAACTCTAGTGCTGTTTAGCTGTTGGACCTTGAACAAGTAACCTTATCTATTTGCACCTCAGTTTCTTCATCTGAAAAACAGAAAAAATATTCTGACCTAGTAGGGTGTTTGCAACTATTACGTGAAATAAATTGGGTAAATAAATTGGCATAGAATCTCATCTAAGTACATAATAAACCCAAAATTAATTAGTCCTCCTTTTGTACTTTAAGATACTGAGTTTTCACGCAAAAATATGTTTATCTCCCTTAAGATAGTCATGTTTCCTTCTTCCTTAAGAAACAATACTCCTTAAAGTTTCTCAAAATTAACTGATTTTTATCGTTCCAACGATTTAGAAAGATTTTTAAGGAATATGGCTATAAATGTATTTCATTATTTAAACTTCAAAAATTCATTAACGACCTTGATGATTCTGAAAAGATGGGTATCGTAAAACAGCACAAATACTCAATCTAACTTTATAATTATGATTATATCTTCCTGAAATTATAGAAGTCAATATAACATATTTTAAAAATATATAAATGTTATACTTAAAATCTTTTTATTTTGTTAATGTAGACTAATGGAATTAACTCAAAACTGCAGTATTCTCTCTTTCTAAAATAGGAACTAAACAATGTTCTTTAGCATATTACAAATATAATCATGACAGTGGTTATTTTAGAACTGGGCCAGAAAGCATTTAGTAAGATTCGTGTGAATAAATGTGCTTTTAACAAGGAAGGTCATTGGTCTGTTTCCAAAAATAGGGCAGGATATTTTATTTTCTCATTTTTTAATTTTAAAAACATTTTTATGTTCTTTGTCAGATAGGATACAGCAGAATAAAATGACGCAATATTTTTATTAATATTATTTGCTTTTTAAATTAGTTTCGGGAAACATGCTGCCCTAAAAATACCTTTAGCATTCCCAATTATTGACTGCTTTTTAACAACTTATTTTTCTCATAAAGGGTCTCTGATTGCCTGAAAAAAAGTTGTTTTCCCTATACTATTCAGATAAATACGTTTCATAGGCATTAAAAAATGACAAATATGCTAGTTTGATTGGCGTTTTTAAAATCAGCAGTTTCATGCATGTGCTCATATTCTTTGAAATATTTTATTGTGAAATTAAATGCCATTCAAGGCCAGAGACAGCTGCTGAAGGTAGCTTCAATATAGTGTAATCTAAACCTATTGTTTTTCCACAGCTCATTAAAATCTTATGAAATTGGAAAGCAAATACAATAAAATATTTGTGTGGGTGCTGCCATGGTCAGTAATCTCCTTCCTCTGAGAGCCTTATCTTTTTGATCTTCTGATTTTGGAACAATTCCTTCTTTATTTGACAGCTTTGCTTTTGAGTGACTGCTACTGTTACCATTTGTCAATCTTTCCACATGTTAAGCTTGCTAAGTGTAACTGAGCTGTTTGTATGGAGAACAGCAACTCAGTGATTTTTGACTTGAAAACAACTCAAACAGAAGCTTAATTTGCTCAATATATTTTAAGTACTAACATGGCAGCCCTTAGTTGATTATAACTGTATCACTGTATTTTTTCTCTAATATCTCTAAAGTTAACTGACATTCTCATATACCCCTTCCTTCTTCAGCTGTCTCTTTATCTCTCTGAATTTGATAAAATCCATTCTGGATTCTTACTATAAATTCATTCTGAATGGTATAGTGATGTTGAAGGGGTATCAGATTCAACATGCTACTCACTTGCTTTGTGTTCATAATTAGAGCACTGATCTAATTAAATCAAATTTCCCAGCTATACATTAATAACAATCATAGCAATAAAATAATATATATAAAATCACAGTCTATGTGTTGAGTAATGCAAGGTATTGAAAATTAGTTTGCATGTTCAATGTTCATTTCATTGAGATCTTTAACACATATTTTGATTGAAACAGTAGTTTCTGAAGTGTCAGTAAAATTTTAAAAACTCATAATTTCACATATAATCATAATTCCCATATTTATAGAATAATAGGACTCAAATCTCCACAGTCACAATTTATAAGGAGGGAAGTTAGAGGAAAAAAAATATTAAGCTGCTTTTCTTCACATTTTAAAAGGCTTTTCTTTCTTTATAAACAAAATCCAAAGGCATTCACCCAATTGGAATCTTATCTTTTGATATTTAATTCCAGAGGTCTGACCTGTTGAAATTAAAGCTGATTTCATTTCCTATTTTATCTTTTTTCCATACGCCCTACCACTCATCGCAAACTACCATCAATATTTATAATAGAATATTAGAGAACCTCTCCTGTCCCCTTATTTCCTAGTTTACACAACAACATCTCATTATAAAAGGCTGTAGAGGCTCTGAATAGTTTTGTTATGTTTTTGCCCCACTCTGCATTGCTTTCTTCCAATGTCACTGACACAGCAGGCAACGTCCGTGCCACGGCACTTGTCCTACATAAACAGTAGGACTCACAGCTCTTTTTATTATTAAAAAAATCATACGTTATGTTTTATCATCCCATTTTGCTATAAATAGAATGGTTATATAAAAGTATGTAAGCATTCATAGCAGGAAAAAAGGTCAACTAAATTTTCAGAATAGAAACAATGATTTAAAAATAGCTGTTCTTTCCTCCCTTCCTTGTCACTAGATCTTTCCATTGGCATCTATCTAAGGGTGGTTATAACATTTACAAATAGTGCACCACAAGCACATAAGGTGCCTTGAAATGGTAAAGTGTCAAATCCTTGTTAAAGGATTTCAAGATTTCTTCAAACGTCTCACTTCCACCTCCCTCCTTCAAATTCAAATAGTAATATATTTCTTCCCTGATATACAATCTAGCTGACTTGACAAACTTGCTTGTTTTTGTTTTTCTGGTTCCTTTTTCTTTAATCTCTGTGCCAGTGACCACGCTATTCCATCTCTCCCTCCAAATTACTTGCATTTATCCTAGGCAATTCTCAAACTTTCCTGAATAAGTAGAGCCTTTCCTGAGTAAGAACAGATTTTACTCACATAGTGACTCTGATATATCCTAAAGAATAGCCATTAATATGTATTTAGGTCTTAAGAGATTTCCACAAGTATAATAAGGGTTCTGGAAGAGTCCAAGGAGCTGAATCTGAGAAAAGTCTAATGGTAACAAAAATAGCCCATTGACCTGTGATGTAGGATTATTATAATTGTGCCAATGGGTTTAGATGCTGAAGATAGTTGTTAAAATGTAACTGCTATCTACCCAGTAAATTTAAATTTTGCAAGTCTTTATTGTTCTTTAAACACTTTGCATAATTTAGACTGAAAATGTTGAACACAGCATAATTGTTTGTTTTTGTGACCAGGAGAGAAATACAAATAGCTATATCTTGGGTATGGCTGTATGTGTATGTACATACCTATATGTATGTATGCATGTACGTATATATACATAGCTATTTGTGTATACACATATGTATATTTACATATGTATGTGTGTATATATACATATGTGTATATATACACATATATGTACACGTGTGTGTGTGTGTATATATATGTGTGTGTGTGTATATATGTGTGTGTGTGTACATATATATATAGGGGTCCATAGGCAATGACAATAAAATTATCATCACTCATTTTATCCAAATCTGAAACAATTGTGTGTGCAAATTATTTTACATATGCATTTACTACTGAAGACATAATTCTGGCATAATCTGGAATAAAACTATCACGGATGAACAGTGTACTAAGAGAATCTTAACAGATTTGAGAGAAAAGCCTCCATTTCACATTATAAATTTATTTACTTTATTGAGAATTAATGCCTTCATTAACGTTAGCAAGACTAAGTTTCTGAAAGAAGATGTTCATTTATTCTTATGTTGCTTTCTTTTAGGAGAGGATAAGCTCTAAATTTGAATATTGATTTCCAAAAAGCTCAGCTTCTTCAATGTATAACCAGAGAGCACAAAAATCCTATTTCTATACATAGTATCCAAAATACTCTAGCACCAAGGATAATCTTCTTAAAAATAGCACACATGATTCATGTTTTACACCAGTATTTAACTCAAAAGTTTCCATTGTTAATACTGAGCTGGAAACTGGATATATTATGCTTTTTGAAGAAGGGTGGAGTTGGTGGTGGTAAATTTGCTTATTGGTCAATGTTGAAGTCCCAACTTGTACTTACTTTAAATGGACAGCAATCTTTATGTTGGTTAGATAAGCAAATGTTAAATCTTATATAGAAGAGAGTTCATTATTTAGAGTATGTTAGAAGAACTCATTCCCACAAAGTAATGTTAGCAATGCTATAAATTAAATTTGCTATACAAAGTACTATATAAGCCAAATTTAAAAGAGGAAGGAGCAGCTGCTCTTTTCCCAGAGAGGCAACACAATTTATCTTGTAAACTAGAGCTGGGATTTCTTCATCACATGTATTAAGTGATTCTCTCTTTCATTTTGCTTCCATCCTTGACTGTTCTTCCCTCAAGGAACCCTCACCTGCTCTGCTCATAACCTTCTGAGTTCACAAATATATCCATGCATCCCTTAATTAAAACACAGTCACACATCACTTAACAGCAAGGATGCATATGAGAAATGTGTCATTAGGCAATTTCATCACTTTGCAAACATCATACAGTCTACTTGCACAAACCTACTAGGAGGTACATACAGCCTACTACATACCTAGAATAGATGATATTGTCTTTTTTTTTTTTTTTTTTTTTTTTAAGAAGTCTAGTTCTGTCGCTCAGTCTGCAGTGCAGTGGCGCAATCTTGGCTCACTGCAAGCTCCGCCCACCAGGTTCACGCCCTTCTCCGGCCTCAGCCTCCCAAGTAGCTGGGACTACAGGCGCCCACCACCATGCCTGGCTAATTTTTTTGTATTTTTAGTAGAGATGGGGTTTCACCGTGTTAACCAGGATAGTCTTGATCTGACCTCGTGATCTGCCCTCCTCCGCCTCCCAAACTGCTGGGATTACAGGCGTCAGCCACCACACCCAGCCGGTATTGCCTACTTTTATAATATGCAACAAACCTGTACAGCATGTTGCTATACTGAACACTGCAGGCAATGGAACACAATGGTATGTATTTGTGTATCATTTAGATATATTTAATATCTACATAGGATGGAAGGTAAAAATCGGTATTATAATCTTCTGGACACACTGTTATATGCAGTTAATCTTTGACTACAATGTCCTTCTGCAGTGCATGACTGTATGCCAATTTTCAGGGGTAAAATCTATCATCTCCTCCTCTCATCTTCCATATTTTATGTCTAACTCCTCACCTCAAATGTCTTTTTAAAATGACATTTTGCCCTAACTCAACTCTTATTTAACTATTTCTATCACTATATCAATTATTGCTCTCCATCACTATAATGCTAAATGTTTATTTCTGTTTTTTTATTATTCTATTCTTTTGAGTCTTTTTATTATTATTATACTTTAAGTTCTAGAGATTTTTACATGTGCATAACGTGCAGGTTTGTTACATATGTATACTTTACATGCCATGTTAATTGTGCTGCACACATCAACTTTCGTCAGCCACCATCAATAATCATTTTACACATCCAGGTACTTAACTCTGATACAATCCTCCCCTCCTCCCTCCCCCACTCCCATAAAGGCCCCTTCCTGAGTCAAGTGATCGTTGCTCAGTTCCCAACTATGAGTGAGAACATCACGGGGGTTTTGGTTTTCATATTCTTGTGATAGTTTGTTCAGAATGGTGGTTTCCAGCTGCATCCATGTCACTACAAGGACAAGCTCTTCCTTTTGATTGCGTATAGTATTCCATGATGTGTATGTGCCATTTCTTAATCAGTCTGTCACTGATGGACATTTGCAGGTTGAATCAAGACTTTGCTATTGTGAATGAATTGCCATAATGAACGTGCATGTATTATTGTCTTCCTTGTAGCATGATTTAAAATCCTTTGGGTATGATTATAAATCATGCTGCTATAAAGACACACATGCACACATATGTTGTGCTATTCACAATGGCAAAGAGGGCTGGGATGACAATATCATCAGTAATACTAGTTAAAATACGTATACCATGGAATATATGCAACCATCAAGAATATTTGTGTTGTCCTTCTGGATTCTGAAAACCATCATTCTCGGCAAACTATAAGCAGGAACGAAAACAAGCACCACTTATTTCTCATAAAGTGAACTTGAACTGTCACCTTTCGGGAGCTTACAGGGCCTATCTCAGGGAGGGGGGGACAGGTTAGCCTGTGCACTCTTATAGCCTAAATATATAATAAACTGTCCCCAAATATAAAAATAAAATAAAATAAAATAAAATAAAAATAAAATAAAAATAAAATAAAACCAAAATAGAAATCCTTTAGGTACTAATACAGTAATGGGATGGCTGGGTCATATGGTAGTACATCTAGTTCTAGATGTAGGGAATATGTGCATTTCCATAATGGTTGAACTAGTTTAATCCTACCAACAATTGTAAAAAGTGTTCCTATTTCTCCACATTCTCACCAGCACCTGTTGTTCCTGACTTTTAATGATCGCCATTTCTAACCAGTGTAGGAGTAGGTATCTCATTGTGGTTTTGATTTGCATTCTCGATGGCCAGTGATGACAAGCATTTTTCATGTGTCTGTTGGCTGTGCTTCATGCATCTTCTTTTGAAATATCTGTTTCTTTATCACTTTGCCCACTTTTCGATCACGGTTGTTTGTTTTCTTGTAAATTTGTTTTGAGTTCTTTAGCAGATTGTGGCTATTAGCCCTTTGTCAGATGAGTAGACTGCAAAATTTTTCTCCCATTCTGTAGGTTGCCTGTTCAATTTCATGTGGTAGTTTCTTTACAGCTGTGCAAGAGCTCTTTAGTTTAATAGATCCATTTTATTGTCAATTTTGGCTTTTTATTGCCATTGCTTTTGGTGTTTTGGGACCTTGAAGTCCTTGCCCATGCCTATGTGGATGATAAGTATTACCTAGGTTCTTCTAGGGTTTTATGGTTATTAGGTCTAACATTTTAAGTCTCAATCCATCTTAGATTAATTTTCATATAAAATGAAGCATTCAGTTTAAACTTTCTACTATGGTTAGCCAATTTTCCCAATACCATTTAAGCAAATATAGGAATACTTCCCCATTTTCTTATTTTTCTGAGGTTTATCAAAAGATCAGACAGCTGTAGATACATGGTATTATTTCAGGACTCTCTTCTGTTCCATTGGTCCTCCTTATCTCTGTTTGGTACCAGTACCGTATTGCTGTTTTGGACACTGTAGCATTGTAGTATAGATACAATAAAAAAATGATAAAGGATATCACCAACCCACAGAAATACAAGGCCCCTACCATCAGAGGGAATACTATATAAACACACATCTATTGCAAATAGAAGCTAGAAGAATCTAGAAGAAATGTATGAATTTCCTGGACCCTTACAGCTCCCCAAGACTAAACCAGGAGTTGAATCCTGAATAGACCAATAGCAGGCTCTGAAGTGGGGAGGCAAAAACTAATAGCCTATCAACCAAAATCTCCGGACCGGATACTGGATTCACGTGAATTCTACCAAGAGGTACAAAGGAGCTGGTACCATTCCTTCTGAAACTATTCCAATCAATGAAAAAGAGAATCCTCCTAGCACTCATTATGAGACCCAGCATCATCCACAATGCAAGAGAGTCCTGGCGAGACACACACACAAAAAGAGAATTTTAGACCAATATCCCTGATGAACATCGTGCAAAAGAAATCCTCAATAAAATACTGGCGAAAACTGAGTCAGCAGCACATCAAAAACTTATCTACCATGATCCAACGGGCACATCCCTGGGAATTAAAGGCTGGTTCAACATATATAGAATCAATAAGCATGAAATCCAGCATATAAACAGAACCAAGAACAAGAACGCATGATTATCTCAATATAGATGCAAGGCCTTTGACAAAATTTCAGCTTCATTGCACAAAACTCTCAATAAATTCAGTATCAGTGGAATATCTCAAAATAATAGAGCTATTTACCCAATAAACCCGCAGCCAATATCATACTAGATGATAGGCAAAAACTGAAAGAACTTCCCTTTGAAAACTAGCACAAGACAGGATGCCTCTCTCACCACTCCTATTGCTTAGGTGTTGGAAGTTCTGGCTAGGCCAATCAAGCAAGAGAAAGAAATCAAGGTGATAGTTAGGAAAAGAGAAGTCAAATTATCCCCGTTTGCAGATAACATGATTGTATATTTTAGAAAACCCCATAATATATTAAAATCTGCTTAAGCTATTGTCAGAAACTTCAGCAAAGTCTCAGGATATACAGAACAATGTACAAAATCACAAGCATTCTTATACACCAATGTCAGACAAACAGAGAGCCAAAATCCTTGGAATGAACCTCTCCTATTCTGGTGAAAGCTAGAAGATAAAGCCTCCTGGGAATCCAGCTTACAGGGATGTAAGGACCTCTTCGAGGAGAACTACAAACCTGCTCCAGGTGAAATCAAAGAGGACACAAACAAATGGAAGAACATACCATGTGCTCATGGATAGGAATCAATATTGTAAAGAATGGCCAGCACTGCCCAAGGTAATTTATAGATTCAATGCCATCCCCATCAAAATACCAGTAGGTTTCTTCACAGAATTGGAAAAAACCTTTAAAGTTCATATGGAACCACAAAGAGGAGGCCCACATTACCCACGACAATCCTAAGTCAAAAGAACAAAACTGGAGGCATCACGCTACCTGACTTCAGACTATTATTCTATTCTTTTGTCACCTTATTTGTTTCCTATTTAGTTATTTTTCTTGACATTGATTGACAAAAAGTACTAAAGTGAAAACCTGGAAAAAAATAGGAAAACCTGGAAGGGTATTCACTTAAAAGCTAAAAACAAATCACATTCTAGAAAAAATTACTGATATTTAATGAATTTTATTCCTGCTCAATGAAAGACAAGTGAAATTTACAGCAGAAATCTCTTTCTCTTGTCCTAACAGGCAATTCAGATTATTTCATACAAGGTGAGAGAATCCGACTTGTCTCTATTGCTCAGCCCTCTGTTCCCATTGCTAAGCATTATATTTTTGAATGCTTTAATGGCCTCCAATACCACCACTGTGCTAAGATCCTAAATATGTATAGTTTTAAATAGGTTTGGCTGTTGAATGCAGCAATAGTGGAAACATAAAATACATGTTGGTTACTATGATAGGAAAAGACAATAAAAGTTTAAATAAAATGCCTGAGCTATGAGTGAAGTTTCTGTCTCATTTAGGCATATACCAAGCAACCTGCAGAATTGGATAGGGTCTATTTTCGTAAAGGGAAAGATAGTTCCATTTTCTATAAGCAAATGTAATCCAGAAACAAAAATCAAATGCTTTCACGGGCTGAGAGAAATAATAAGAAAACGAACCAATGCTGGGCTTAAGGCCCTTTAGTCTCTAATTATTAGTTACCACTGATTTCTGTTTAGCCAAAGGTGCACAGGATTGAATGTGTGGTTTAACTATCTGTGAAATTAGACAATAATGTATGGGGAGCTGTAAGGCAAAAGGTCTAAATTAGCTGACAAATTATTTAAGTGTGTGTATGTGGATTGGTAATGATGCCATACAAATACATGATTTAAAAGAGACAATCTGGTTGAACTGTATTTTAATTTCCTAAAATATTTCTGCCTAATGAAAATATCTAATATGGCTATAAAAATAACTAATTAGGAAGTATTCAGAAATGTGTTCTAAGACAGTCTAAAGGCAGAACAGAGTAACTAAATAATTACGTAGAACGAATATCTGATATGGTTCCATGGCATGCTTTATCGAACTACTTCTTGCAAAAAGCAGGTGAATCCACAGAGTATAAGAGAATGAGAAAGAGGTTGCAAGTTCACATTCTGTTGCCTTTAAATAAAACAAATATTCAAATAAGGTATAAAAGGGATCTCTTCCTATATCAGTAATAAAAGAAAAAAATTGGCAAAAATATTATGGAGTTTAAAGCTTGTATTAGAATTGTATTAAAAAGATTGAGCTTTAAGGACATTAGTGGACTAATTTAAAACAAATATTTGTAGTGAAATCTCTTAAGGTATGTACCCAGGCATGTAGAGAAGAGAAAAACTTATCAGATTATTTGTGGGCACCATGACCTATAAAGAATAGCGAGCCTAGCAAGAACAAATCTACTGTGGAGAAGCTGCCTATTCATTACTCAGGTTTCCTCCTTTTTTTCAGAGATAATTTATTTCATAAGTAAAAACAGATGTAAACAAATTTCAAAAGTACAACAAGGCAGTCTATTGATTTAGGCAGCAGCTTATAATATAAAAGACAACAGAGTAATCTATTGATTTAGGCAGCAACTTATAGTAGAAAGAGAAATATCCTTAAATCAGGAAGCTTTCATTTTGTTAATTCCAAGCTAATTGATGAAGTTTTAGTTGAAAATCTATTTTTGGCTTCAAGATCTTCTTCAAAAATTGAGGTTATAACACCAACTGTTCAATAAAATTATAAGAAGTCATTGTCGTGAACTGAGCTACTATACATACATCAGCTACTATACATCAATAGACCAAATCAAAATCAAGTTGCTTAAGCTAAGTGCCATGCCATCAAACTATAACTTTACCATGGCACATGTATACCTACATAGCAAACCTGCATGTTCTATACATGTATCCAAGAACTTAAAGTATAATTAAAAAAAAAAGAAAAGAAAAGAAAGAAAAGAAAAGAAAAGAAAGAAAGAAAGCAGGAAAATCCCCTAAAAGACTTTTTTTTTCATCTAAAATCAAGAGATTCCCAGCAACCGATCAGAAAGGGCCTAATCAGCCTGAGCCAACATGAAAAGGAAGTCTCCTCTGCTTTATCCTTTGCGAGGAAAGTCACCTGAATCAAGCTAATGTTAACCAATCCATTTATTTTTGCTATTATTCTCTTTCCTTGTTCCTCCTCAACATACCTTCAAAAACCAACTTTTCTGACATGCCCAGCAGACCACATTTTATTTAGGTTGGATGATGCCTAATTCATAAATTATTAATAATGACAATCAGATGTTTATACTACATTTGTTGAAATTTTGTGTTTTTAACTCTACTCAAAATGTAATTGTAAAAATTACTTGCAAAAGCATCAGATCCAGTTAAGTGGCAGATTAACTTACCTATTTGTTCTTAAAATACACATGTATTAAGTGTCTCTCTGAGGGAGAAATTATGCCAAGTCCCAGAAAAGCAAAGCCTAATAAAACATAGATGCTCCCTTCAAAGAGTTCATAGAAAAGGAAAGACATATGGAGAAAAAAGGGTACTGAATGTCACAGAGGCCATGAGAGTTATGGCACCCTAAGGGAAGAGTTGATTCTTACATGTAGGGATGAGGACTGAGGACATTACCTGGTATTCAATAACTTTGGTTAATTTATTTATTAGTTCTAGTAATTTTATGAAGATTCCATATGAGTTGCTAGGTATGACATACGATATACCAGCTATGAAAAAGAGAGTTTATTTTTATCTTTTCAGTCTCTTAATTTCTTCCCCTTGCCCTAGAGCGCAAGCTAGAACTTTCAGTACTCTGTTGAATAAAAGCTGAGTGACTATACTTGCCTTACTCCCAATCTTTGAAGGAAAGCCTTCCATAATTTACCTTTAAGTAATATTCTAGCATTAGTTTTTTGTTTTGTTTTGTTTCTTAGAAATGCTCTTTATCAAATTCAAGGAGTACTCTTTTATTTATAGTTTTCTTTTTTTTTTTTTTATTTGTTTATTATTATTATTATACTGTAAGTTGTAGGGTACATGTGCATAACGTGCAGGTTTGTTACATATGTATACTTGTGCCTTGTTGGTGTGCTGCACCCATCAACTCGTCATTTACATCAGGTATAACTCCCAATGCAATCCCTCCCCCCTCCCCCCTCCCCATGATAGGCCCCGGTGTGTGATGTTCCCCTTCCCGAGTCCAAGTGATCTCATTGTTCAGTTCCCACCTATGAGTGAGAACATGCGGTGTTTGGTTTTCTGTTCTTGTGATAGTTTGCTAAGAATGATGGTTTCCAGCTGCATCCATGTCCCTACAAAGGACACAAACTCATCCTTTTTTATGGCTGCATAGTATTCCATGGTGTATATGTGCCACATTTTCTTAATCCAATCTGTCACTGATGGACATTTGGGTTGATTCCAAGTCTTTGCTATTGTGAATAGTGCTGCAATAAACATACGTGTGCATGTGTCTTTATAGCAGCATAATTTATAATCCTTTGGGTATATCCCCAGTAATGGGATGGCTGGGTCATATGGTACATCTAGTTCTAGATCCTTGAGGAATCGCCATACTGTTTTCCATAATGGTTGAACTAGTTTACAATCCCACCAACAGTGTAAAAGTGTTCCTATTTCTCCACATCCTCTCCAGCACCTGTTGTTTCCTGACTTTTTAATGATCGCCATTCTAACTGGTGTGAGATGGTATCTCATTGTGGTTTTGATTTGCAGTTTTCATTAGGAAATGTTGAACTTTGCCAAGTAAATTTTCTGCACCCATTGAAAAGATTGTATGTTTTTGTTCTCCGTCATTCTAGTCATGCAATGAATTATACTATCTGATCATCTTATTTTATCTTCTTTTTATATATTGATGAATTCAATTTGATGATATGTTATGAAAAGTTTCTGCATTTGTATTCATAATAATTATTGTTCTGTACCTTTATTGTAATACTTCTGTTTTATTTCGTATTGGAATAATGCAGATCACATAAAATAAATTTTGAAGTTTCTTTCTATCATCTGCTTTCTGGAAGTGTTTGTGCATGATTGATATTAGTTTTCCCTAATGTTTGATAGAATTTGCCAGGAAAACCATCAGGGCTGAGAATTTTTTGTGAGACATTTTATAATGACTTATAGTAAAGTCATTTATTTAACAGATATAAAGTTATATTGTTTTCTTAAAAAAATTCTTCTTGTGTCAGTTCTGGTAAGTTGTGTTTTTTGGGGAGTTCATACAACATCACAATTGTTGATTTTGTTGACATGATTTGTTGACATGTTAAAAAAATCTTGTGTTTATTAATACCAGTAGTATGTTTTGTAGTAAATCTTTTATTTATGATAGTGTTAATTTGTATTCTATCTTTCTTTTCTCCAAATCAGTGTATCAAGATACTTTTCTATTTTATTAATTTTTTCATTAAAACAACTTTTAGCTTTTTTAACTTAGAGTATTGTTTTTCTGATCTGTCATTGATTTCTGCTCTTTATTCATTATTTGTACTTTATGCTTGTGTGAGTTTAATTTGCTTTTTTTCCTCTAGCTTCTTAAGGTGAAAACTTGACAGATGATAGTAAACATTTCTTTCTCTCTACTAAAAGCCTTTAAGATTATAAATTTTTCTCTAAATATTTGATCTGTATTGCCCCAGTTTTTAAATGTTGCGATTTTATTATCATTCAGTTTAAAATATGCTTTATTTACGCTTGTGCTTTCTTTGAGATATATGCATTACTTAAAATTTAGTTTTTAATACATTTTAAAGGGCAAATTTTATGCTGCAAGAATTATATCTTAATAGATGTTACAAAACGAGGTGTCAAATTTCCAAACAGTGTGGCTTTTTATTTATCTTACTTTTATCAATTAAATTTAATTGCATCATTATCAAAAAATGGATTTCCTGATACTTCACTGCTAAAAGCAATGACAAAGGTGATAGGACAGAGGGAGCCGCAGTAGGAGCTCAAGATATGTGTGGATGCTCATGCTTCAATCCTGCCATGAGCAGAAACAGGCCTGGGGGAGGAACCACGTTTTACCCCACCAGGATTACATAAGTTTTAATAGGTCTTCCATTTATTTAGCCTTGGCTGGTGTTTATGCCTCAAAAGATAAGTCCAAAAAATATTAAATAACTTGTGTGCTTCCTTTTAAAGTTACAAATTATTTAAATTTTAGTTTAACTTAGTTTTGTTTTTAATGATTTGTTTGTTTTGGGATTTGAAGAAGATGACAGGGATAGGAAGGAATGTAGTATGGATAAGTAGTTTGGAGTTTAATAAAACTAAATTACACCTATATATTTGACTTCACCTTTAATTTGCTGTGTGACCTTGAGTGCAAGAACCTGTTACAATGAGTTAAGAACTGACTGATGCAAAGATGCCAACTTGCAGGGTGAAAGAATTGTTTTAAATTTTCTTTAGTGGCAGAAGATATAGAAACCTCTGTCAACCGAGACAGCTATAAGAAGAAACATTGCGGCATACTCCCAATCATGAGAGCCTACCACATTCCCAAAGCCCTCAAGGAGGTACACAGCTCCAGATAGTGCCTTCATAGAATAAGTTTCTACCAGATCTGAGAAATAATATTTGCCAAGCTCAGAGAGTTTTCATACACTCTTGGTTCTTTTTGGTTACGCTGGATTTTTCTGAAACTGGCTGTGTGCCTGCCTGCTCACCAAGTGAAATCACTGGTACAAAACAATCCCAACACATTCCTGAGTGTTTATTGCTCAAGTAAGGGAATTCAAGGTCAGCCTCCCATGAGTTGTGGCTTCCTGTTCCTTGGCAGAACCAGGTCTCAAGACTCGCTGTGTCTATTCCTCGACAACCTATTGGAATCTGTCTGAAACCAGTCAAACAAAAGACAGAGCTAGTCACGACAGTGTGCCAGCATCTATTTTAGACATCAGTTCAGAATGCTACACTATCAATTTGCTCGGACAATGAATCAAGATCCATGGAGGTTAATGCAAGTCAAACATACTTTTCCCTTATGACAAGCTTGGTGCATATCTGTGCAAGCTCTAGACAGGGCATGAGCTTATACTAACTTGTAGCTTGCTCGGTGAATGAAGAATGTGTGACTTTTAGGCATCAAAGAATTCCTAATTTATAAACTCTTTAAAAACATAATTTTTTTTCTGATTAGATTTTCTAAGGGACTCATTTCTTTTTATTTCTCCTTTCCCATGAGTCTTGTCACTAGCTCTACATAGTCACAAATTTAGCACTACAAGTATAGATTCTGTATAATTCTTGACCAGAACTTTCCTTTTATGACAAGCCAAGGTACTATGTTTGGCTCTAATCCATCACTCTGACCTAATTTGTTCTCAACTTTAAAGAAAGAAAAATTAAATTAGCCCTTGCCATTAGTATAAAAAAGTTGTTTCAGCTTCCCTCCACTAAGGTACTATTTAACCAGCGAACTTGTAATACATTAAATGGAACCAGAGTGGCTCTAAGGAATTAATGTTGTTTCCTAACTTACTTCAAGGCTCATTAAGAGAAAAGTTTCCAAAAAGTGTTTCCAGTTTATTCCTAGTTTAAACTTGTCTTATACTAGTTGTTTGAATTAATAGAGCTTCCCAAATATCTTTTCTGGCATTGGTGAAATACTTAAGAACAACAGCATTGTATATAAATATATTAAACTGAGGTGGTAGTTTGGCCATTATACGATTTGGCTGTGTCCCTACCCAAATCTTATCTTGAATTGTAGCTCCCATAATCCCCATGTGTCATGGGAGGGGCCCAGTGGGAGATAATTCAATCATGGAGGTGGTTACCCTCATGCTGCTGTCATGACAATGAGTGACTTTTCATGAGATATGATGGTTTTATAAAGGGCTTTACCCTCTTTTGCTTGGCACGTCTTGCAGCTGCCATGTGATAAAGGACCTGTTTGCTTCCCCTTCTGTCATGATTGTAAGTTTCCTGAGGTCTCCCCAGCCATGCTGAATTGTGAGTCAATGAAACCTCTTTCCTTTATAAATTATCCAGTCTTGGGTATGTCTTTATTAGCAGCATGAGAACGGAGTAATGCAGGCTCTTGTGAAAATATTGAATATAGAGGACAAAAATAAGAAAAACAGAATGTAGAGTTGCAAAGGAAGAAGAAAAAGTTGGTAATAAGATTAATTATAAATTTCTGGGTATATTTATATTTATTGAATTTTTTTTACATGTTAGGCTTCATTCTGGGTATTTGAAGATACATCACTAAATAAAACCAATTAAAATCTTAACATTCATGTAATTAACAGCTTAATTCAGGATATAGAATATAAATAAATAAATAAATAATTTTATACTTTAGGAAGAAAATTTGGAGAGAATAGGAACATAACAATATGTTTGTAGATACTGTGATTACATATAAAGTGGTCAAGGGAAATGACACTGAGAAGGTATCGTTTGAGTGAAGATGATGAAAGTCAGAGAGTGAGCTATATAATAAGGAGTAAACAAGAAATATTTCACTTTAATAGCAGGCAAAATAGGTGACCATTTATATAATATCAGTATTGTGTTTTCAATTAAAAAGCAGCTTATTAAATGAGTAGTATATCTCTAGCATTCAGCTATGTACTGTTTCAAGTCCTGCAGATAAAAGAGGCTTAAGATTCTCTCGCTGCTCAAAGGACAAATACTCTTCCATCCATAGATTGAAAATAATTAGGAAGAGTGACTACATATAACACATTTCTAATTACTTACTACAATAGAGTTGAATTTAGTTAGAAATACTGCAGAACTTGCTGGCAAAAGAAGAGAGAGATTTCAAGAAAGAGTGAGGGAAGAAAATGAGAAGCAAAGATAAAAATATAAGGTTGAATAATAAAAAATAATGTAGGGATGTAGATGGAAATAGTTGAAATAAATAAATTGGCTTGATTACAAAAGAAAGTTACTCAGTGAAAGTTAGGTGCTTAAAGTAGTGTAGGATTAGGAGGGCCCTCATTTCTGAAATGAAATTTCTGTGTCTGGAATTGTTAGAATAAATAACAATTGACATTGCAAGTAGGGCTTGCTTGCCAAGACACTTCCTCTTTTGCCAATTATGATGTCTGAATGTTCAACTATTCGTCATTGTTTGGGTTTAGACATTGTTCCAGAAGTTTCCTATAAACATGCACATATGCAATATGTTAGCAAATGCTAGTTTACTTGATTTAAGAACATGCTCCTCCCTCTCATATCTTTGCCTAATGTCCTCTCAAATGGAATTGTGAATTCTCTTGTAATTCTTATAATATTACTAGTAGCAGAAGCAGTTGTAATATTCAACAATCTTTCACCTTTCTGGCAATTTTTCTTCCATCCAGAAACAAGTTCAAGTTATTGCTAATATTCACAATTTCTCTCTGTTGATTTCTTATTCCCCTATAGCACTCTCCCAGTTTCTTTATTCTATCAAATCTAAGCCTCTTGAAAGATCTCTGTCTCTATTTTTTTACTTCCTAATCCCAGTAATCTGGCTTATGCTCCCTCTACTCCACTAAAAATCATCCTGATGATTGCACAAATAACCTCAGAATTTTCAGGTTCAATAAACATACTTTAGCCCTTTACTTGTTAACTTCACTGATTCATTGGGTTCTGTTTTCCTGTCATCTCTCAAGAAATTCTCTCATATCTGACTATCATGATTCTCTTTTTATTTCAGAGATCACTGCCTTGGGCTTCACATGTTCTTTTTTCTATGCTAACCTCAGCCTGGACAATGTCTTCCATGACCAGACCTTCACCTATTATAAATGTGCAATAAATGCCCAAATATTACCTCTAATTCAGACCTCTACCAATTGTTCCTGCCTTATTGACAACTCCACAGACTCAAAGATTGTGAAATCTCGAATTTGAACTGTTACTCCCCAGAACCTATCTGCCACTCCCCATTTCCTTCACCTTTCCTAGAGCAATTGTCAATCGAGTTACTAAATAAAAAAATATGGAAACCATATCTGACTTCTCATTACCTATATTCAATTGATTATACAATTCCGTAGAGTTTATCCTCTTAGTGAATTTCACGTTTGTCCCCTTCTCTTAATTCTTTTAACCACTTCTTTAGTTCATATTTTTATCAAGTCTGTATTAATAGTTCAGTAGTCACCACATGTAAGTATGTATTAATTATTCGATGATCTCCACATTGGCCTCCTGTCCTTTAATTTTATTTCTCTTTAATTCATTTGATATTGAAGTTCTAGCAATATTTCTGAATTATATACATGATCTCACTGTTACTTTGCTTAAAGTCTCTCAGTGACTCCCCAAAATATAGTCAAGGTTCCTTTCAAAATACTGGGAAACCTCTCTATCTTTTGATTCTTATCTCCTTTCATCTTCTCCCTTTGCATGCTATACTCTAGCAACACTGAAAATATCTGATTTTTCTTGATGTATTCTGCTATGCACTATCTGACACATATGCATTTTTGTTCATAATATCTTCATCTCATGGAATGTTATTCCTCTGTTTTTCTGGTATTGTCTGTAAATACCTACTACATTTTATGCTAAAAGACATAGTAGAGTGTTCTTTCTTTGTTGCACATACATTTCTTGTTAAAACCCCTCAAATAATACCACATTTTTTCACTCTCTTTTGGAAAACAATCCTGGAACATATTTTCCATTTTTGTATCACAAACACCTACCATTATTTGGAACACTAGAATGAGGGAGAGTGCTCAAGAATATTCATTGCATAGATGAAATTTTGTCATAAGGAACAAACAAAATATTTATATAAATATTGTAAATAGCTGTCTATATTTTGGGGAACTTTCCAACAAATAAAAAATAAAATAAAATAGAGATAAATCAAGGAGGAATCACCTTGTAAAGTCAGAGCTAGTGATAAGATATCAGAGAAGGTATGTCATGGGGAAATTATGAATACAAAACTAGCAGAACAGTTTAACAGATAGTGGGAGAAATAGAACAAGTGTGCTAATCAAATCTGAAGCAAGACAAATAAAAAAGAAAAAATATTAACCCTATGAATAGAAACACAGAGATTAGAAATGTTAAGGATAAAGCCCTACAATCATTTCTAGGACCAATGACCTTAATGAAAATACAATTTTTTGTTTGTTTGTTTTAGATAGGGGCTATCATAAACTGACTTACAAAGATGCAAGAGGAAAATTAAAGAAAACCTTTACTTTAAAAATACTTTATTACTTTAGCATCATCAATGCCATGTCTACACTTGAAACACAGGAATGAAGAAATACAGGAGATCTGAGAAAAAAATTTCAACATGGTCTAATGTTCAAAAGTCAAAACTTTTGGCTGGGCGCGGTGGCTTATGCCTGTAGTCCCAGCACTTTAGGAGGCTGAGGCAGGTGGATCACAAGGTCAGGAGTTCGAGACCAGCCTGGCCAACATGGTGAAAACCCATCTCTACTAAAAATACAAAAATTAGCCAGGTGTGGTGGCAGGCACCTGTAATCCCAGCTACTCAGGAGGCTAAGACAGGAGAATCGCATCAACCTGGGAGGCAGAGGTTGCAGTGAGCCAAGATCGTGCCACTGCACTCCAACCTGGGCAATAGAATGAGACTCTGTCTCAAAAAAAAAAAAAAAAAAAAAAAAGTCAAACTTTCAAATAAAACGAGGTGGGGATGCTAGGTGCAGCAAGTTGTGACTGTAAACCCAGCATTTCGGGAGGCCAAGGCAGGCAGATCACCTGAGGTTAGGAGTCTAAGACCAGCCTGGCCAACATGGTGAAACACTATCTCTGCTGAAAATAGAAAAATTAGCTTGGCATGGTGGTGCACACCTGTTATCACAGCTACTTGGGAGGCTGAGGCAAGAGAATCACTTTAACCTAGACGGCAGAGAGTGCAGTGAGCTGAGATTGTGCCACTGCACTGCAGCCTGGGCAGCAAAGAGAGACTCTGTCTCCCACGAAAAAAAAAACCCAAAAAAAAACCAAAAAAACAAAAAAGAAAAACAGGTGGAGAGAAAAAAAATATATGAAGTGTAAGGTGTAAGAGAGGGCTTATAAACCATGAATGAGATCAGATAGATTTTATTGCAGTTTTCACCTTTTCCACTGGTTATATAGCTAGACAGACTAGTGACTTGGGCAGATTTCAAATCCAGCAATTGAAGACAAGATTTTCAGATCAATATTATTAAATCGTCAAACAAAGTTGAGGTCAACTTTTTACATATATATATATGTATATATGTCTGTGTGTATGTAAATGTATATATGTCTGTGTGTATATAAATGTATATATGTCTGTGTATATATACACATATATACGTGTGTGTATATACACATATATACATATATGTGTGTATATATGTGTGTGTATATACATATATACATATATGCGTGTGTATATACATATATACCTGTGTGTGTGTATATATATAGACGTGTGTGTGTGTGTATATATGTGTGTGTGTATATATACACTTTAAGTTCTGGGATACATGTGCAGAATGTGCAGGTTTGTTACATAGGTATACATGAGCCTTGGTACTTTGCTGCACTCATCAACCTGTCATCTACTTTAGGTACTTCTCCTAATGTTATCCCTCCCCTAGCCCCCCACCACCACCGGATAGGTGTGTGATGTTCCCCTCCCTGTGACCATGCGTTCTCATTGTTCAACTCCCACTTATGAGTGAGAACATGTGGCATTTGTTTTTCTGTTCCTGGGTTAGTTGGCTGAGAATGATGGTTTCCAGCTTCATCCATGTCCCTGAAAAGGACATGAACTCATCCTTGTTAATGGCTGCATAGTATTCCATGGTGTATATGTGCCACATTTTCTTTATTCAGTCTATCATTGATGGGTATTTGGGTTGGTTCCAAGTCTTTGCTTTTGTGAATAGTGCTGCAGTAAACATACCTGTGCATGTGTCTTTATAGTAGAAAGATTTACAATCCTTTGGGTATATACTCAGTAATGAGATTGCTGGATCAAATAGTATTTCTAGTTCTGGATCCTTGAGGAATTGCCACACTGTTTTCCACAATGGTTGAACTAATTTACACTCCCACCAACAGTGTGAAAGTGTTCCTATTTCTCCACAACCTCTCCAGCATCTGTTGTTTACTGACTTTTTAATGATCTCAATTCTATTTGGCATGAGATGGTATCTCATTGTGATTTTGGTTTGCCTTTCTCTAACGATCAGTGATGATAAGCTGTTTTTCATATGTTTGTTGCCTGCGTAAATGTCTTCTTTTGAGAAGTTTCTGTTCATATCATTTACCTACTTTTTGATGGGGTTGTTCATTTTTTTCTTGTAAATTTGTTTAAGTTCTTTGTAGATTCTGGATATTAGCCCTTTGTCAGATGGATAGATTGCAAAAATGTTCTCCCATTCTGTAGGTTGTCTGTTCACTCTGATGATAGTTTCTTTTGCTGTGCAGAAACTCTTTAATTACATCCCATTTGTCAATTTTGCCTTTTGTTGCAATTGCTTTTAGTGTTTTAGTCATGAAGTCTTCACCCATGCCTATGTCCTGGATGGCATTGCCTAGGTTTTCTTGTAGGGTTTTTATGGTTTTAGGTCTTATGTTTAAGTCTTTAATCCATCTTGAGTTAATTGCCATATAAGGTGTAAGGAAGGGATCCAGTTTCAGTTTTCAGTATATGGCTAGCCAGTTTTCTCAACATCATTTATTAAATGGGGAATCCTTTCCCCATTGCTTGTTTTTGTCAGGTTTGTCAAAAATCTAGATGTGTCAGGTTCTAGACGTGTGGCATTATTTCTGAGGCCTCCATTCTGTTCCATTGGCCTATATATCTGTTTTGGTACCAGTACCATGCTGTTTTGGTTACTGTAGCCTTGTAGTATAGCTTGAAGTCAGGTAGCAAGATGCCTCCAGCTTTCTCCTTTTTCTTAGGATTATCTTGGCTATATGGGCTATTTTTTTATTCTATATGAAACTTAAAGTAGGTTTTTCTACTTCTGTGAAAAAAGTCAATGGTAGCTTGATAGGGATAGCACTGAATCTATAGGTTACATTGGGCAGGATAGCTGCTTTCACAATATTGATTCTTCCTATCCATGAACATGGAATGTTTTCCCATTTGTTTGTGTCTTCTCTTATTTCCTTGAGCAGTGATCTATAGTTCTCCTTGAAGAGGTCCTTCACATCCATTGTAAGATGTATTCCTAGGTATTTTAACTCTTTGTAGCAATTGTGAATGGGAGTTCACTCATGATTTGGCTCTCTGTTTGTCTGTTATTGGTGTATAGAAATGCTTGTGATTTTGCACATTGATTTTTTTTCCTGAGACTTTGCTGAATTTGCCTATCAGCTTAAGGAGATTTGGGGCTGAGACAATGGGGTTTTCTAAATATACAATTATGTCATCTGTAAACAGAGACAATTTGACTTTCTCTCTTCCTATTTGAATACCCTTTATTTCTTTCTCTTGCCTGTTTGCCCTTGCCAGAACTTCTAATACTATGTTGAATAGGAGTGATGAGAGAGGGCATCCTTGTCCTGTGCCAGTTTTCAAAGGGAATGTTTCCAGTTTCACAACTATCAATAGCTGAATTGATCAAGCAGAAGAAAGGATATCAGAGACTGAAGATTAACTTAATGAAATAAAGTGTGAAGACAAGATTAGAGAAAAAAGAATGAAAAGGAATGAACAAAGCCTCCAAGAAATATGGGACTATGTGAAAAGACCAAACCTGTGTTTGATTGGTGTACCTGAAAGTGACAGGGAGAATGGAACCAAGCTGGAAAACACTCTTCAAGATATTATCCAGGATAACTTCCCCAACCTAGCAATACAGGCCAACATTCAAATTTAGGAAATACAGAGAACACAACAAAGATACTCCTCAAGAAGAACAACCCCAAAACACATAATTGTCAGATTCTCCAAGGTTGAAATGAAGGAAAATATGTTAACGGAAGCCAGAGAGAAGGGTTGGGTTAGCCACAAAGGGAAGCCCATCAGACTAACAGCAGATCTCTCTGAGGAAACCCCACAAGTCAGAGGAGAGTGGGGGCCAATATTCAACATCTTTAAAGAAAAGAGTTTTCAACCCAAAATTTCATATCCAGCCAAACTAAGCTTCATAAGCGAAGGAGAAATAAAATTCTTGACAGACAAGCAAATACTGAGAGATTTTGTCACCACAAGGCCTTCCTTACAAGAGCTCCTGAAGGAAGCACTAAATGTGGAAAGGGAAAATTGGTACCAGCCACTGCAAAAACATAGCAAATTGTAAAGGCTATTGACACTATGAAGAAACTGCATCAACTAATGAGCAAAATAACCAGCTAGCAGCATGATGACAGGCTCAAAATCACACATAGCAATTATTAACCTTAAATGTAAATGGGCTAAAAGCCCCAATTAAAAGACACAGACTGACAAATTGGATAAACAGTTAACACCCATTGGTGTGCTGTATTCAGGAGACTCATCTCTCATGCAAGGACACATGTAGACTCAAAATAAAGGAGGGTGGAGGAATATTTACCAAACAAATGGAAAGCAAAAAAAAAAAAAAAAAAAAAAGCAGGGGTTGCAATCCTAGTCTCTCATTAAGCAGACTTTAAACCAACAAAGACAAAACACACACACACACACACACACACACACACAAGAAGGGCATTACATAGTGGTAAGGAGATCAATGCAACAAGAAGAGCTAACTATCCTAAGTATATATGCACCCAATACAGGAGCACCCAGATTCATAGAGCAAGTTCTTACAGACCTATAAAGACACTTAACTCCCACACAATAATAGTGGGAGACTTTAACATTACACTGTCAATAATAGACAGATCAACAAGACAGAAAATTAACAAGGATATTCAGGACTTGAACTCAGCTCTGAACCAAGCAGATCTAATAGACATCTACAGAACTCTCCACCCCAAACTAGCAGAATATATGTTCTTCTCAGCACCATATCGCACTTATTCTAAAATTGACCACATGATTGGAAGTAAAACACTCCTCAGCAAATGCAAAAGAACGAAAATCACATCAAACAGTCTCCAGACAACAGTGCAATCAAAGTACAACCCAGGATTAAGAAATTCTCAAAACCACACAACTGCATGGAAACTGAACAATCTGCTCCTAAATGACTACTGGGTAAATAACAAAATTAGAGCAGAAATAAGTAAGTTATTTGAAAACAATGAGAACAAAGACACAACATACCAGAATCTCTGGAACACAGCTAAAGCAGTGTTTAAAGGGAAATTTATAGCACTACACACCCACAGGGGAAAGTGGGAAAGATCTAAAAGAGACATCCTAACATCACAATTAAAAGAACTAGAGAAGCAAAGCAAACAAATTCAAAAACTAGCAGAAGACAAGCAATAACTAAAATCAGAGCAGAACTGAAGGAGATAGAGACACGAAAAACCCTTCAAAAAATCAGTGAATCCAGGAGCTGGATTTTTGAAAAGATTAACAAAATAGATAGATCGCTAGCTGGACTGATAAAGAAGAAAAAAGAGAAGAATCAAAGAGTAACAACAAAAAATGATAAAGGGGATATTACCACTGATCCCATAGAAATACAAACTACCATCAGAAAATACCATGAACACCTCTATGCAAATAAACTAGAAAATCTAGAAGAAATGGACAAATTCCTGGACACATACACCCTCCCAAGACTAAACAAGGAAGAAGTTAAATCCTTGAATAGACCAATATCAAGTTCTGGAATTGATGTAGTAATTAATAGCCTACCAACCAAAAAAAGCCTGGGACCAGACAGATTCACAGCATTCTACCAGAGGTACAAAGAGGAGTTGGTACCATTCCTTCTGAAACTATTCCAAACAACAGAAAAAGAGAGGTAAACTTTTTCTACGTATACTTTTTGTTTTGTGTTAAATTAACAGAGACATGTCCCCTGATGCCAAGAGAGGTTTGTAAGGAGGAAGCACACACGTTCCAACCGCCTCAGGGCTTTTAGAAGGGTGATTTCACAGAAAGAGAGGAGAAACAGAGCATTTTATAAAAAAGGATTGATTGAATGCAGATGTGCTGCATCCACAGTGCTTGCTTCTTGCCCTAGTCTCCTGGCTCTTGGAGATCAGCATACACTCTTTGGGCACTTTCCCTAGAATCGTTCTAACCTCTCCATACCTTTCCTATTTCTTCTTTCCCTTTCAAGTGATGAAATTACAAAAGCATTCCTTTCATCTTTGCTTAAACTTTCCCATTTTTCAGCTAATGTTTCCCGTGTTTCCTTTGAATGTTAGGCATCTATTTATCCATTTTATTGATTCCATATAAAAGCAACACAGAAATAGCATACAAATACGCACACATACACGCATATATACGCTTCTAAATTGATAGAACTATACAAAGTTTTTAAACATCCATAAACAAATTACATCCAGACTAAACACCTCCAAAACATACATAATAAACAATACAATACAAAGATTTCACGCTTATCTTTTAGAACTTTTTTTTCAGCTGTTTTATGATCTTTTCAATATATATAGTGGTTTTATGTTCATGTATTACCTCTGAAAAAAATTACTCTATCTATTTTATTCTATCTTTCTCAGAACTCCATTCCTTAACTTTTACTGTTAAAAGTATGGTCCAAATTTAGACTGGTATTCAGATTTTATTCTAATTATAAAACTTAGGAATGCCAATTTTTAATTTGCATTACACTAATGGTGGGTCCTGATTCAACCAGGCTGTCTTATGGCTCTTAGGTGCTATTACTTAATTTGTCTTAGTTCTCATTAGTTTTTTCCTGTTTTAAAATTAATGCTGTATGCACTATCTTGAATAGGAATTCATTTCTCAACAAGATGTATTTTGGTTCCTATTTTGACCATATTGATGATATATATTACATATTATAAATATTTTGTTCTTTGCTTCATGATAGATATCAAAATAAATACATTTCATTTTATTTTACAAGCTTTTATACATTATTCATTATGTGCCAGCCTCTGTCTGAGAGTGATATATACGTACCTATTCAATTAATCTTCCTAATAGCCCCCATGTAAAACACTTATATTTTAAACATAAGGAACCTGAGACAAAACCTTTGAAGTAACTTGCCCAAGATATTACAGCAAATAAATGTTAGAGCTGGTATTGTAGCTCTAGGACAATTTGGCTCCAGAGTTCTTACTTGCTCATAAGCTTTCAGCCGTGTTGTCTATCCTTAAAGTTGTCTGTGAAGAGTTAAATATTTTTATTTTATAACTTTCATATTTTCATTTTTTATAGTTTTAAAATTTTAAATGTTTTTACAGAAACCTTGAAAAAGTAACACATAAAAGTCCTGCATGCCTTTAACCCACGTTCTCCAATTATTAACATATACCATATTTTCTCTCAGAATTTTCTCCTTATACAAGGACATTTCATATTTTTCTAAACCATTTGAGAGTAAGCTGCAGATATGATGCCTGTGTAGATTTTCCAACAGGATAAATACATACTTATCTGGCTATTATATTTGTATAATAGCTTAATTATAAGTACTCCAATTGTATAATTGATGCAAGTTCATGATCTAATTTACAGACCTAAATGCTAATTGTCTCAATAATGTCTTTCACCGAAAAAGTCCACAATATAATCCAAAATCACATGTTGCCTTCAGGATTAATCTGTTTAGTATTTTTTAAATCGGTAACCGTTCTTTAGTCATTCTTCATCCATCTATGACCTTGAAAATTTTAAAGACTATGGGACAGTTATTTTGTAGAATTTCCCCCTATTTATATGTGTCTGATGCTTCATTTTGATTAATTGGAGGTTGTGCAAGTGATTTTGCTTTGTTCCATAACTAGAAATAACTCTTATTACTTGATTAAGTGAAGTCAGCAGATTTCTGCAGGGTAAAGTTCCCTTGTATTAATGAATATTTGGGGAGATATATTTTGAAATAACATAAATACCCTCTCCCTTCTTACCCATTAATTTATCCCCATTAATTGTCTGTATCAGAATCAATTATTCTGACAATGTTTTTCAAATGGTGATTTTCTAATTCCATCATTCCTTTTGCATTTAGTAATTGGCATTATGCTGTATGTAAAGAACTTTTCCTTGTGCCCTAAGCCTTTGTATACTTAGTAACTGACATCACTAAGGACACATAGATTTCATTTTCATTCAATGGGTTATAATCCATTGTCTTGATCCTTTTGGGATTCTCTAGACTGAGTAACATATAAACAACAGAAATTTATTTCCTACAGTTCTGGAGGCTAGAAAGTCCAAGATCAAGGTGCCAGCAAATTTGAGGTCTAGAGGGCACCCACTTTCTAGTTCATAGATGACACTTTCTTCCTCTATCCTCACATATTGCAAGAGGTGAGATCTCTAGATCCTCTATTATAGCACATTAATGCCATTCATTACCTAATCATTTTCCAAAAGCCCACCACTTAATACCATCCCCTTGGGGTTAGTATTTCAAGGTAAATTTGGGTGGTAGGCAAACACTCAAACCATAGCATCCATTAATTTCATTACCTATTTTAAGGCTTAGATTGTCTAAGATCTGCCCAGTGGAAGCACCTTCAGCCTGGTTCCTTTGTCTTTTGCTCCTGCCCTATCTTCCTTGAACATTTATTTTTTGATAAAAGAAGGTATTTACTTATTTGAAATACATACGTATTTTTTTATTTGAAATACAATTTGCTTAATTTGTTTATATTATATTTTAAGCTCTTATGCCCCAATTTTTAATTTTTACTTATTTTTGTCTATGTCAAATATTAAAGTGGCTCCAAAAGTAAAACTGTACAAAACAGGTATATTCAGAGAATCATATTGCCCCCTAATTCCTTCTAGCGTCTTCCTATTCCAAATCTCATGAGTTTATAACTTCTCTTTCCTATGCTTTTTCTTTCAAAAGTAGGTTGATTCTTTTACATATTTTCTCTTTTTTCTTATATAGAAATAACAGGTTGTCAATATTATCTACACTTAGCTTTTTTTCACTAAAAAATTCTGACAAATCATTTTACATTTTATATTAGTCAAATAGCTCTTTTTAAAAAGCTATCCAATATTTCCTTGTGTATGTACCACAGTTAACCAGTATCCTGTATATTTGCATTTACATATGTACCACAGTTAACTTAACCAGTATCCTGCTTATTTGCATTTACAATGTTTGCAATATTTTGCAATTAAAAAACTGTGCAATGAATAATCTTGTGCAGAAGTCTTTTCATACTTCATATTTTCATACTTTACTCATCAGAGTAAATTTCTAGTAGTGGAATTGTTGAGTCAAAGATAAAACATAAATGCAAATTTGCTAGATATTTCTGATTTCTACTTCACAAGACCTGTTTGTATTCCCATTTGCATTCCCATTTGTAAAACATGTCTGATTCTCCACAGCTTTTACCAACAGAATGTTTTGTCAAGCTTTTTAACTTTTGCCAAGTTGATATGTAGTTGTGTGTGTGTTGTGTTTTGTTTGTATGTTTGCTTTTTAGATGGGGTCTCACTCTGTCACTCAGATTGGAGTGCAGTGGCACAATTATAGCTCCCTATAGCCTGGACCTCTGGGGGTCCTGCCTCAGTATCCCTGTCTACACTAATCATTTGTCTACACTAATTTGTATGGTGTTACCTAACTAAAGTATTTCATTCTTTGAGTTAGTTTTACCATTGATTGTTTATTCTCCAGTAGCTGGTACTACAGTGAGGTGCCATGCACCCAGATGATTCTTTAATTTTTAAACTTTTTTTTTTAGAGACCTGGTCTCACCATGTTGCCAAAACTGGTCTCAAATTCCTGAGATCAAGTGATTCTCCCACCTCAGCCTCCCAAAGTGTTGGGATTGCAGGAGTGAGCCACTGCCCCCTAGCACACAGTAATTTTAATTTGTATTTCTCTCATATGGGTAGAGCTAATATCTCTTCTGGCATTGGAGAATCACTTTTATACTGATTTTCTTACAAATTGTCTATTAATTTCTTTCTGTCAGGTGTTTATACTTTTTACCTTAAAATTCTCTAATTTTTAGAACTTTATCTCTGCAATATTTTCTCCTTGTCATCAGTTGATTTTTATTATTTGCTAATTTTTTGGCCATGGAAAAGTTTTTATTTGAATCTATCAATATTTTCTTTCATTATATCTAGATTGTGTGTCTAATTTGAATGGAAGTTATCCTCTTAATAGTTCCTAAGTATACTTTAGAATTTGGGGTGCTATTTGGAGACTTTTAGGTAATATTTGACTTCAATATCCAAGAGATGCCTAAATCTGAGCCTTATTACAAGTCACAAGCAAATGCCTCCCAATGTGTCTGAAAGATGGCTGAAAAAATATATATATATATTTTTTTTCAATTATATATATATGACAAAAGAGAGAAATATTAAGATTTTTTTCTTAGCAAGATTTAAGCCTAAGAACCAAGAGGGGCCGGGCACGGTGGCTTATGCCTGTAATCCTAGCACTTTGGGAGGCCAAGGTGGGTGGATCATGAGGTCAGGAGATCAAGACCATCCTGGCTAACACGGTGAAACTCCGTCTCTACCAAATACAAAAAAATTAGCCAGGCGTGGTGGCAGTCACCTGTAGTTCCAGCTACTTGGGAGGCTGAGGCAGGAGAATGGCTTGAACCTGGGAGGTGGGGCTTGCAGTGAGCCGAGATTGCGCCACTGCACTCCAGCCTGGGCGACAGAGCAAGACGCTGTATCAGAAAAAAAAGAAAAGAAAAGAAAGAAAGAAAAAGGAAAAAGCATCATCTATTTATCTCAAGCTAGTAATCTCAAAAGAGGTTCCATAAGAATCTATTTGTCATTCTAGTCCCACCACCTCCACACCACCTCCATTCCTCATGAGAGGTGACAATGTGCTAGGAGCCCTCAATCTCAGCGCCTCCTCGGCCTCGGCGTCCACTCTGGCGGCGCTTGAGGAGCCCTTCAGCCCGCCAAGGCTAGCTGGGAGCCCCTCTCTGGGGTGGCGGAGGCCAAAGCTGCCTCCCTCTGCTTGTGGGGAGGTGCCGAGAGAGAGGCGCGGGCCGGAACCAGGGCTGCACGTGGCGCTTGTGAACCAGTGCGAGTTCCGGCGGGGCGGGTGCGGGCGCAGGCTCAGCGGGCCCAGCACACAGAGCTGCTGGCAGGCACCGTAGGCCCAGGGCACTGAGGGGCTTAGCACCCAGGCCAGCAGCTGCGGAAGTTGCGGAGGGTCCCCCAGCAATGCCGGCCCGCCAGGGCTGCACTCAAATTCTCATTGGGTTTAGCTCGTCCTGGCGGGCAGGGCTCTGGACCTGCAGCCTGCCATGTCTGAGCTGCTCCCGCTGTGGTGGGCTGCCGTGCGGCCTGAGCCTTCCCGACGGGTGCCACCCCCTGCTCTGTGGCGCCTGGTCCCATCCACAGCCCAAGGGCTGAGGAGTGCAGTTCCACTCGGGACTGGCAGGCAGCTCCACCTGCAGTCCCGGTGCAGGATCCACTGGGTGAAGCCAGCTGGGCTCCTGAACCTCATGGGGACTTGGAGAACTTTTATATCTAGCCAGAGGATTGTATGTGCATCAATGGGCACTCTGTGTCTAGGTCAGGGTTTGTGAATACATCAATTGGTACTCTGTATCTAGCTAACCTAGTGGAGACTTGGAGGACTAGCACTCTGTGACTCTGTGTCTAGCTCAAGGATTGTAAATGCACCAATCAGCACTCTGTGTCTAGCTCAGGATTTGTAAATACACCAATCAGCACTCTGTGTCTAGCTCAAGGTTTGTAAATACACCAGTTGGTACTCTGTATCTAGCCAACTCTGTATCTAGCTAACTAGCACTCTGTGACTCTGTCTAGCTCAAGGATTGTAAATGCACCAATCAGCTCTCTGTAAAATGGACCAATCAGCAGAATGTGGGTGGGGCCAGATAAGGGAATAAAAGCAGGCTGCTTGAGCCAGGCGCAACCCACTGGGGTCCCCTTCCAGACTGTGAAAGCTTTGTTGTTTTGCTCTTTGAAATAACTGTTGCTGCTGCTCACTCTTTGGTCCAAGCTGCCTTAATGAGCTGTAACACTTACCTCGAAGGTCTGCAGCTTCACTCCTGAAGCCAGCGAAACCACGAACCCACTGGAAAGAAGGAACAACTCAACGCTGCCTTTAAGAGCTGTAACACTCACCACGAAGGTCTGCAGCTTGTCTCTTGACAGCGAGACCACGAACCCACAAGCAGGAAGAAGCTCCAGACACATCCAAATAAACAATAAATTAATCTAAGACACCAGGCAATACAAAATTCAATTCAGGAATGACAGTGAGAGAGAGCATTACCCGTAGTCTTACCATTGTTTTCCTGCGTAGAGCAATGTCCTCCACTTGGCTGCTACAAAAGGTGGAGACATAGGCTTCTCTCACTTGCTATTGGGCTGTGTCCTCTACCAAATATAGGATAAAGCTAAATCATTAAGAAACTTGCATTCACACAAACTAACCTCTTAACCCATATAGTGACTTTACACTCATATACCTCAGGAAGGGTCTTTGAATCTTTCAGATTACTTTAGATATTGACCACCTGTGTTACTTTGAGCAAATTACTTCAGTTTCCTATACTTCGGTTCCTCCATTTGAGAAGCCCATTACATCCCTTGCATTCACAGTAGGTAGAATATTTATGTCTATCTCATAGTAAATTATGAGACGAATATTTTATAACACTGAAAGTAGCATTTGTCAAAAAGAAATATTGTATCTGTGAGACGAAAATTTTTTTAATCAATTTACATATTATGATGCTGTTCCAGAGTTCGAATGTTGGATTTACTTTTAATGAGGCTTATATTTAAAAAGAAAGGAAAGAGAACTATATGTAATGTTATCAGGAAGACCGTGTAAATGATTTTTTCAAAAACAGAGTTTGACAATTTTCACATCCCATTTGACATTTTTCTGTTATGATTTAAAAGCTTAAAAATGCATTAAGTCTCAAGCAGGACTTCCAATTCTTATTTTAAAATAAGCCTGTCAATTGAAAATTGTATAAATTTTGTGTCTCTCCTGTATTCTTTTTGCATTTTTAATAGAAACTTGAATGACTGCCTTAAAAATACAGAATGTCTTTTACCTCTATCACTGAAAAAATCCTCAATGGCAATGCTCACGTAGAGCAAATATCTTGAGGAAAATTACAACATTAGAATTTTTCTGACTCTAAAGCAAATATATCTAGATGCTATTGAGAATCTTCTTTATTTCCTGTTTAAAAACGATGACATCTTATTTTTAAATTTTTCATTCTAAAGAGGAGAGAATAATATTAGCATAGGTGTATTTTAGCAAAAACAGGGGAAAGTTTAAAGCATTCCCCTTGAGAAATGGAACAAGACAAGGATCTCCACTTTTTCAGTTCTATTCAACATAGTACTGGAAGTCCTAGCCAGAGCAATCAGACAAGAAAGCATCCAAATCAGAGAAGAGGAAGTCAAACTGTCACTGTTTGCTGGTGATATAATCCAATTTTCTAGTGTCCACAGCTTTGGAACTTAGGCTCAAACTTTGCTAACCCTAAAAAATCCTAAAGACTCATCCAAAAAGCTGCTAGAACTGGTCAATGTATTCAGCAAAGTTTCAGGAGATAAAAGTAAGATACACAAATCAGTAGCTCTGCTATACACCAACAGCAGCCAAGCTGAGAATCAAATCAAGAACTCAACCCCTTTCACAATAGCTGCAAAAAATAAAAATAAAATAAAATACTTACAAATTAGAAAGACCTCTGCAAGGAAAACTAAAAAACACTGCTGAAAAAAAATCATAGATGACACAAAAAATAAAAACACACCCCATGCTTATGGATGGGTAGAATCAATATTGTGAAAATTACTGTACTGCCAAAAGCAACCTACAAATTCAATGCAATTCCCATGCAAATACCACCATCATTCTTCACAAAACTGGAAAAAACAATCCTAAAATTCATGTGGAACCAAAAAGAGCCCACATAGCCAAAGCAATTCTAAGCAAAAGGAACAAATCTGGAGTCATCAAGTACCTTGACTGCGAACTACACTATAAGGTCATATTCACCCAAACAACATGGTACTGGTCTATGTGCCTGTAGATAGGCACATAGACCAATGGAACAGAATAGAGAACCTAGAAATAAAGCCAAATACAGCCAACTGATCGTCAACAAAGCCAACAAAAATATAAAGTGGGAAAGGGACACGCTATTCAACAAATAGTTCTGGGACAATTGGCAAGCCACATGTAGAAGAGTGAATTTGGATTCTCATCTCTCACATTATACAAAAATCAACTCACGATGGATTAAAGACCTAGATCTAAGACCTGAAACCATAAAGATTCAAGAAGATAATATCGGAAAAATCCTTCTAGACATTGTCTTAAGCAAAGACTTCATGACCAAAAACCCAAAAGCAAAATGCAACGAAACAAAGATAAGTAGATGGGACTTAACAAAACTAAAAAGCTTCTGTGCAGCGAAAGAAATAATCACCAGAGTTAACAGACAACCCAGAGAGTGGGAGAAAATCTTCACAATCTGTATATCTGACAAAGGACTAAGATCCGGAATCTACAAAGAACTCAAACAAATCAGCAAGAAAACAACATGCAATCCCATCGAAAAGTGGGCTAAGTGGGTGTGGTGGGATGCACCTGTAGTCCCAGCTACTAAGGAGACTAAGGCAGGAGAATGGCTTGAACCCTGGAGCAGAGTTTGCAGTGAGCTGAGATTGCGCCACTGCACTCCACCTTGGGTGACAGACCAAGGCTCTATTACAAAAAAAAAAAAAAAAAAGAGGCTAAGGACATGCATAGACAATTCTCCGAAGAACATAAACAAGTGGCCAATGAGCACATGGAAAAATGTTCAATATCACTAATTATCAGCGAAATGCAAATTGAAATCACGATGCGATACCATCTCACTCCTGCAAGAATGGCTGTAATCAAAAAATCACAAAATAATAGATGTTGACGTGGATGTGGTGAAAAGGGAATGCTTTTACACTATTGATGGAAATATAAACTAGCACAGCCACTATGGAAAACACTGTAGAGATTCCTTAAAGAACTAAAAGTATATCTACAGTTTGATCCAGTAATCCTGCTACTAGGTGTCTACTCAGAGGAAAAGAAGTCATTATACAAAAAAGGATACTTGCATACGCATGTTTACAGCAGCACGATTTGCAATTCCAAAAATACAGAACCAGCCCAAATGTCCATCAATCAATGAGTGGGTAAGAAAATGTGTTTATATATATATATATATATATATATATATATATATATATATATATGTACATATGTATACACATCATGGAATACTACTCAGCCATAAAAAGGAACAAAATAATGACATTCGCAGCAACCTGGATGGAATTGGAGACCATTAGTCTAAATGAAGTAGCTCAGGAACAGAAAATCAAACATCGTATGTTCTCGCTCATATGTGTGAGCTAAGCTATGAGGTTGCAAAGGCATAAAAGTGATACATTGGACTTTGAGGACTCAAGGGAAAGGGTGGGGGATGGCGAGAGATAAAAGGCTGCACATTGGATACAGTGTACACTGCTCAGGTGATGGGTGCACAAAAATCTCAGAAATCACCACCAAAGAACTTATGCATGTAACCAAACACCACCTGTTCACCCAAAACCTACTGAAATAAAATAATTAAAAATTGTAAAAGCATAGAAAAAATTCTAATATTTTAGTTTTAGAAAATTCTTGGGTCAAAAAATAATAAAATTCTCATTGAAGCTTCATGTCTTGTCCAAGTGTTTTTAACTAAAATCAATATTTTTCAAAGAAGCAAGTGCATTGTTTTTCATGTTTTTCCCAGTGGCAGATACACCTATGATTTTCAGAAATGAGGAAATAAATCTGAAATGACAGAGAAAAAGAGAAAACAGCTCATTTAAATCTGTGTCCATTGGGCCACTTGATAAATAAAACACAATGCTAAAACTGAAAGATCAGGCAAAGGTGTCAGAAGAGGAAGAAATAAGTGGTCACTTCATTTATAGGCTAACCCAACTTCATGTGATTATATACTTTGTGCATGTGAGTATGCACAGGCATGTATGTAACATCCTTAATCTTTATATCATCTCTTCAACTGTATTATCTGTTCATTGTAAATAAGGTCTTATTTTTGGCAAGGTCAACAATGGCCTCTAGTTTCTAAATCACATTGAATATTTATTAGCTTTTATCATACTTGATTTGATCACTCTATGGTCCTTAAAACTCCCTCCTTTCATGATTTAGTCTCGATTTGTTTTCCCTCTAACCAGCTGGCCTGTCTTTTTCAATCTGTTTTATGGACTCTGTCTGTCCTTTAGATAATTAGTTTTCATCATATCCTTCTATTCATTTTTCATGACTTTTTTACTCTAACAGTGTTTCCTGGAATAGTTCATCTATTGTCATGGCTTCTATCATCTGTATTTAGATAAATTTCAAATCTATATTTCTAATGCTGACTTTTACAAAGAACCTGAGACACTATAAATTTAATTGTCTACCAAACAACTCAACTTATAATTTTGTTAGCACCCTAATTTTAGACTAATAAAAACTAAACTTATCATCTTTACACCACAATATATTCTTTCCATATTCTATATTTTCGCAAATGGAACTCTTTTTACTTAACCAAATAAGTATGGAAAAACTTTTCATCAAGACTTTTAATCTTTATACTCAGTTGCTCCTGAAATACAATTGTGCCTGTCTCACTGAAATACACCTTCTTCTCTCCATATTTATTACCACTACCTAAAATAATGTCAATCTCATACGTGATCCACAACAATATTTATATTACCTGTATTCTAGGTTGACTCACTCTCATACAACAATACCCATTTTCCTTAAAGGCACACTTGATCATGTACTTCTCTCGTTGAATTGTTTCAATGTTTGCAGTGCCTTCTCCTTAACATATATAAAGCCCTCTGTGATCTAGGACTTTGATTTCAGTTTCAGCTTCACTGATCACCACTCACCTCTCTACAGTGTATATGCCTATGTCTAATTACTTTCTATTATCTTTAAGAAACCTACTTGTGACTTTGCCTTTGCTCATGCTGTTCTCTCTTAGTGAATCTCCTGCCCAAGCCCACTCTTACCCTCCATAACTTACCTTAGATAATCCCACCTTCTGATAGTATTATTTTCATCATTCCATCTTTCAGAATGAGTTAGGTGTCTTCCATTATCATCACATGACTTCTAGTCCTAATTGTCTATAATTTAATTGTCAGCTTCTCTATCAGTCTCTTCCACTGAGATTCTTTAGGGCACAAATTCTATGTATTATCTATGTCTCTTTATAAGCAAGTCCATTGTCTGAAAATCTGAAAAATCTTTGGTGTTTAGCAACTATAAATGAAATCTGTGAATAAATGCCTGTGATATGTAGAATAATGGCCCTCTGAGATTGCTACACCCTGATTTCCAAAGCCAGTTAATATGTTACCTTATACAGCAAAGAGACTTTGAAGATGTGATTAAGAGTTTTGAAATGGGAAAATTATCCTGGATTAGCCAGGCAGGCCTGATGTAATCACAGGGTCTCTCTATGGGAAAGGCAGGGACATTAGAGTCAGAGAGAGATTTGAAGACATCACCCAACCACATTTGATGATGAAGGGAGCAGTCATGAGTCAAGGGATGCAGGTAGCAACTAAAAGCCAAAAAAGGCAAGGGAATAGATTTTTCCCTGGAACCTCCAGAAGGAACTAAATTCTTCAGAAGTCTTGATTTTAGCCCCGTGAAATCCATCTCAAACTTCTGACTTCTGGAAGTATCAGATAATAAACGTGTGTTGCCTCAAGTCACTAAATTTGTGGTACAGTTGTCTCTTGGTATCCATGGGGGATTGATTCCAGGTTCCCTGTGGATGCCAAAATCAATAAATGCTTATGTCTTTACGTAAAGTGCTTAGTAGCTGTATATAACCCACTCACATTCTCTGGTGTACTTTAAATCTTCTCTAGATTACTGGTAATGTCTAATGTTGTGTCAATGCTATGTAAATAGTTGTTACACTGTATTACTTTTTCAATTGTAGTAGTTTTATTGTTGAATTGTTATTTTTTTGGTGTTTTTTTTTTTTTCCCAAATATTTTTGATCCATAGTTGGTTGAATCTGTGGATGGGAAACCTTCAGATACACAGGGCCCACTGTACTTTGTTATTACAGAAATGGAAAAAGAACACGACGGCTTATGTTATCAGTTCCATAGCATATGACAGGAAAAAATGTACAATAATTTTTTATTGTCGGATTTAAACAATTTGAGATGAGGCAATCAGCTTATGTTTTTCTGCCATCTTTAAGGCCAAATGGAACAAAATATCTTTTGGGTGGATTTACTATAATTAAAAAATACTATTTTAAAATCAATAAAATATAAAAATGTTTTAAATTAACCTATTTTATTTTATTAACAAGAAAGATGGGTCTCAGAGAAGTTTATTGATTTGTCTAAGGACGCACAATAAATGAGTATGGTGGCATCAGAACTCATGATTCACCTCCCAGTATTCATTCTTCTGTATCTGCAGCAAACTAGGCTTCATTTTTGACATTGTCCTCACAAAGAAATTTTCTTGTTCGTTTTATTTTTATATTCTCCAGTTGAGGAATTGTTAATAATCAGCTCAAATTAAGAAAATATGGCGAATTAAGTAATCTAGAACATACAAAATCCCAAAATAAATGACTGAGGCTAAATAATTAAGGAATAATGATGTTTCTCTTTAATTCTACGTGATGCTAACACTAAAAATTAGATAACCAACCTGAAAAAGGAAACATACTCTTTTTATACTGGGTAAGGTTCCCAGATAAAGTACGGGGGACTAAATTAAATATGAATTTCAGATACAAAGTTGGTATATGTATGTCCAAAATTGCGCATGAAACACACTTATACTAAAAATTATTTGTACCTGAAATTCAAATGTAACTGAGTGATCTGTATTTATATTTGATAAATGTTAGTCCTAAATCTGAGGAACATAAGATGTAGCATGTCATTAATATGCAAGAACACAAAATTTCATCCCAGGGCTTCAAACATGCAAAACTTTAGATAGGAGCTTGAATTTAACACAAGCAAACCAAGCCATTTCCTAAATTGATGTATTATCTAGAGTGTCTAAAATAGACCCATAAGTCTGATTTGCTTAGGTATATGAGGAATGTTCATTAATCAATATATTTTTGTAGAACCCTCTATCCTTTGGATATTTAGGATAAGGATGTGACCCAGGTTTCATAACACCCCTCTTTGAATACTATGGAAATGACCCAATTCTCTTGGCCTACTGACAGGGTAATTATGATATCTTGTCAGGAAAAGATGTTAGATCTGTTTTAAAAAATTATAAGTGCATTATGAATAATTTCTAATGCTGACTGTACTTGATTATAACTATGGCTAAATTAAAGGATCAGTTAGCTTTTAACACATGCACTAGAGCGTGCACAAAATGTCCCCACCTTGAGCAGAATGCTTTTAGTTACATTTTTGTCCTTCCTTTTCTTGTAAAACATAGAGAATGAAAGGATCTTTCTGACATTTGTTCCTTAACAAACAAATGACATGTTTACTAAGATCTCTCCTCACTTACAGGCGATTAATTTAGAATCCAGTACGACAATTCTGCCCATACTAGATGTCTTATTCTGCAGCATTCAGAAGCATTTGTTGCTTCCCAACCAGAACAGAGGCAGTTAATGATGTCCATAATGCTCCATCAACATGACTTAAATTCAAAGATGTTTGCATGTGTAATATTCACACTGGAAAAAAAAAGTGATAATTAAGAGTCTGAAGTACAAAAGGGTAATGCACTGTCCTCTTCCTCAGTAGGGAAGTTCATTAGCAGTGGAATCATGTCATTTGCCCATCTGTTCATAATTGCATTCACCCCAGGAACTAAGTGAAGGAAGTGACATCACATGTTCCTTATATACACAAGTTTGTAAATCACATGTATGTTCATATCTGCATGGATGACTGGAGGGAAAAAAAAGCAAAACAGTGACAACAAAACCCCACCAGCAACAATAACAACTAATTGAGCCCTTTTCAAGCTTAGCATAGGCAGATGACCTCATTAGTTTTGTACTCTTGACAAGATATTCTATCTCTAGGAAATGTTGCAGAAAAATAAGACGGCGCTGCTACTTGTGTGTGCTATCAAGGCCATATTGTGGGGGTAATTATCTTTCAACTAGTTGGAGACACACCTCTTGTTTGTATGTCCTAAACATTGGGTGCTTAGCAGCTGCTGCAATATCAATGGGGGAATGAAACAGGCCCTCATTAGATTAGCACTGAGCTTATTGCTGGTGCCAGTCTCATTATTATTGGTGACTAAACTGGCAGATTGTCAGGATGCCTCATGGCGAGATGAGCTTTTGCAGCTCTTTGTTTGTAGTTATTATAAACAATGAAATGAAAGCAATCCCTTGGGCATAGTCATGTCTCAGAGGTTTTTTTGTGAGCAGCAATCAGCTTGCAGAGGCAGCATTGGTAAACAACCCCTTTTTTTAAGGAATGATATTAATTAAAGCATGGTTTGCGGTTTGGAAAGAGAACTTGTTAATTATTTAATGTCACCTGCTCTGATCAGGCCCACCAGTTGAAAGTTATATACATAAATATATAAATATATACATACATATTTTTGTATATACATATATATACTTTTGCCTCAAATGTGCTTTGCCTGTCATGAATACCACTGAAAATACAAGCTTCCAAGTGGTGAAAACCTGTTTTTCATTTTAAATAATCTGCAAATGTGAGACATTACATCATAGTCTTAAACGCAAAGCAGATTTTCTTACTTCCCCTGAAAAATGGTATTGAATCTGAAGCCTGTACTCTGCTACACTGCAAAATAGTTAGAATTGCTTAGGTCACCAGAATAAAATTTTCATGTATCTAGAATGTGATTCAAAATCATTTGGCACATAGTGCCATTGTATGTTTAAAACATAAAAACTGGAATTGAGATTGTAATGTTCACTTGAGTAAATGAAAAATTTATCTAATTAAATGAACTGAAGCTTAAAACAATATCTATAACCTTTTTAAATGATTATATAAGCAATGCTTCACCTTACTTTACCAGTGTTAATGTGTGCACAAAGGTAGAAGACAAATCCTAAGAACTAAAATTATATCTTGCACATTTAAGTGTTCTTATGCCTTGTGGATAACAGTGACCATGGTATATGAATATTTACCCCAAATTTTAATATCTGCATAGCAAAAGTGGTTTCTGAAGCCTCAACAATCGAATTGGTTTATTGTTGTTACCATTTTGTAAACGTAAGTTAATTCAAGAAGGCGGAATATTTTCTCCAGCAAAATAACTATAGTGTTCCCAGGGCCAAATCTGATCTTCTTATGTGTGTGAGGACATTATATGAATTACTGTCATCTAGTAAGACATAACTTTTCCAGGAGAATATCTCTGTGACAAAAGGAAGCCATTCAAAATAGGAGGCTGGGATTTCAACCATTTCCCTAGAGGACAGTAATGAATATGGATTATAATTTGCACAATTTGGCTTTGCTCTTAAATAAAAGAGATAATTGGCCGTTCGAATCATGAATCCATAGAGCTTTAATGACGTTGGAACTTTCCTTGATTTTCTCTGTATTCTCACTGTAGTCAGTGAATACCATATCTAAACTCATTAGTATTCATGTTAGAATTATCTTCACAAACTCCCAGAAGCTCATCTACCACAAGCCAATCCTTCAAGACTAGCTATTTCTTCTTAAGTAATGAAACTCTACGTCTTTCAGGAACATTCGTAGTGCATGGGGGATTTGTTTGAGAGACAAAACAAAATCTTTTTTTCTTTTTTGTGGGGTGATACAAAATTTACTTTACTTGGAATATCAACATAGGAATTCAACCTCTACTTAATTTTTTACTAAAATTATTTTAAATTATCAAAATATCTTCAACAACTGTTTAAGTTCATTTTTATATTTTGTCTCAGTAAAAATAATCATTTTTAAAAATGCCCTTTAGGCCTCACTTTAGTATCAACTTTTTGAATAATTACAGAGATACTTCAGTATATTTTTAAGAGTCAATGTTGTTTGGGGAGGTTGAAAAAATACGTTAAACTTTCCATGACTCAGTTCCATGACAGACAATAGATATTTGTTTTAAAGGACTGAGAGAGACCAAGAATAATTTTTTAAATCTATAAAAATGTGACATTTTTACAAGAAAATTATAAAAGTTTGTAGACCTGTGTTAACAAGCAAGAAATATTCTTTTCATGTAGGAAACTTTTGGTGTCTTTTGAACATACTGATTTTTGGTTACATTTTGGTTGAGTTTTTAGATAGATAAACATATCTATTCATGTATAATATTTATGATTTTCTTAAGCAATCTTACACTAATTAGCAAAAGCTACCATTGGGAATATTTGAACACAAATGACTTTTTCTAAATACCACTAATGATGGAGATGTATAGATATTCAAACATTAGTATGATTCTATTTTTTCCTCCAATGTTGGAAAATTTGTATTCTTCAAACCGATTGGAGGAAATCATTTGTACAGAATATTCACACATGTTCTTTCAAAGGATGTATTAAGTGTTAGGAATAATTTTCTCAAGTTTAGAGTATTTTCCATAAAAATATAGTAGGTACAGTAATGTCAACTTCCTTATCACATAAACTCAACATAATTTATATTCATGAGCTAATGTTATTTTCACTTGAACTCACTATTAAAATATGTATTAGTTTGTCACTTCTTTGTGTATGTGTATGCATGTGTGTATATGTGTGTCTGTGTGTATGTTTTAGAGGGAGAGTTTCCTGAATACTTTGAAATTGCATATTTTGTTAAATGTGTAAGTTATAATTGGTGTATTTACCTCTCTACCTTAATTCCACCAAACTAGAAGCAAAAAGGATTTTAGTCTCTTGACTATATCCCTTTCAATTCCTAAACAAATGAAAATTAAGTCTAGAAATATGGTTTGGTCCCAGTCTCTGACCAGAGATGATCTAGAAGAGGAGTCAACAATGTTCTTCTGGAAAAGGCCACATAGCAAATATTTGTAGTTTTGTGGGCCATCAGATTTTTCAAAACTACTCAACACAGTGATTGTAGCAGGAAAATAGCCATACACAGTGGATAAACAAATTAAGTGTGGCTGTGTTCCAATAAAATGTTATTTGTGGACACTGAAATTTGAATGCAATATAATTTTTCTGTCATAAAATAATATTATTTTTTATTACAAAAAAAAACTATTTTAAATATTGGCCAGGTGCCTGGCTCGTGCCTGTAATTCCAGTACCTTAGGAGGCCAAAGATGGAGTATCACTTGAGCCCAGGAGTTCGAGACCAGCCAAGGCAATATTGTGATCATGAAACCCCGTTTTTACAAAAAATTTTTAAAAATTAGCCAGGCATGCTGGTATGTGCCTGTAGTTTCAGCTACTTGGGAGGCTGAGGTGGGAGGATTGCCTGAGCCAGGGTGATTGAGACTGCAGTAAGCCAAGATCACGCCACTGCACTGTAGCCTGGTTGACGGAGTGTAATAGTTTATTTTTGCACTGCTATAAAGGACTACCTGGGATTGGGTAATTTATGAAGAAAAAATATTTAATTGACTCACAGGTCTGCATGGATGGGGAAGCCTCAGGAAACTTAGAATCATGGTGGAAGGTGAAAGGGAAGCAAGACCTTCTTCACATTGCATCAGGAGAGAGAGAGAGCACCCACAAGGGGGGAGGTGCCACACTTTAAAACCATCAGCTTTTGTGAGAACTCACTATCACAAGAACAGCAAGTGAGAAATCCACCCCCATGATCCACTCATTTCCCACCAGGACTCCCCTCCGACACGTGAGGATTACAATTTGAGATTAGATTTGGGTGGAGACACACACCCAAACCATATCACAGAGTCTCAGAAAAAAAAAAATAATAAGAAGAAAACAAATAAAAAAATAGTCTTAACTCATGAGCCATCCAAAAACAGGTGTTGAGTGAGATTTGGTCCATGGATCATAGTTTATTATCTAGGGTACCTAAAGGACCTGTATGTAGGGTTGAGAGTAGAGGGTGATTTTGAGCCGAGAGGTCCTACAAGTCTGCAACCTGCAAGTCCCTAAGTCTCATTCAGGTGTTTCCAAAATGAGAATTTACTCTGCATGACTTCCAGGCTAGCACTTGTCAGCCTACATAGCTTGGCAAGATGTTCAGGGGCCAGTAGATCCCAATCTGCCTGCTGAGTTTCTACTTTACTCGGACAGGTTCACCTTATTGGAACTAAGACATGGGCCTAGAAAATAACTACTAGCTAGTATCCATTGCTGTTTTACCTGATGTACATACTCTGCACTTTACAAGAGCCTGGATTTACTCCTACACAGCATTGATCTCAACACAGATTAGAAAAGCCACTTATAGTTGCTTGCCTACCAGCAAGTTGATGACAGACATAGATGTTAATTTCTCATATAATATATATTTGTCCTAATTTAAATATATAAATACATACTTCATTGGCCTGTAGATACAGAAGCATAAAATTGTTAGAATTGTTAGGAAGGATATTAATGATTTTGGGAAATCTTCACCCTTAAGTGTCTCATATTATATTGATCTTTTGGTCTCCTAATGGTCTTATATGAAAATGGTTCCTAGACTTAGGCACTTTTGGATCAAATATTACTAAATGTTATTTCTCCTACTTATTGGCTATATGACCATGGATATAATATTTTATTTAAAAATTCTTTCTCCTCCACAGTAAAGTGTAGATATTAAATGTGTCTATGTTGTAGGAATATTCAGTGTGATAACATATGTTGTTAGCTATACATGTTTCTATTCATTTTCTATGTTTGAATTTTTAAGCATATTTAATGGCTTAACACAATGCACATTTATTATGTCACAGTTTTTACCATTGAAAAGTCAGGCATAGCTTATCTGGGCTTAACTATCCTCTGTTTTAGAATGTCACTAAGGTGCAATCTAGGTGTCAGCAGAAGCGTCATTAGATGTTGATGGGGTAAAGATCCACTTCCAGGTCCCATCAGTTTGTTGGCAGAATCCATTTACTTGTGGCTGCAGAACTGAAGGTTTTAGTTTCTTAAGTAGAGGCTACTCAGCTCTGAGAACTTGCTCATAGTCCCTTGCCATGTGGCTTCTCCAACATGATCACTTACATAACAGCTTACTTCTTCAAAGAAGTGTCTGACTTCAAGAAGGGTCAGTACCTTAAGGGGCTTTTACCAGATTATTTGCTGTAAGTTTTTGGGTACATAATAATTCCTCCATGTCGTTTTAAAACTGCAGACTTGTGTTCTGCTCTGACTTATTCTAATTCAGTCAGTCTAGGACAGGAGCGAAAAGTGTCCATTTTTAACAAGCCCTTCAGGTTTTCTGATGAAAGTTGTCCAAAAGTCATATTTTATAAAACCAGGAATCTGTCAAGTAAAATAAGACTCCTTGAATTATATCCAGGAGTTTGGTCATTTTTGTTATGAAGAAGAATGCGTAACATGAAGTTTGTGTCCATAAATATGTATAGCATAATGAATTCATGATGATCAGAAGATATAGAAATATGTAACTACTGTTAAAATTTCTTAATCATAAACAATCCATGTCAATTTATTTAAAAAATTATTATACAATCTGTCTGAAAAGATTAAGAGAAATGACACAAATGGGAAAAGCGGTAAAGAACATTGAAAGAGGGAAACTGGGATGCATCCAATAGAATATAATTAAAAATGTATTTCTTGTGCTGTGCAAACTATTAATAAATTGCCTACGGTCTTGCTATAAAGGAGCTTAATATTTAATCAAACGAAATTAGAATGTATTTAAAACCACTACTAAGAAACCAAGCAAAGAACTGTGTAGTAAGGAAACTATTAGCACTAAATTAAAGATTCATAAACATATTAAGTAAATATGGGAGTACATTCTGCATCTAATTATTCAGAGACATATTCATAGTTATTATTATATGCTCTGCAATCTGAGTTATATAAATGGCTATGATCCAGTTAGAGTCAATTTTATAATTAAGCAAGCAGTCTGATATATTTTAAAGCTGTCAAACTTTAGAAAGACATAAATGCATTTTAAAATTGAACTGTATTTTTTGTTACCCATGTGATGAGATACTTCATATCTTCTTCAGGATACTCATATGTAATATGGTGGTAATAAGCACTGTGGCTTTTGTGAGAAACAGGTGAGATAACTGTGTTTTTATGGCTCATAAAAAGCATATAATAAATATTGGCCTCTTTACCCATTTTTCTCTTCCTTGAGCATTCCTTAGGGAAAAAAAAGGAATCCTGCCATACTCTCAGATATGATTTTCTTATCTAGAATAGAAATCTTCTAGCTTTGCTTCTGTCTTTTTCTTTTTATTATTTAGTTATTTTGTAAAATGTAGAGATTTTTCATGGATATTTCTATTCATGTGAACAATGCGATTCTTGCATATGTGACATTCCAGTAATTTCAAATATGGCACTGAGTATCTCAGTTGATAGAGCAGATTTTATACAAGATCAGAACCCTAGATCTGTATAGAGTTTCATTAATTCAACCTCAATCTGCAAATAATTGAGTATGGGGATACCAGAGATACATTTTATCTTGGTTAGGACTATGCACATAATGGACAGATTAAACCCTAGTCTCTGCAGTATTTATGCTTCAAGATTGTCACAATCAATTTTTTCTTAAAAATTTAGAAATTTATTGGACCTGACTCCGAAGGATTGTCTCTCTTTTTAGCCAGAGAATATATGAGTTGGGGTCACTTAATCAACAGTGTATCAGTTGACTGCTAGCCCCACTTAGATCTTGAGTCCCCAAGTCTTTTGTCCTTGCCTTATTCTAAAATATTCTTGAAACTGAGTTTCTACTACATAACTTCGATTCATTGAAATGTCATCCATATATCCTGTGACACGTCTCCAGTTTCTGGATCTTTTGTTGGGCATCCTCTTCTTCTCAGTGCCAGAGTTTCTGACTTCACTCCCATTCTCCAAACGGCCTCTCATTACTTCAGTCCAGTATCTAAGCCCTATTGTCAGATTTCTCTAATGTTCACCTTTCTTCCACTTCAATATCCAAGGATTGCTAATCCTTCACATTCTTAGATAGAAAGTCTGATCCTTGGTTTGGAACACTTGCTTATGATACTTGATTTTAACAAAGCTTAATCTTAAGGAAATAATTCTGTTTTGTGCCTTTCTTTATATCCTTTTATCCATATCACATCCTTAGTTGTGACTAAAAGGTCTCTAGGGTTCTCTTCTTGACTTTTCTAAACAGGCTTGACCAATTTTACTCTAATGTGATGAAAGCTATCATTCTAAAAGGCAAATACACTATCCCAGATAGACAGCCATAACTCCATTTTGTGTACTTCCCAGGGAATAAAGTATCTGCAAACAATGTATAACAAAAAGTATAAGAATAAACTGTAAAACAAAACAAGACTCAGTGTGTACATTCACACTTCTGTTATTCTTCCAATCATTGCATAATATTTCACACTTCTAAATAGGAAATCTATCTGAAATGTAACATATTGGTAGGAGAAATATGTATGTGAAACACATCTATTATGGTCACATTAATATCTACAGCCTGAAATCACTGGAAATGTTTATATACAAATATGCAAAGTCTTAGTTTCTTCTAAGACTGCCTTTTGGCTTTGTTCATCTACTCTCACATAGTGACAATGTAAACTTCTTTTTATCATTTTTCTTTTATTCACCCTGAATATGCCATTATTGTTGAGCCTAAATGATGGTACTTCATGATATATTTATTTCGTACAGTTTCTTCTTGCACTTTAAAATTTAATTTAAACCATAATGCTGACATATTTTGCATTCTATATTTAATAACTGGAATCTTGGGAGCTGTGAAAAATTAATCTGTCTCAGAAGTTAAGAATAACCATGGTTGTAATGATGTCCTTCTGTTCACAGCAGTATCATGACCTGACTAAACATTTCACATTATAAGGTACATTTGATAATTTCTTTTCACTGGTTCAATGAAGATAAATAGTAAAGGATGTTTCTTGAAGTTAAACAGACATGATTTTGAATCACTATTCATTCTTTATTAATTGAATAGTTTTGGTTAACCTATAGATGAAGAATTAACCTGTTACATATGTAAGACTCAATTCCTCATCTATAAATTACAGGTATAAAAATAAAGAAACAGGCCCGTTGTGGTGGCTCACACCTGTAATCCCAGCACTTTGGGAGGCCGAGGTAGGTGGATAGCCTGAGGTCAGGAGCTCGAGACCAGCCTGGCCCACATGGTGAAACCCCGTCTCTACTAAAAATACAAAAATTAGTCTGGCGTGGCTGCGGGTACCTGTAATCCGGGAGGTGGAGGTTGCAGTGAGACAAGATCGCGTCATAGCACTCCAGCGCGGGCTACAACAGCTAGACTCCATCTCAAAAAATAATAATAATAATAAAATAAATAAATAAATAAATAAACAAAAAACTCTCATAGGGTAATTGTGTAAAACACTTATCCATAGAAACTTTATTCATAAAAGCTCCAAACTGGAGACAACACAAAATGACTATGAATTTAAGACAAAACCAAACCGAATTGTAGTATATCCTCACATTTAGGACACTACTCAGCAATAGAATTAAGCAACTGTTGATACAGGCTACAACATGGATGAATATCAGAATAATGATCCAGAATTGAAGTTAGATCCCCAAAAGAGTACCTACTGCATAATTCTATTTACTTAGATCTCATAAAATACAAACAAATCTGTATTGACAGAAAATAGATCAATGCTTGCAGAAGATCTAGGAAAGAGATGTAAGGAAGAATTGCAAAATGACAGCAAAAACTTGTGGTGAGATGAATTTGCTCAATATCTTGATTATAGTGACTGTTTCAGGGTATAAACAAATGCCACAATTTATTAAATTGTTTGATTTAAATCGATGTGGTTTATTGCATGTCACTTCAATAATGTTGTTAAAAATGGTAAGAGGGAAATTCTCTCTTTTTCTGTTCTCTGAAGCATGTTGTGTACAATTCAGATGAAATATCTTAAAGGTCTAGTAATGCTAACCTGAAACACATCTATCTTGTTCAGAAATCTTTGAGGTAAGGAGAGGAAGGAAGTGAGCATTTGGATTAGCAATTCATCTATTTTCAGGGATGTTGATTTATTATTCTATTTCAGCATTGGTTCAATTTTGCATGCAGCATTTTTATAATTACTAATTTCCTATGTGTTGAAATTATTGCCCTAAATTTTTCAAACAGATGGTCTAATATTTTAAGTAATATATTTTTGAAAAAATTGCTTATATAATATTACTTAGAAGACAGCTTTAACTCTGAGTCATTCTTTTGTGGAAAGCATGGGACATCTTCCTTTCTTTTGAAGTTATGCGTCAAAAGGAAATAAAATATACAGAATTCAGTTAAATGCTCTGTAAATGTAAAGAAAAAAATGTTTTTCCTTGGTTTGAAGGAGAATTAAGCCTACAGTATTTCAGATCTTAGTCTTAACAAGGACTGGCGTGGGTGGAGGAGCTATTATAAGAAAGCTGTAGCGGAACAGCTCAAATTAATATATATATACTCTAAGGAGAAGAAATTTCTAGGGTTATGATTTTTATGTTGTACAAGTATTCTAGAAAATTTCAAGAGCTGAATTGAGTTATAATTGATTTTACTCTGTTTACTACATTCCTTCTTTCTCCTATTAAAAGCTTAATGAATACAATCCATGATACAAAAAAAGACAGAAAAATAAAAACAAACTTGTGATCAAAATGTCATTCCAGCTAATCAAGAGATAAAACACCCTACTTTAAATAGATGTATTTCTGAACTTGAAAATAAGATAAATCTGGCATATAACATGTTAGGACATACCAAATAATTAGAATTGACATATACATTACAAAAATATAGAGTACATTTCTCTTCAGTGAACATTTGAGCAGTGTAAATTTTGATTAACATGCTTAAAATAAATTTATTTACTTTATCTACTGGTACTTAGATAAATGTTATACAATGAATCACCTTGACATTAAAGCTGCTCCACAGTATGATCCCACCCTACAATTTTAACTTTGTTCCCTACTCCTTTCCAACCAATGCTCCATCCAAACTGTATATATTTCACAAATGTATGTGCTTTCCTACTTCTGAACTTTTTCTTATCATATTCTTCACTTCGTTGTCTTTTCTCACATTAACACTCTGAAATACTTCTTTCTTTCAACATTCAGATACCATAACATCTCCTTTATTTATCACTTTAAAAATTTTTATCATTTTTTCATTGCATTTATCATATTCTTCCTAATATTTATGATCACTATAGACTAAGTTTGTCTCTTAATTAGAAAGTAAGCTGGTTAGGATAAGGACTATCAATGCTATTTCTGTTCCTGATTTCCTGTCACAATGCCTTCTTTTGAAAACAATACATAGATTAAATATGTATGGAACTAGAATTAGTACTCAGGAACTTGTGTAAGATAATGTATGTAAGCTGTAAAATGCCTCTTATGAATTAGAGTGGATATAATCAACAATGTAATTGTATGTCATATAATAGGATTAAAATTATATACTTATATATGTGTGTATATATATTTATATCAAATATATACTGTAATCCCTCAATTTTTATGAGGAATTGATGCAAGTCCCATGCAAGTCCAAAATCCAGTGGCAAATCCAAAATCCCATGAGGCAGTCAAATCTTAAAGCTCCAAAATGATCTCCTTTGACTCCATGTCTCACATCCACATCACAACAATGTAAGAAGTGGTTTCTTAAGGTCTTGGGCAGCTCTGCCCCTGTGACTTTACAGGGTACAGCCTCCTTCCTGTTGCTTTCATAGGCTAATGTTGAGTGTCTGTAGTTTTACCAGGGACACAGTTTGAGCTTTTGGTGGATTTACAATTCTGGGGTCTGGAAGACAGTGGACCTCTTCTCACAGTTCCACTAAGCAGTGCCCCACTGGGGACTCTGTGTGAGAGCTCTGACCCCACATATCCCTTCTGCTCTGCCCTAGCAGAGGTATTCCATGAGGGCTCTGCCCCAGCAGTAAAATTTTGCCTGGACATCCAGACATTTCCATACAACCTCTGAAATTTAGGCTGAGCTTTCCAAACCTTGATTCTTGACTTCTGTTCACCCACAGGCCCAACATTGTGTGTAAGTCACCAAGGCTTGGGGCCTGCACCTTCTGAACCAATGTTTAGATAAAAAAGAAAATAAAAATATTTTTATTATAAATAGTTTTTCATAATTTGAGCAAAGTCAATTATGATGTTGATTCAATCAAGACTTTTTACATAGCTTTTCTCCTGACAGTGGTGTAAAAAACTGAAGTGTAAAATGCACTTGTACTTAAAGTACATAAAATTGGAGGGCTTGGCACAGTGGTTTATGCCTGCAATCCTAGCACTTTGGGAGGCCAAGGGAGAAGGATCACTTGAGCCCAGGAATTCAAAACCAGTCAGGGCAACACAGTGAGATCCCATATCTACAAAAAATTAAAAATTAGCTGAGCCTGGTGGTGCACGACTGTAGTCCCAAATACTTAGGAGGGTGAGGTAGCAGGATCACTTGAGCCCAGGAGGTCGAGGCTGCAGTGAACCATTATTGTTCCACTCGCACTCTAGCCTGGGCAACATAGAGAGACTCCGTTTCAAAGTATAAAATAAAATAAAATAAAATAAAATAAAATAAAATAAAATAAAATAAAATAAAATAAAATTGGAAATATTTTACTAAAAATATAAGCAATATAAAAATTAAAAATCACCATAGCTTCTAACATAGTGTTTTTCTAATGTTTTAAATTATTAATTTATTTAGAAAAACAAAGTTTCTTCATCCTGCCTTTTCCACACACTGACCAATTATTCTGTAGTATCTTACAAGAAAAATTCCAGGATCTTGTCTGTACTTAACTATATCCTGTTTCATCCCCCTTTTTCTGCTTTGCTAGGGCAGAGCAGAAGGGATATGTGGGGTCAGAGCTCTCACACAGAGTCCCCAGTGGGGCACTGCTTAGTGGAACTGTGAGAAGAGGTCCACTGTCTTCCAGACCCCAGAATTGTAAATCCACCAAAAGCTCAAACTGTGTCCCTGGTAGAACTACAGACACTCAACATTAGCCTATGAAAGCAACAGGAAGGAGGCTGTACCCTGTAAAGTCACAGGGGCAGAGCTGCCCAAGACCTTAAGAAACCACTTCTTACATTGCTGTGATGTGGATGTGAGACATGGAGTCAAAGGAGATCATTTGGAGCTCCTTTGTCTATGCTCTCATAACTTTTCTCTATTGTGGTTTTCAAATCTACCCTACAACTGGAACTGTTCTTTTTTTTTTTTTTTTTTTTTTTGAGACGGAGTCTCGCTCTGTCGCCCAGGCTGGAGTGCAGTGGCCGGATCTCAGCTCGCTGCAAGCTCCACCTCCCGGGTTTACACCATTCTCCTGCCTCAGCCTCCCAAGTAGCTGGGACCACAGACGCCCGCCACCTCGCCCGGCTAGTTTTTTGTATTTTTTAGTAGAGACGGGGTTTCACCATGTTAGCCAGGATGGTCTTGATCTCCTGACCTCGTGATCCGCCCGTCTCGGCCTCCCAAAATGCTGGGATTACAGGCTTGAGCCACCGCGCCCGGCCAGAAACTGTTCTTTTCAAAGTCACCAATGAGCTCCATGTAGCTCAATACAGTGGTTCTTCTTTGGTCTATATATTATTCACTATGTTGATGACATTTGAAATGTTGACCACATCTCACTCTTGATCTATTTTTCTCTTGGCTTCTAGGACACCCTACTATCTTATTTTGCTGTAAGCTTTTTGATGTTTCTTTTGGTGGAAAAACAAATTTTAAATTATACTGCTAACTCAAGATGTGGAAATATTTTATACATTAATATAATTCATTTCTTAATTATATTTTATTTCTAGCATATCAACAACTCTTTCATAATGTTTTAAACATGCATAAGAAATCTATACAAAAATGTTTAAAAGGTTCATTAAGCTCATTAAGAATAATTGTTTATACTTTTATCTTAATACATATAAAAGTAGTAAACTGAATTGATAATACTTATGCATACTCATTAATGTTTATTTACTGAGAACTTGTAATGTCTTAATTTAAATTGTGCAAAATGGATTTATCACTGGGATTTAAAATGGTTTAAACACACTAATGAGATTATTTTATTTTTCAGGATTTTAGGAAATGCATCATAACTTGTTTACCATGCCAGGTAATATTTTCTCCATACTTTGCTAATCAGTTGATTAGAATTGATTGCATAAAACAGCTTCCTGTAATATAAAAACTTTAGCATTTTATTGGAAAAGGATAATTTCATTTGCTTGTTTAAGACTCTCCTATAAGACATATAACTACTCATAGGTGAAAAGGCATATATTCTGAAATAAGATGATTCTGGATTCAAACATGTGTTCCACCACTGATTAATTAAGGGTCTTTGACAGATTTCTAAATTTTACAAAACTTTTCTTTTATCTGAAGGAAAGAGGGCTGTAACACCTATTATACAATATTGTTATGAGCATAAAACCTAGCAGAATGAAAAGAGCACAGTACTTGACTTGTGGTGATCAACTGCATAAAGAAAGACATGGAAACACACAATACACAGTGCAATTCCCTACTTCAATATATGTAGATAGGACTGAAGGATCTAAAATATTCAATAGATGATTTAACTTATCCAATATTTTTTTAAACCTCATCTAGAATAAAATGAGAAAGGATATGAAAAGAAAATTGTCTTAATCCATGATCTATGAATTATTTTTTTCCCTACAGGAAATAAAATAATTTCTCAATTTCAGTTTAACACCTATTTTTTCCATGTATGTGTAAGGTTTTTTCAACACAATTCTGAAGAAAAATAAAATACAAATGGAGTGGATTATGTGTTGCATGTGTTTGTGAGGAGCAGAAAGAGCTAGATAAATAAACGTATATCTTTGGAAATTCAGGAGGTATATAAGTTTTAGCCACATGTATTCTAAAATAGAATGATTTTGTCAATAGATTTCTTTTAATATTTAGTTCTTCTGGATTATCATTTCCCATTATTTTCAAATATCTTTTAACTAAAATATTTTCTTCTATCTGATATCCTTTGATTATAATATCTGTAGGTACTACTGATGGTATTGATATGGAGTTATATCATTATAAGGCCTTTAGACATTAACCTCATAACTTGCTGAGCAAAACTAACTTATGGTTGTCTGTCTTTCCTTTTTATCTGTAACTGAGTTTCTTTATAAGAGATTTTTTATGGTAAATATTTCTGTTCTCATTTGTAGAAACAGAATCAATACAGAGTCATAGTGAAAAACTATGTACCTTGGGTATCACAATCTGAAGAACAAGTTAATTTTTCTGGCTTTATTAAGTAATTGAGCATTCCACACAGTTTAAGTATCCACATCGTTGAAATGTGACTGTCTTTTTAAAAATATAAATGTGTAATGGCTTATATTTGTTTTGCTGCTATGACAGATTACCACACATTTAGTGACTTAAGACAATCTACATTTATTTTTCTCATAACTCTGTAGGTCAGAAGTTGAGGTGCATTCAGCTAGTTTTTCTGTTTTGGGTCTCACAAGGCCAAAATCAATGTCAGCTGTGCAGGGCTCTTATCTGAAGGCTCTGGGAGAGTCTGTTTCCAAGCTCCTTAGGTTGTTGGCAGAATTCATTTTTCCTGGAGTTGCAGGGTTGAGGTCCCACTGTCCAGCAGTAGCCTCTGTCAGCAAATTAATGCCACTTGTGTTCTTCATCATGCTCTCCCTGCATCTTCAAACCAGAAAGTCTTTCTCATAGTTTGAATCTCTCTGAATTCTACTACCATTCCTCTCTTATAACAGCCAGGGAATGTTCTCTCCTTTTTAGGGCTTATGTGGTTATATGGTGTCCACAGAACAATCCAGGATAATCTCCCTGTTCAATGTTCATAAACTTAATTATATTTGCACATCCCATTTGTTATGTAACCTAATATATTCACAGATTCAAGGAATCATGGTGTGGACAGTTTGGGAAAGGCATTCAGCTTACCACATGGCTTGTTAAATATCCTTCAAAATTAAGAGACGAGTCCATATATTCCTGATATTTTAAATAATGTTCCATAAAACACACATATATTTAATGACAAAATATATTTTAATGAAAGTGAATAAATTATCTAGTGAATGAGCCTAGACCATTCTCCAACTCATTCTTTCTGTCAAGTTTTGTTCTTTCTTCATGATCTTTAAATGCCAAAACAAAAGTAAAAAGCATTGAACATGAAACATATAGGAATCTTTCTTAGTTTCTATCATGAGAGACATAAGAACTGAATGCAAGTCAAAAAAAAAATCCCCATATACTTAGATTATCATAGAACATTTGACTCAAAAAATACATGGTTCTGAAGAATTCGAAGAGTATGTAAGTTATTCAATTCAAATTTGGAGATTTATATGTCATTTTCCTTGAAAATGTCAAATTTTTCTAAAATTTTCTACATGACGAGTTGGAGTTATTAAGGTAATTTATTTCTGCTTGATTACCAGGTAAGATGTTAATGTGTGCTACTGCAGAATGTGAAATTATTTCCTTAAACTTTAAATTACAAATGTTGCTGTGCATTTGTAATTCTGTATCGGTGCTTTTTCTTTGTTCTCATCCTTCATGTCTGTTTTTCAGTTATGGCTCTTCATTGCTGGCTGTTGTTAGAATGCATGCTTCTAGCAAAAAGTCAGCTACCTCTACTTTTCTAAGTTGTTTCATCTGCTGTAATTATAAACTCAACCCTGAAAAAGAAAAAGAGTATGAGGTTGATGTTTTAAATGTAAGTCAGTAGAATTCATAAACTAAGGACTCTTCTAAAAGTCAAGACCTTTGTGCCAGCCATTTCAGTTCTGAGTTCATTGGTGTGTTAAAAACTGAGGCTTCTGGAATATTTGTAATATAGAGAATTCTTTCATGATAATTTTCACTAACACGTCAGCAGAGAAAGCTTATAACTCATTTTCATTTTATATTTCTGTTATTTCAGAAACTGAATACCAACATTACTACATGATGAAAAATATTGTCTATTTCCCATAATTTTTAGCATTATTCAAAAATACCGATAGGTTCTATGTGCCAAATATTCTGTTTTCTGTTAATATTTTGGCAGCAGTACCAAGTTTGACACTAGAACATTTTAACTTGGAATCATAATTGTGTTTATGTATTCATGGGCTTAAAATTATGCGGAACACTTTAGATAAACCTTATCTTTAGCACAATTTCATTAAATTTTGTTCTAAAAGCATAATTCACATGATTTTCTCTAAATTACTAGCAGGAACCCCTTTCCCTGTCTACTTTTTTTTTTACATATAAACTTCTTCATGAACCTGTACTCAATTACTTTTTAAATCTTTGCCGAATGTAAATTATATAAAATACATGAAAACATGTGTCTTTTTTCCCAAAAAGCTGCAGGCAGTGTCTGAAACAGACTGAATTCACTGAGTTTAATAAAAGACATGAAAAAAATAGGGCAACAATTCTATCCGTGATGCCAATTTACTGTTTCTAACAAATTTTTTTTTGTAACGTTATATGAATATCAAGTGGGTCTTGCTTTATTTAAATAAAATTAGGAGAAGACAAATGAATATGTAACACCTTTGGAAAAAAATAAAACATTTATTAGAAGACCAAATAGAAGACCATGATTCAGCAAAATAAACATAATTCTAAGTACACACACATAATTCTAGGTGCACTATACTCAAGTGTGCAAGAAGTGATAAATTTTCTCTTTCTTTCTCTCTCTCTCTTTATTTCTTTTGAGACAGAGTCTCACTCTATCCCCAGGAATGAGCAGCTCACTTTAACCTCAAGCTCCTGGGTTCAAGGGATCCTCCTGTCTCAGTCTCCCAAGTAGCTGGGACTATAACTTGTGCTAGCATGCTTGGCTCATTTTTAAATTTTTTATAGAGACAGGATCTTTCTTTGTTGTCCAGGCTGGTTTGAACCCCTGGCCTCAAGTGATCTTCCCCACTCTGCCTCCCAAAGTGTTGAGATTACAAGAGTAAGCCACTGTACCGGGACCATTATATTTCAAAAATAGTATTCAGCTCGAATTAAATACTCTATTTTCCTATTAGTTTGGCAGGATTGTCGATTTTACTCCCACACTACCCAAGAGCTTGATGTAAATAGTGGGCAAGGTTCCAAATCAAAGGAGGGTATTCTGGGAGGCCCAGGTGGGTAACTGCAATAGGCATGTTAACCTAACTCAGCTTGGCCCAGGAAGGAAGGAAAAGCTTAGCCTTTGTAATCTTTTCCCTGATTGGAAGTCTTGGTGCCCAAGAGCCTGTCTTCCTATTTGATAGTGTTATCTAATCATTCTTGCCTGAAATCTTGTCTCCAATTCCAGTGATCAGGCAGGGGATGGAGCATGGATCACAGTCTTTATTTAATTTGAAACCAAAACTTCCTTGCTGGTTTTGTGGAAATCTCAATTACTGCTAAAACCCCAGTACCAATGTCACTAATCTACCTGTATGTCTTTTTCTTAGCCAACTCTGCCCCATAAATCTCATGTATCTAAAACAAAAGCCAGAAGGGGGGTTCTCCTCTGGAAACTTCTACTTTCAACTAACTTAATGGGGAGGGGGGTGGTTAAATATTAAGAAAACAAAACACAAATTAATTGCTTGGAATATTATCACGACACAATTTTTTGATTTGGCTCTTTATATGCAGCCTGTATAAGTTTAGTTTCTATGATTTATGTATTTATATTTCCCTCCCTTCTGAAAAGAATTATGAAAGCATACATTGTTTCTAAAGATATTCTGACACTAAAACATAGTTTGGAAAGCTTTCATATTTTCAAATGTGCAAACTAATAAAGAAGCACACAGGAGAATTTAAATTTATGAGAGTAAAATTGCATCTAAAATTTGAACACCATCATAATTTTTGTTATATTACCTTATTCTTTTACTAAAATAGAAACAATAATTTGAATAAAAGCTTTACCAAATGAAATGGAAATGTAATACAGGGGATAAAGAGATAAAGACTACTATGAGGGAACAAAAAGCATTGTGTTTCTGTCTGGCTTTTACATAACACACAATCAAAAGAAAAGTTCACAAGCAAGAAGCTTATGAATAAACATTTTTCGTAATCTAATTCGAATTATATTACTCACTTTTTAGATATCTCTGATTAGAGATAAGATTTCTCAGTGTCAGACTCAGCTTTGCTCAGTGTCAAATTATAACCTTATCTTGGAAAATGAGTATTCCCATCTCACACTCCTAGAACTTGAGATAACTAGTTGTCCCTTTCTCTGTGGTAGTAATAAATGAGCATACTAAACATGTTTATTCTTTTAGAAATGATAGCTAAAATGATGTGCAGCTTTCATTCAAAATATCATTTCCACTGTAGTATATAGAAAAAAATATAAAATCACAAATGTTATTATGGAGTCCAAATTGTACTTCAATTTTACCCCCCAAAATCCGAGGTTACTTCCTTATAAGCTTTTTATGCTTTGTAACAAAACAACTTGCTTCATTCTTAAAAAAAAAAGTTTTGTTCTAAAATATTTAATACCATACATAATACTCATGTATTCTTCTAATAATCATAATCATTTTCATCATCATCATACATCAGTGGAACTACCAGTGAGCTTGTGAAACATAATTTTGAAGACTTGTGTGTGTGTTTCTTCAGTGGTAGCCATCTGCCTTGCTGTGATGAGTAACAACTATCTCAGTTGTTGTGTTTGTAATCCCTTTGCATTATCTTTCTCGTATTAATTATGAAGCATAAAACATACATATAACAATATAAAGACAAATGCAAATTTTATTGATGTTAGAAAAGAAGCATCCATGTACCCCAATTAGACTCCAGTGTGCTCTTGCCTGATAGCATTCTCCTCCCCAACTCCCACAGATAACCACTATAAAGGCAATCTGGGGACTACACCATGTAAGGGTGTGCAGTAGGAGCAAACCTCCAACCAACATATGGTTCAGGTCTTGAGACTGATGATCCCACATAGCAGGCAGAAAGGGGGGCTTATTACTCATATAATGAGGCTTTCCTGGGAGAGAAGACGAGGCTCTCAAATAGGTCTGTAAAATTCGAGAGAGAAAGGACAAGTGATTGCTTTGTCTTTTATTGTAGGTAGGTTCTGGGGCTAGGATGAGGGTCCTTACACTGTACAGAGTTTCAGCCTTGTGTGGTTGGAACTTCCCTGGCAGTAAGGGAGTGAGCATGTGGACTTTATTATTGTGTTGCTCAGATACAGGGCAAGATGGAAAGACAGAGAGGTGGGAGTTTCAATGCTCTCAGTAATCAAACCTGAAAAATGGAATCAGGTTTTATTACAAAGATGTGTGCTATCGTTACTTTCTTGTATTTCTTTATAATTTTATTAACTGATTATCCTTTCTTAAAAATAAAATGTGCACATTTTTGTAGATTGGCTTCTTTTGTTCAATATTATCATTGAAAAATATATCAGACATCTTTGCCTGTTCTTTCATTTTGGTGACTGTATGATCATCTATATGTGAATATGCCATGTTTTTTTCACTTTTTCAGTTTTGACTCTAAAACAATGCAGCCATTTAAAAATATTGTAAATTTTATCCTCGATACAATATACGATTTTTTTCCTGTGTGTATGTACATACATACAAGGTGGACACACATATGTATCCTGTGTGTATATACATATTCACAGAGTAGACACTACATACATAGCTTTCTTTTTGTGTGTTGTTTAATAAATCCTTACTATGTGTTCATTAGCATTTGTCTTATTTTAACGTGTATACTGTACTAGGGTTCTTTAGAGGGGCAAAACTAATAGGGTAGATGCATATATGAAAAGGAGTTTATTAAGGAGTATTGATTCACATGATTATAAAGTGAAGTCCCACAATAAGCTGTCTGCAAGTTGTGGAGCAAGAAAGCCACTTTGAGTCACAAAACCTCAAAACTAAGGAAGCTGACAGTGCAGTCTTCAGCCTGTGGTTGAAGGCCTGAGAGCCCTGGCAAATAACTGGTGTAAGTCCAAGAGTCCAGAAGCTGAAGAACTTGGAGTTCCATATTCAATGGCAGGAAGTATCCAGCACAAGAGATAGATGATGATCGGAAGACTCAGCAAGTCAGCTTTAACCCAGCCGCACCGGCAGTTGATTCGAGAGTGCCCAACCACACTGAGGGCGGGTCTGCCTGCCCCAGTCCACTGACTCAAATGTTTATCTCCTTTGGCAACACCCTCACAGACACACCCAGGAATAACACTTTGCATCGTTCAATCCAATCAGGTTGACACTTAATATTAACCATCACATATACCATTGATTGCTTTGCCTTTTACATTTGAATCTGTACTTCATACGTGATTTTGTGTGTGATGCATGGTAAAGGACTTGGTCTTTTTTTTTTCCCCTCAATATGTAGCCATTTTTTCCCACATTAGTAGCCATTTTCTTCCCAGCAACATTTATTGAAAGCAGTGTCTTTCTCTCCATGCATATTCGGTCTCATTTTGTGTTCTTATATCTCTTTTTATATTCTATTCATGTATTTATCTATTCCTGTACCTGTATAAACTATCTTAATTATTATAGATATTTAGTAAATATTGGCATCCAGTCGAGTAAATTTTTCCATTTTCTTCTCCTTTGAGTCTGTCGGCAATTCTTGGAGGTTTGCATTTCTTAACTTTCAAAGCAGATTTATAAAAATGACATCAGACATACTTATTTGTTAGAATTTTAACTGGATTTATATTGAATCTATAAAGGCCTTGGAGAGAATTCACATACATAAACACACACATACACTCATACACACAAAACTGGTTCTTCAATAGACATACACACACATACATATATATATACACACACACACATATATATGCATTATGGTATAAATGTTTTTGTTACCTCAAAATTCATATGTTGAAATTCTAATCCCCAAAGTGATGGTAGTAGAATGTAGGACTTTGGGGCAGTGGTTAGACTGTGAGGTCAGAACACTCTTGAGTGAGATTAACGTTTTTATGAAAGAAGACCCAGAGAGGCCCTCATCCCTACCACCATAAGAGGACACGTGCACAAAGTCACCATGTATGAGGACCTAGGCCCTCAGCAGACACTGAATCCACTGGTGCATTGAGCATGGACTTCGTAGACTCCAGATATGTTAAGAAGTAAATTTCTGCCAGGTGCAGTGGCTCACGCCTGTAATCCCAGCACTTTGGGAGGTCGAAGTGGGCAGATCATCTGAGGTCAGGAATTTGAGACTAGCTTGGCCAACATGGTGAAATCCCATCTCTACTAAAAATACACACATACACACACACAAACACACACACACACAAAATTAGCTAGGCGTGGTGGTGCACGTCTGTAATCCAAGCTACTCAGGAGGCTGAGGGAGGAGAATTGCTTGGACCCAGGAGGTGGTGGTTGCACTGAGGCAAGATGGCACCCATTGCACTCCACTGGCTGACAGAGCCAGACCCCATCTGGCGAAAAAAAAAAAAAAAAGTACATTTCTGTTGTTTACAAGCCACCTAGTTTTATAGTGTTTTGTTAGACACACTACATTTATTTTAATTTTTTTATTCCCTATATTTATTGCTGTTAATTTGTTAGAATGTCTAATACTCTCAGTGCAATACTGAACAAGCATAGTTTGTCTGTCTTCTGCTCAGCTCAATGTTCATGATATCTGTCCATATCATTGTATATATCACTAGGTAATAGGCATCTTTGTTTTGTTTCTGTTTTAAGAATTTATCAATGGGAATAAATTAGTAACACTACTAATTGTTGCTTTTAACATTCTATAACCTTTCTGATTTTTGATGTTTTTCAGTTCCCGTGGTATTTTTCTTAATTTTTCCATTATTGTAGCAAATTTGTTCTATTTTTAGGTCTTTCAGCTTGTGCTTTATCTACTTTGAGGTTACGTTATTAAGAGTATATGGGCCAGGAACAGTGGCTAATGGCTGTAATCCCAGCACTTTGGGAGGCCAAGCTGGGAGGATCACTTGAGCCCAGGAGTTCGTGACCAAGTCTGGCAACATAGCAAGACCCCATCTCTACAAAAAGTCAAAAAATTAGCCAGGCACGACTACACATGCCTGTAGTTCCAGCTACTTGGGAGGCTAAGGTGGGCCTGGAAGGTCAAAGCTGCAGTCACCCGTGGTCATGCCACTGACTTCAACCTGGGCAACAGAGAAATACCCCATCTTGAAAACAAAAAGGAGTTTGTAAGTCTATATTTCTCCCTGATAAACTGAAAAAAATCTTATTACAAAGGGTTTTTTAAATTAATAATGATTCGTGATTTTAAGTGTAATGACAATAGATTTATTTAGATTAGTATTTACTTACATATCTTCCTCCATCATCTACTTTAATATCATTGCTAATCTTATATTTTATAGTATCTCTTGCTGAAAGAATATCATTGGCATTTGTTCTGCTTTCTTTTGCCTTTTAATTGGAATAGTTAATAACTTCATATTTGTTGAATTCATTGATAATCTTTGAATTTACGTTTCAAAAATTATTCTGCTTTTTCTACTTGCTTCTGTATTCTTTTTTCCTTTTACTTTTTTTGTTGTAATATTTTGAATTAAGTGTTTATTATGTAATCATTCCTCTTTTTTCTATCAGTTATATACTCTATTTTAGTTATTTTATTGGTTAGCCTAGAACTTATAAGTTCTGACATCAAGTGATGAAAAAGCTGTTGTTCAGTCACTGTACCAAAGAAGGCATATGGATAAATAAGCACGTGAAGATGCTCAACATCATTGTCATTAGAAAACTTAAAATTAAAACAATGAGATATCACCAACTACCTATTAGAATGGCCAAAATTCAAAACACTCAAAAGACCAAATGCTGCTGAAGATGTGAAGCAACGGGATATGTCCTTCATTGCTGGTGGGATTGGAAAATGGTACAGCTCCTTTGGAAAACAGTTTGCAGTTTCTTACAAAACTAAACATAATTTTATTATATAATCAAGCAATCGATCTCCACAGTATTAACCAAAATGAATTGAATATTATGTCTTCACAAAAACCCACACATAACAGGGAATAGCAGTTTCAATTTGAAGTCATCAAGATACCTTTCAACAGATGAGTGAAGAAAAAAAAGTGGCACACCACTGCAGTGGTTTAGCATTAAAAAGAAATGAGTTAATAAGGTTAAATAAGTTAATAAGGTTAATAAGGTTAAATAAGGTATAAAGCCATGAAGATACATGGAGGAGCTTCGAATACATATTTTTAAATAGAAGAAGCTAATCTGAAAAGTACCGCTGTATAATTCCAACTTTGTACATTCTGGAGAAGGCAAAATTTTAGGGCTCTGTGGTTGCCAGGGATTTGCAGGAAGGGAGAGAGGAATACATTAGTGGAGTACAGGTAGATTTTAGGTCAGTGAAACTATCTGGTATACTACTGTAAACATAGATACATGACATTTTATGTTTGTCAAAACCCATTGAACTGTACAACACAAAGAGTGAACTCTCATGCAAACTATGACCTTTAGTTAATATAATGGATCAATATTTGTTCATTGATTATACAAATGCACACTAATGTGAGATATTAATAATTCGGAAAATTGTGGGGAAGGTATAAGGAGAACTCCATACCTTCTATTCAATATTTCTGTAAATTTAAAACTGCTGTAAAAATAAAATCTATTAATCAAAACGAAATAAAAGCTACTGTTAAGCAATAATTTTCTTACAGAATAGTAAGGACCGTAGCACACTTCTACCCTATGACAACCCTTACAGAATTTGAAAGTCAACTATATTGAGGTAGAATTTACATGCAATACATGTTTCCATTTTACATGTACACTTCAGTGATTTTGCCCAATGTATATGTCCGTGTAACCACTAAAAGAGTAAAAATATCAAAACTTCCTTCACCCTATATGTTTTATTGTTCCTCTTCCCAGTAAATCCTCACCTTCCACTCCTAGTTCCAGGTAATTGCTGATCTGTTTCTTACTGCAGATTAGATTAAAAAAAGAAATAAATAAATAAAAGCTTTACATAAAAGTAATTACCCAGAATGTACTCTATAGTATCTGTCTTCTGCTCAGCTCAATGTTTATGATACCCATCCACACCATTGTGTATATCCCTGATTTATTCCTTTTTATTTCTGGGTATTCCATCATACAGATATACCATAATTTACTTATACATTCACCTGTTTTAGGGCATTTGTTTTGTTGGAAGTTTTTGGCCACTTTGAATATAGCTGCTCTGAACATTTATTCAGAAGTCCTTGTAGAACATAAGTTTTCATTTATTTTGGAAAAACATCTATGAATAGAATTCCTGAGTTATAGGATTATTGGGGTTTTAATACTCATCTTTATTAATTTCATCCTCAATGGGCCCACAGAGTGTTCTGAATCAGAAAAAATATCTCTTATTAATTTCTTCACAGTGATTAATAAGTACATTGCCTTTCTTTGCCTTTCGGTAAGTTTATCCCTGAGGCAACACAATGAGAGCCCATGGAAATTTTTCCTACACAAGTGGCTAGATGCTTCATGGGTGTGGAATAAGAAAAAAAATGACTTTTCTCTGTTTACACAGGAGAAAGTTATCATTCTGGTCTCTGCAAAAGTCTTCTCATTACTCCAATGCTTTAGTAAGTAAATGCAATCTCTCTTAGGGCCAGGTAGACCAAAATGTCTTAACTTTTAAGAACTAGAAATATGTTCAGTGTCTGAAGCCAAATTTCTTCTTGAAATACCAGTATCGAGGAAGATTGCTTACCAGTCTCTGTGGTGTGCTACCAGTTAAGCTAGGGCCTATCCCTGGATGTAAACATTTGACTTTAAAGGAAGATATGTCTTTATCTTTTTGAATCAGACAAGTTATCTCTATCATAAGGGGAACCAATAAATCTAATCCTTACAGTATGTAAAAAATGTTTCTAGGGGATGCCAAAGCAAACAATCTTAACTTTCTACCGTGTAAGTTTCTATTTCTGTGTCTTGGGAGGCTAGGGTTCTTTTCAGAAACACTGAGAAATCCAAGTAAGCTTTATTTACAGGAAATTATATATATGTTTAACTTTACAAGCAACTGTTAAACCGTTTTCAAAGTATCATTTTATATTCCCATGAACTGTGTATGAGAGTTCTAGTTGCTTTATATCCTCACCGATATTTGGTTCCTTCCATCTCTTAATATTAGTTACGTAATAAATAGGTAGTGATATCTCATTATGTTTTTTGATTATTTTTTGCCCCAGTTGAAAACATTATTTCCCAGTCTTTGACTTCCATTGCTGCTGTTGAGAAATCAACTATTGGACTAACTGCTCTTTACATAAAAACGTTTTTCTTTCGCTATAGCTACATTAAGATTTTTTCTGTGTGTCTGCTATGCAGTGTAGTAGTGTACAATAATTTGTGTCCTGTTTCAGATTTGACAGCTTCCTTGAATCTGATGTCCTATTAGTTTTAGAAAATTCTTAGCTACTATTCCTAATACAGTGTCTTCGGTTTTCTCTCTCCTTTCACTCGTACTGTGATTTGTGTTAAATTGTATGCCAGTCTTTCTCCCTGTATCTTAAAGATACTATACACTTTCTTCTGTATTTTCATCTTTTTTTATTTAATATTTCATTATAGATAATTCTTTCTGACCTTCCATGTACCAATTACATATTTAATTTTGTTTAATTTAGTCTTTAATATGTTCATTGTGTTCTTAATTATTTTTCAGTTCTAACATGTCTTAGTTTGTACAAATATATTGTCTCCTTTTTCATTATAAAATTTTTACATTGGACTTTTGTGTGTTTAAATATAGTAAGAATAGCTGCTCTCAGGCATCCCTGTAGATATGCTTCTGCAGTCTTTTTATTTTTCATACTAGTTCTCATTTATCTCCTACTGCACCTTGTCTTTGTATTTACAAAGTTATTTGTTGCAGTAATATCAGATATATAATTATGTTTTCTTCTACCAGAGAGAATGTTGTGTGTCTCTACTTGGTTCCTGGGTTATAGTGGTTTGTGGCATTCAGGGCATGCAACCCAGGTGGTAGTGCTTGCAGGGACATTTTATTCTTGCTTACCTTATGGGAGGGCACCCTTTGGGAGTCTCAACCCAAGGCAAAGGATGATTTCCAAAATCTCCATCCCCAGTGGATCCCTAGCCCTAGGAAGCTGTTGAAAGCACTCAGTATTTTGTCCCAACAAATAGACAACTTCTTCAGTAAAAAGATGCCCCCAAATAATAGCGTATCTCTCTGGAATTTCTCTTTGCCCTACATTTCAAACCAAAGAAAATTCACCATTTTGGTATGTCTTAGATGCTAAGGCAATAACTATTTAAAACAATAATATCTAGCTTTATAATTATGTTTATCAAGAAGTCTTGTACCAGGTATTGGGCAAGCAATTAACAAATATGAAATTCACCTCAATTCTAGTAAAAATAACATACATATTTTCTTTATATACTACATATTTTTACAAAGATTAAAAATGGCAAGAAACCACACATATTACCTGTCCATCTATATTATGTCTAAATAATATATGAATAACATTTATTTTAATTACACATATGAAATCATAGCATGAATACTTCTCTAGACATGTTTTTTCACGCATTCTTTTGTTGAAGTGTATCTATGGTGATATATGTATCTGAAGTTCATTTATTTTCATATATAATATACCATTGTATATACATCAACATATATTTGTCTATTATACTGTGGATATTCAGATTGTCTTAAGTACACAGTTAAAAATAAAATTATTTTGTCTTACTATATACATGTCTTCAACTTTATTATATATTGTCAAATGGTTTTACAGAGTATTTATAATAATTTTAAAAGCCACCAGCAATTTATTAAAGTTCCTGCTATTTTGTATCCATGACATTTGTATTATTAGTTTATTTTAACTTTTGTCAACCTAGTCCTTTACAATGATATCTCGTTATGAGTTTAATTTATATTTTCCGATGAATAAATAAGATAAAAATATATCTATGTTGGCCAGGCACAGTGGCTCATGCCTGTGGTCCCAGCACTTTGGGAGGCTGAGGTGGGCGGATCACAAGGTAAGGAGATCGAGACCATCCTGGCTAACACGGTGAAACCCCGTCTCTACTAAAAATACAAAAAATTAGCCAGGCATGGTGGCGGGTACCTGTAGTCCCAGCTACTTGGGAGACTGAGGCAGGAGAATGGAGTGAACACGGGAGGCAGAGCTTGAAGTGAGCCAAGATCGCGCCACTGCACTCCAGCCTGGGAGACAACGAGACTCCGTCGCAAAAAAAAAAAAAATATATATATATATATACACACACACACACACACACACACACACACACACACACGTTTCCTTTTTCCATTTACATATTTGCCAATTGTTTTTTCTATGTGATTTCTATATGATTTTTCTTATTGGCATGAAAGAATTATTTATTTAGTTTGAATAATAATTCTTTTCCCATGCTATATGTTGCAAACATCTTCTGCTAGGGTGTAGCTCGTCTTTTACTTTATAGTTGTTTTGATGACTATGTCTTATTTTTGTTATAGTTGAAAAATTCATTAAACTTTGAGAAATTAATTTCTATCTTAGAGAATAAGAATTTTGTTCTAAAATTCTTCTGGGTTTGATTTCAGGCCTAGTTACAATATTTCATTTTTTTTCATGTGGATAACTAATATTCAGAGCTTATTTGTTGAGATGTTCCAAATACTCTGACTAATAAACATTATCACATTGGTAATCTATCAGAACTCTGTATGAGGGTGAGTAGACAACCTACAGAATGGGAGACAATATTTGCAAAGTATGCATCTGACAAAGATCCAATATCCAGCAATTATGAATAACTTAAACACATTTGTAAGAAAAAAAAAATTAAACAAACCACCCCTTAAAAAGTGACCAAAGGAACTGGACAGACATTTTCCTAAAGAAGACATATATGCAACCAGCAAGCATATAACAAAAAGCTCAATATAACTGATAATTAGAGAAATGCAAATCAAAACCACAGTGACATACCATCTTACACCAGTCAGAATAACTATTAACAAGAAGTCAAAAAATAACATATCCTAGCAATGTTGGGGAGAAAAGGAAGCACTTATTCACTGTTGGTAGGAGTGTAAATTAGATCAAACATTGTGGAAAGCAGTGTGACAATTCTCAAAGAGCTAAAAACAGAAATACCATTTAACCCAGCAATCCCATTACTGGGTATATACTCAAAGGAATATAAATCATTCTATCATGAAGACACATGCACAAGCATGTTTATTGCAGCACTATTCTCAATAACAAAGACATGAAATCAACCTAAACACCCATCAATGGTAGCTTGAATAATGAAAATGTACATATGCACTATGGAATACTATGCAGCCATTAGAAAGAATGAGATCATGTCTTTTACAGAAACATGGATGGAGCTGGACTTCATTTTCCTTAACAAACTAATGCAGGAACAGAAAATGGATTACCACATGTTCTCACCTCTAAGTGGGAGCTAAGTGATGAGAAAATATGGACACATAGAGGGGAACACCACACACTGGGGCCGATCAGAGGTTGGAGGGTGGGAGGAGAGAGAGAATCAGAAAAAAAGAACTATTAGGTGCTACACTTAGTACCTACTTGATGAAATAATCGGTACAACAAACCCCTGTAACACAAGTTTACCTATATGACAAAACCGCACATGTACCCTTGAATCTAAAAGTTTTGGTTTTTAATCTGTATGATTAGGTCTGTTTCTCCTCTCTCTATCCTTTTCATTGCTGTGTCTGTTTATTGCTGAGGCAAAACAGATACTCTTAGCTATTAAGATTTTTAAATATATCTTTCCACATAGAAAATGCTCCCCTCCCCAGTCAATCTTATTCTTTTTTAGTATGCCTTAACTATTCTTGTAACATCTCTCCTCCATTTTGTAATGTGTGTCCTTGGTTGTACATGTCTTTTGCTTTTATTTTATTGGAATTCTGTTGACTCTGTAAAGTAGTTTAGGACAATATATATCTTTATGGGAGAAGACTGTCTATGAGCATAGCATTTTCTTTCACATATTTGGAACTTTCTAAATATCTTTCAACATTTTTAAATACTTTTTTGTAAAACTTACATGTATCATTTTTTTCTTTTTTTCTTTCTTTCTTACTTTTACTCATAACTACTCCATAATATTATTTATATCATAAATGCAACTTCCAAAAATAGATGTTCTTGTTGTTGAACAGAAAACCTGGTGACTATTTGTATTGAACTAAATAATCATATTACATATTATTTGTGAATAATAATAGCTGTTTTGCTTCCTTTCTAACCATTGCACCTCTTTTTTCTTGTTCTTTATTCCCTTCCTCTTTTTGTACAGATGGGGTCTCACTATACGCCCAGGCTGGTCTCGAACTCTCGGCCTCAAGTGATCCTCCCACCTCACCCTCCCAAACTGCTAGGATTATAGGCATGAGCCATTGTGCCCTGCCTGTACCCTTCTTTTTTCTTTATGAAAATATAAATGCTAAGACCTTTCATAATAAGTAGAATAAATGCTATAACACTGAACATTAGGGCCTGGCATGGTGGCTCATGCCTGTAATCTCAATAATTTGGGAGGCCAAGGCAGGAGGATCACAAAGTCAGGAGATTGAGACCATCCTGGCTAACATGGTGAAACCCCATATCTGCGAAAATACAAAAAATTAGCCAGGCATGGTGGAGGGCACCTGCAGTCCCAGCTACTCAGGAGGCTGAGGCAGGTGAATGGCATGAACCCAGGAGGCAGAGCTTGCAGTGAGCCAAGATTGTGCCACTGCACTCCAGCCTGGGTGACAGAGTGAGACTTCATCTCAAAAAAGAAAAAAAAAAAAAAAAAAAAAAAACCCTGAACATTAATGTGTTGTTTCTGATTTAACATCAATAAGTTATTTACTGAGAGATTTTTGTGGTTACTTTTATCTGATTGAAGAAGTTCCCTTTTATTCAAAGTTTGGTATGACTTTCTATCACTAATAGTTCTAAATTTCTCTCATCAATATATTTTTGCTCTTTTTAATATCCAATGTAGCATTATATGTTAAATTTTTTTATTCAGTGGCACAGTGGTAAGCCTTTCCACTTCATTAACATTTCACCTAAAATACATTTAAATGGTAATATAACATGATCATAACTTAGAAATATGTATGCGCGAGTAAAAATTATTTCACTAAAATTTGAGTGCAGATATAGATCTTTTTGATGAACCAAAGACAGACGATGATAACTAAAAAGCAATCAAAATCCAATTAGCCAGAGGCAGAAGTTTGATATATTTTGTTCAATAATATTTAACTAAATTAAAATTCTATCTTCTTGAAATAAATATTTTCTGAATTATATTTTGCTTGAACGTCAACTTTGAATCCAAATATGGCAAAAGTTTAGGCTTCAATATTATTTGATTTGTTACTATAACATTCTTTCTTACAATAAATATTCATTAATCTGAACATGATTAATATTCATTCATCATCCAGAGCTCTTTCATAGCATCTGTAAACATTTTGTGTAATTCCAACCACAGCAGAAGTAGCAAAGATCATCATTAATATATTACCTCTTCTTTCTTGTAAAGGGATTTAAAAAAGAAAAATGAAGAAATTCTAAACTGTGCCCTTAATGAATGCTGAACAACAACAAATTCACCTTCTTCTTTCAACTAAGAAAAATTAATCATCTCTTGAGAATTACGATATTTATGAGGCACATAAGGAGATCTATATAATGCTCTAAAAAGACACTCAGAAATATTTTTGTTCCTCTTGAATTTCAAATTATTGTGAGCACCTATCCTTATCTTGCATTACCTTTCTAGTCCAACCAATAGAACTTTCTGTGATTATGGGAAGTTTCTGTAATCCATACTGTGCAACATAGTAGACGTCTGGGCTCTCAAAAGTTGGCTAGTGTGCCTGGGGAACTGAAACTTTTAAATTGAATTTACAACTAAGTTTCATTTAAATTTAAAAAGCTATATGTGGCCAGTGACTACCATAAAGGACCAAACGGCCAGACATATCACTTACATATTTGTTGTTTGTTTATATGTACATTTCCTCTTTCTCACCACTAAAAGTAAAATTTGTTGCCCTTTTTGCTCACTATTATAACTCAAGTGGTTAGAAAAGCAGTTGGGACATGTTGATTTTTTGTGTCTTTTAATACTCTGAAAACAATAGAAATATAAAAAGCTTTTTTTTCAAAATTTAAATATGTTATGTAGTGTACTCTTTAAAGCAAGGGTTAAATAAATGCTAAAAGTTCTAAGTTTTTTTTAATGGCCCCTTAGGTCAGGTTGCCATAATAAAAATCAAAATTTTCTATCCCAAATGCATCAGTGGTTGTCTCTACTTAACTCGCAGTTAGACTTCTGGGATCAAGAGGTCAGTTTACACGTACAAGAGTCAGCCTTTGGCATATACAGAAAGTGTAAAACAAAACACAAAATTTAAGTCTGGGTTTAACCTGGAATCAGTAATTAAGCATATATTCTAAACAAAGTATTAATTGAAAGAGATCAGCCAGGCATTACAAGCCATATATGATCCAACTGAAGAAACTCCAAAATTTGAAGTGTGAACAGAGTCAATAGGGAGATTCCCCCAGGTTGTTCAAGAATGCAGGTGTACACTTTGAGTATGCAGTTATTAATGACTGCTGTAAAATATAACACACTGAAATCTAAATTTTGCATACAACAGCCATCATTTTCTTATTTTTTCAGTTTTTGGCTCAGAAATTTGAGTGGGCTCAACAAAGATAGTTCATCTCTGATCCACAAAAACATCCCAACTGGGATACTGTAATGACTTGCATGTCTGGAATAAACAGAGAGCTGAGAGCTAGCAAGGCATCTCTCTCTGTCTCTCTCTGTCTCTCTCTCTCTGTCCCTCTCTCTCCCCCAACCCCCTCCCTCTCTCTGTCTCTCTCCCTCTCTCTTGCCCTTGTTCTATATGACCTTAACATTAGCTAGGGCTTCCTTACAGTACAGAGGACTCAGGTCAGTCAGACCTTGACATGGTTGGTCAATGCACCAAGAGGAATGAAGCTGCTCATCCTCCTAAAATCTACAGTCAAAACCTCTATAGCATCATTTTCACTATACTACATTATTTAAACAGTCAGAGTCTAGCCCCAACTCAAGGGAGGACTCATAGACCTCACCTCTCATTAGAAGAAGTGTCAAAATATTTGTGGCTAGTTTTATGCCATCACAGATTAAAGCAGTCTTCAGCTATGGATGAACAAATATTTAACCATGAAAGGTGCTGAATTATTTTTATCTAAAATGTACATGGAAATAATGGAGTTACACTTATTAGAAATGTCCTTGGCAACGTGCTAGAAATCAACTATTAGTTTTAAAAGTCATATGTTTAGAAGGATTCCATTTTACTGTATTGCTTGTTTGTCCACTACCACTGTCTACACTGCCACTTCTACAGGCAACTCTTCCTCTGTTTAGTCACTCCAAAGAAATTCACCAAGCTGTCTTTAAGCAATGATTCTATGAAGTTGTCTAATTCATTAGGATGTCACAGAATTAGTAAGGCAAAAAACCAATAAAGTAATATTGAGATCTTAAAGCTCTCAAGAAATTCTGTTTGGAAATTTTATGATTTTGCCATATAAACTCACTTGCTTTTGCTTAGGTTCATATTGCAATGTTAGGAGAGGGGAGTGTAGCTAATAAACACAGTCATAAATTTATGCTATTTGCCTTCTCTTCTTACAGCATTTTATCACCAAATGTTATCACACATTATTATAATTTATGTTTCTATATCTGAATGGCAGATGAATGATAAGAATGCATGGAGGGGCAATGAGTTACATTTAAATGTATTGTCAGAGTTAAGTCTTGTACCCAAAACCCACATGCTTCACGGCTCAAAATTGATTTTTTTAACTTTTTACTTGTTTTTTTGTTACTACAGTGTATGGTAATCAGAATAATGATACTCCAAAGATCTCCACACGCTAATCCCTCAAACCTGTACATACGTTACCTTGCATGAGTGCCACAGCCAATAGAAGCTGGAAAAGGCAAGCGAGTGGGTTCTCCACAGTCTCCTGATGTCCTGTATATATCAGGATTTCAGCTTGTTAAACCTGACTTTTACTTTCTGATCTCCAAATTGCACAATAAAAAAATTATGTTCTGTCATTGTATTTGTGACAATTTGTTATTTGTAACAAACAACATTTTTAGGTTAAGATCAGAGGCTACTAAAAATGACAATGGGACAACCGCTAGAATTTGAAAATATCCCTGCCAAATTAAGTTAAATCTTATCAGTAAAATCATTTTATCTTTGTAGGGTGTTGGGTTAACTTTCTTGGTGATTGTCCTTCCATATACATAGTATTAAATAGCCTCCTAGGAACTAGGAACAAATACAATATTTATGTGGGTCTAGAAACTTCCTGAAAATGTACATGTTCTAAAGCACAGTTGAGCACTTAGAAACTCTGAACTTCCTGATCACCTTTTGCTAGGAATATTCTACTTGAAGACCATCTCTTGGTAAAATTGGCCATGAGCCAGGAACTCTATGCTTAGGCCAAATAAAACTCTATAGTACTGCCCAGAATATATACTGCATTCTAACCACAAGGGAGACTTCAGACAAATCTCTACTAAGGGATAATCTACCAAATATCCGCATATCTGAGCAGTAACCCTGAAAGGTGTCAGTCATCAAAAACAAGGAACATCTGAGAAACTACCACAAACAAGAAATAGGACATAGGACAACTAACTGTAATGTGTTATGCTGGATGGGATTCTAGGACAGAAAAAGGGCGTTAAGGAAAATTGAGCTCTTCTACAGGCAGCCTCCACACCTCCACTTGTGTTGCTGCCATATCCATAATGATCCCTGAGAAGTTCCAGCATATTTTGCGAGTACTCAACACCAACATGAATGGGTGGCGGAAAATAGCCTTTGCCATCACCGCCATTAAGGGTGTGGGTTGAAGATATGCTCACACAGTGTTGAGGAAAGCAGACACTGACATCACCAATAGGGCAGGAGAACTCACTGAGGATGAGGTAGAACGTGTGATCACCATTATACAAAATCTACACCAGTGCAAGATCCAAGACGGGTTCTTAAACAGACAGAAGTATGTAAAGGGTGGAAAATATAGGACAATGGTCTGGAAAACAAGGTCCATGAAGATCTGGAGTGACTGAAGAAGATTCAGGCCCACAGGCCTTCATGTCTCAGGCAACACACCAAGACCACTGGCTGCGGTGGCCCTGCTGTGGGTGTGTCCAAAAAGAAATCGGCATGTGGGCCCTGTCTGTTAATAAATAGTTTATATGAAAAACAAACAGAAAAAAAAAAAAACAAGAAAACCAAGGGAATCTGAAAAAGTAATCTAAATGAACTTTAGTTAATAATATTATATCAATATTGGTTCAATAACTATGACAAATGTACTATTTTAATTTCAGTTGTTAATAGGGGAAACCGAGCATAGGATATACTGGAACTCTCTATATTATCTTTATAATGATTCTGTAAATCTAAATTTATTTATTAAATATATCTGTCGTAAGTTCTAGTTAAGAAACTTCAATTTTAAATTTTTGACCACTGAAAATGCAAAGGTGGAACGTTGTGTTTGGGAGATATGTGTCCAAGATTTTCTGATTGCCAATAGATTTTAAATGACTGTTATTATTTTTCTTACTTGTAAAGTGGCACAATTGATCAAGATGACTTTTATTCACTGTGACTTTCTTACAGACCCCAAATGTTTGAAGACACAACTTCTGAAGACAAAATTTTTACACATATAGAAAAAAATGTTGGCTTCCTATATATACATCTATACTAACAGAGCATATGTACATTTGACATTTTATTTAGTTTCTTAAAACAATTATAACTTCACACACTAGGAGATGCATTCCCTAACCTCTAGGAGGAGCTCCTTGCCAGCAATCTCCCTATAAAACACACACACAAACACTCACTCACTCACTTACTTACTCATTCTCTCTAGCCTTCACTCAAAGGTAGAAGGTCACAGAGTTAACAGGAGTCAAAGCTAAGGAAACAAATCATCTTTTTTACTATGGGAAGAAGCTTCCAGTGAGGGAGTAGATAGGTTCATAGTTGTTAGGTACTCTTCAAAAAGAAGTGGCAAGTTTTGTAAGTGAAACACATGTAAAGGAGCCAGAACCATCCAATTTATGAATGTATGTCTGAGGAGAGGCCACAAAGAGTGTGCAACAAAGGTCCTGTTGTAATGCATAGTGTGTATGTGCTTGTGAAGGGACAACTTTATATTTCTCTCAGAATGTTTTGATGCCAATAGGTAGTTCATCAAATATTTGGAGTCTTAGTCATCTCTATTTTCTTTCTTTCCATAACAGTCAAGGCTAATATTTTCTATCCAGGAACAATTGTAATACAGAATACACCTTTTCATTAAAAAAAAGAAAAGTTAATGTAGGCATATGAACAGAAAAGGAGTTGTTATTCATCTGTTGTTTTTATAAAACTTTCCATAGCCACATTCAACACCTACGTATAGCATATAGTCTTATTATGCATTAATTTCCTTAATATTTTTTGAAATGTAGTATGTTTACATGCAATGTATGTAATATGTTTACGTGTAAAACATTTATTATTTCTGTTTTAAATGTGAACAAGTATTTTTGAACTTTCTTAGTTTTCACATCTAATACGATCAATATTCAGAGATATTGCCCACAAAAATAAAAGTGTTTTGGTCCCGAATAATAAGAATATAAAGGGATTTGAACCAAATGTTTGAGAATCACTGTTTGAGAAATACAAGATCTTGGTAACCTGGAGGCTTTAGGGGACAATCTGGAAAGCCTTGGAGCAGAGTCTGAATTGAGTCTGCTAATTGTTTACTCTTCAGAGATCCGAGGGTTAATGGACACCTTGGAGAAAGATTTATATTGGCCCCATAAATGTGTTCCATCTTGGTATGGCCCCAAGGATCTGAGGAGGAGCTGTATATTTGAACTGAGTCTTTTCAATCATCATTCGAAGCCTTACTGTTGATTTTTTAAAAGGTAATGTGCAGAAAAGAGTGCTTGGAGTTATCAATTGCTCTCTTTTATACATTCATGCAGGTGTGTGTGAGTGAAAGAGGGAAAAAGGTTTGGAAGATTGTGTGAAAAAGAAAATATTTATATACCTGTTTTTTTTTTTTCTTTTTCTTTTTCTTTTTGGCACAGGCTGCCTGAGAGAAGAGAGGGAAGGAAACGGGTGTGACCACGAAAAAAAGAAAAACTAATTTGAATAAAATTTTATTTGTCTATATGTATCTGTATTTATAGACAATTGTCTTGGAAAGCTGTTAAATCTTTCTGTTCCAACTGATGGGGAGTCACTTTTTCAGGGGAAAAGAAAGTTGCAAAAGTGTGTGTATATCATATGATTCTACTTTAGTAACAAGAAAATAGTGGATATAATATGTGTAAATATATATCCTTGTATATATATTCATGAGCAACAAAAAGGATTGAAAGTGAGGATTTTAGGCTATTAGCATTGGTTATCTCAATGAGATGAGAAGGAGAAGCAGAGAAAGATAACTAGCATGGCTTTTATGCATTTTGCAATACAGATGGTCCCTGACTTACTATGGTTTGACATACAATTGTTTAACTTTATGATGATGTGAAAACAATACATATTTAGTACAAACCATACTTTGAATGTTGATCTCTTCTCTGGCTAGCTGCAGGATACAGTCCCAGGATGTCGGGTAGCAGCAGTGAGCTACAGCTCCCAGTCAGCTGTGCAATCACGAGGGTAAACAACCGAAAAGACCATTCTGTTTATCACTTCCAGTGCAGTATTCAATAAATTATGGGAGATATTATAAAGGGGATTTTGTGTTAGAAGACTTTGCCCACCTGTAGGCTAATGTAAGTGTTCTGGGCACATTTAAGGTAGGTTGGGCTCACCTATGAAGTTTTAAAGGTTAGGTGCATTAAATGCATTTTTGACTTAACAGTATTTTCAACATACAACCGGTTTATCTAGATATAACCTCATTATAAATCAAGGAATATTTGCATATCATTTCAATTGTTAAAAGAAGTATGTGTTATCGTTGTAATGTAGAAAAGATGAAAGTTTTATGAATGATGCTCAATATAGAACAATGTTATGATATAATGCATGTTAAAAATAGTTACAAAGAATTTGTATAGTAAGTCCCATTTTTATAAAAAATTAAGGCTATGTTTCTCTATGTATAGCTTTGCAAAACTTGTCCTATTGTTTCAGAATTGTGCCTGAAGCACACAGCTAAGTTCAAAAGTTGCTAAGTACCATGTATTCTAAATATACATAGCCAACAATGAACTGACAACTGGGACCTAACACCTTTATCATTCAATGGTGACAAACCCTGAGGCACAAATAGAAAAGGAAAAATTAAGAAGCTTTTCAGTACAAGACTGACCTTTCTCTACACTAAGGGACTGGAGTCATTGATCTGCCTATGTTGAAAGACAAATACCAAAGCTTTGGATCAATATAGAGTTCAAATGATAATTTCTTAGGTTGTAACAGTCTAGTAACTAAAGGTAACTGAAAAGTATAAAATCAGTCAAAAATGCTAATGATGGAAGTGCTATTCAGCAAGAAAAAAGTATGTGAGTTGTATGTAAGCAGGGATGAGAGTGGGGTTTGTTTAAATTATCTACTTATTGTATTATTGGGGGAAAATATGAAATGTTGTGGATCCCAATAATTTGAGATTCCAGCGACATATGTTCAGAAAAAAGACTGAAAGGATACATGCTGCTGTGATAACAAGGGTTATATCTGGTTGGTAGAATCATGGAAGGTTCTTATAATTCTTATTTTTGTATGACTATGTTAAATTAGCTACTAGAATAAATTTTTAATGTAAAAACATTTTAAAACATTTCTGCATGCAACATAAGCATCACTTCTAAAAACATACAGTATCTGTTATCAATTTGCTACCTAATGTTATCTAATTCTGAGCTTAATCTTTCCACAGCATTTCTGGAAGTCTGAAAGCAATATAAACATTGACTTCACATGCTAATTTTTGGCTTAACAGAGAGAGATGTAATTTTTTTATTTTCTAAAAATGTGGTACATATCATCTTCATTCTTCTGTTCACTTAAGAGATTCACTGGGGACTACTCTGTGCTAAGTCATTAAAAAATGTTTCCCCCTACAGTACATAACTGCCATCTATTATCTCCACCTTCTTGGGCTCATCTTGTTAGGATAGAAAAGTATTCAATATTGGAAACACTTTCCTCATGACACCTTGTGTTGTCTTCCAGGAAGGATACAATAAACAAGTCAATAGCTTTCCAGCACAAACCACACTATCCACTCTGGTAATTGGTAGTCCTTCACAATGAATAATTTGTTTCTTTGCTTTAGAGGGCTTGCCAATCCTTTCCCAAACTATTTATTGCCACAGGCATTTAATTTCTCCTAACAGTAGCATGAATTGAACTTACCTCTTTCACCTCAAAACTTTAAGTTTCTTCATAACCCAGATATAGTTTATTGTCTATGAAGTAACACATACAAGCTATAATTACTCAATGTGTTTAAAGTCCAGCTTTTTCTATAACCCACATACATGATACAACTTTTTTTTACCATTACAAAAAAGGTGAACTGATAAACATTAACAAAGTAGAGATTAGAACTATTGATTCCTTACTGTATTCTTTTATGACGTTTAAAGGAAATGTGAATGGAAAAGAAAAACTCAGGGCCCCGATTCCTTATGCCAAAAGAAAATAATTAAGCTGAAAGCTGAGCCATGCAAGAAACTGCCTTTTCTTTTGTTCCTAGGCAGATAGGTAGAAATAAAAGGTTAAACATCTCCAAAAGTAGCTACTCTATGTTCACCTTATCTTATCTAAAATGCATGAGATGAATGCGTAACTGACTATTCCCCTTCCTGCTCTTTTTCCCTTGAAACATGTGGATAACCATATCCTCCCTCTATAACTTCCCAACTGGTTTTCCTTGCCAGCTGCCTAAACAGAACAGATTTATCAAGACAGGGGGATTGCAAGAGAGAAAGAGTTTAATTCATGCAGAGCTGGCTGTACAAGAAATTAGAATTTTATTATTATTCAAATCAGTTGCCCCCAAAACTCAGGGAAGGAGATCTCTAAGGATAATTTGGTGAGGGGGGTGTTGGAAAGTGGTGAGTGCTGATAGGTTGGGTCCAAGATGAACTTCTAGGATGTCAAAGCTGTCTTGCACTGAGTCAGTTCCCGGGGTGGAGAAGGGGGCACAATACCAGCTGATTCAGTGTATCCATCTGGGTGGTGCCAGCTGATTCATCAAATACAGGGTCTACCAAACATCTCAAGCTCTGATCTCAGGTTTTACAATAATGAATTTATCCCCAGGAACAATTTCGGGAGATTGAGAATGTTGTAGCCTCCAGTTGTGTGACTTCTAAACCATAATTTCTCAACTTGTGGCTAATTTGTTACTCTTGCATAGGCAGTCTAGTCCCCAGGCAGGAAGGGGGTTCATTTTGGGAAAGGGTTGTTATTGTCTTTGTTTCAAAGTTAAACTATAAACTATTAGGTTGGTGCAAAGGTAATTGCAGTTTTTGCCAATACTTTCAATGGCAAAATAAGTTCCTCCCAAAGTTAGTTTGGCCTACACCCAGGAATGAACAAGGACAGCTGGAAGTTAGAATCAACAGGGAGTCAGTTAGGTCAGGTCTCTTTTCCTGTCATAATTTTCTCTTATAATTTTTGCAAAGATAGTTTCACCTCTTTCCCTCCAGTCCACTTTTCATCTTTAAATATGAAAACCCTGAAGTTCTTCTTTGGAGAAAAGCACAGACCACAGACTGTTTCTGTGATTCTGTGTTCTTTTCTTCCAGGCATATCCCAAACCTTGGCAAAATAAACTTCTAAATTGATAGAGACCTATCTTAGATATTTTCTGCTTTACAATAACTAAGTAATGAACATATGTAGAAAGGAAAACACTGTTTCGTGTACATCAACATGATTTTATTTATGTATAAATATACATAAAATATGTACAATATATGGGGCCATGGGCTCTTGGCCACTTAAGGGTTTTCTGAAAATCACTGACACGAGGCAACTTGACTAATAAGAAAAAAAAGGCATACAAATGTATTTAACAAGCATACACAGGAGCCGTCAGAATGAAAACCCAACTTCCCAATGAATTACAGGAACTTATGTGTTATTTTGAGGCCACAGTAAAAAATACAGACTCAGAGTATGGCCAGAAAAAGGTAAATAGGGTTTAGCGGCAAGACAGGTTGAGAGAGGAAGAGAGAAGCTTGGCTAGCGAAGGTGACTTTGTTACTCAGATGAAACCTCCCTTAGAGAGACTAGATAGTAAGTGTTTCTTTTCAGACTTTAAAAAGTGTGATACTCTCAATCTCTCCTGGGTCAGAGGAAAGGGATAGAAAGGGGAGGGGGTATGGATGGATTAATGGAGATTCTTTATAGATGCACAATTTTCCCACTTAAGACACCTTTGCAAAGCTACTTCTGTCAGGATGACCAAGAGGCAGCCATTTTAAAATCTTTCAAAAAATATATTTTGGTGTAAAATATTTTTATTTCCTTCAAAGATAATGAAAAATATGCTGAATAGTCTATGTCAGATAATTTAAATTATCTATCAAAGAATGGCAAATATTATGGTATAACCTGCTCTTTTATAGACTCTCACCTCTAAAGTAAACTACTGGATAGCCCAATTGGTACTGTGGTTTATTTTTACATCATTTCCTACTCTATCTTCACTAGAAAACAAATATGAAATATGCCTTTTTCATTTTAAAATTGAATGTCAGCCAAAACTCCTTTTTATTGACTATTAAATAGGTTTCTGTTTGGGAGCAAAAATGTTTTGAGCCATTGTAGCTCTAATGAAAATGTTTGTTATGGTGTTGCTTAGTAAAGCATATAACCAAATCATCAGCTAAATATAGCCTCATAAGCTCAGAAATTATCTTAAGTATAACACAAGTGTTTGTCTTTCTATCGGGGAAGAAGTAGGATAGCAGTAGGACCACACAAACTAATTATGTTTCTCTTAGTGTTGATTCTAAAGAAGGCAAAGTATTACTCCTATTTAAATTATTGAAATCTTTGTTTGCATTTTACTTTCTTCTTCAAATGCCATTAATAATTTGATTGTATTGCCTTTAGTCGTTAATTCTCTAAAATATATAATATGGTTTCACTAAATACAATGTGATAAATTCATTTAAATTTTCTTTTTCATAATGTTTCTGCCCTTTCCTCTGCTCAGAGGGCATGTTTTCTGCAAGATAGGGAATGATGTCATTTTATACAGAGAATAATCTACCACCTGCTGAAAGGAGGAGGCATATTGTGGCAGCTGCATCACTGATTTGAAAAAGCAGCAAAATATAAATGTATAGATGAATATGTCAGTGTAATGGGTGGGGAAGTGTAACATGCTTTCCTCAACAACAGCTGGAAAATTATACTAAGCCTAAAATAGTATCTTTTGGCTTCAAACCAAATGTTTCTATCACTAGTACTACATAGAACAAAAACACTACTCACAAATGAATTCCATATTCTGTTTACAGAAGTAGCATCTTCACTGCAAGGCATATTAGATATTGAAGGAGAAATGCTAAAACATGAGGACAAAGATATGGTTTATGACTCCACTCATTTTCAAAAACGACCTGCAGTCTTTACACAAACAAGAGAGAAATAATAACTCTTGAATCCTTACTGTTTTCCTCTAAAGACTGACCTGGCATAAAGAAGTATAGATTTTTTTAAAAGAAATCTGAAAGCTCATATAGAGCTTTATGAAATGGCAGTAATAACTTCAGAAATAATCTGTCTCTCAATAACAAATTTAATCAATTGTGAAAGAAAAGAAAGCTCTGTGTGTTCATAAAGCATTTAATAAATAGATGAACCTGTATGGCAAATACAATGAAATTACATGAATCTGTAAACAAGTTTTATTTCTTTTATAGTTTGTAAGCAAGGACTAATAGAAATTGTCACCTAGAATCAATTCCAAGGTTTTTTTTTTTTTCCCCCCCATAATGGAGGAAACAACGGCATTAAAGAGCATGCTGTCCTCTTTTGCAATGCAAAAGGTATCAGGAAGGGTAGTAGGAAGGTATCCCTCGGCATTTCCTTTGGGATAGCAGACATAATACATCAGTCTCTATTATTTAACTAATAACATTCTAAATGTCACATTTAAAAAGTAACACATATTGAATTTTTGTTTAATATACAGTATTTCTTCCATTGTTTTTCATTGCCTTTAGATATAAAAACTTTCCATAATTACTAGTATAATTGAAGATATTTTCATACGGATAATTGATTTTTATACACTGACTAATTAGATTTATTTTCCTTTTGGGGTATGTTGACCGTTTAAGCAAAAATTAACAATCATTTAAAGCTGAGTCTACAAAGCAGGTAATTACATGATTAATTTTCTATAAATGTTTAAACTTCATATTTTAGGTAGGAAAACATGAAACTGTAGTATACACATCTTTTCTGGTGTTCTCTGAATCAAATACAAAATTTCTCTTGATTTCACGCCTATTTTATAGTGTGGCAAAAAGTATAAATTAAAAGCAAATGTGGTCTTTGCCTATTAGATATTTCCATGTTAATAGTGGAATATTCACTCGTTTGACATCTCTATATTTCATTTTAAGAATTAAGTCTGTAGACATTTCATTTAGAATAATCTTTATTGTCAAATAAGGTATTAGTCATGTTGAAAGTTTTAAAACATATCTACAAATCAAATGTCTACACATCTCCCACCATTAAGAAGTGGGTTTTTTTTTGTTTGTTTGTTTTCCTCCTTGAATCTCGTGGACTTGTGACTGCTTTGACCCATAAATGATGAAAGTGACACTATGTGACTACTGCAAGTAGGTTATAAAGGGTGATGCAGCATTCTCCTAGTTCTCTGGGACACCTATTTTTGGTGAAGCCCCACCATGTAACAATTCTTATTGTTCTGATGCTACCACTCTGGAAAAGCCAAATGTAGAAACATCAGCCAACACACCTAGCCAATAACCAGCATCAACTGCCAACCCTGAGAATAGGCCCAATTGGATATGTAACCAAATCACCCTTTAGATAATTTGATCATAACCAGCATCAGACTGAAACGCCATGAAAGAATTCAAGTGAGAACTACTTAGCTGAACTGTTTCAAAATCCCTGACCCAGAAAATTGTGAGCAAAATAAAATTGTTGTCTTGAACTGCTAACTTTTGGGTTACGTTGTTATGTGGCTGTAAAAATTGACACAGTTATTACTTCTTTACTCATTACCTCTCTAGGAAAAATGGTCTTATTTCTTTAATAAATATTCAGTGAATACTATGCTTTATTTGGCATGGTGCCTTATGATGTAGATACTCTTACTGAAAATTCTTATTTCCTTTATCCTTTAATGCTGGAGCCACTGATTGAAAAGTGAAAAAGGTACTTTTGGCTGATGCCAGTGGAGATCTAAGAACAAGAGCATCTCCACACATATGCTGCAGGACTGCTGCACCTTTGGCCTGCACTAAATCAAGAAGGAGTCATTTCATTGATTGCCATGAAACTTGAAAGCACAGCAAAATTGTAGGGCAAATTAATAATAGATAAAAATGTTCGTTGAATTTAGTGTTCTCCTTTTCTTCTCTTTGCTAATCTTTATAAAGAAGAGTGAATATGCCTCAGTAAGCACTGATTCTTTCTTCTTACTTGTGTAAATCTACCTTTTGTGACTGCAGGATAGACATGGCATCATTGATGTAGCCTTGGCCTTTGCTTTTCCTCATTTGTCACATGTGAGTCTACTGAGGGTTTTGCACTATGAGGAATACTCTGATTTCCAGATCAATTCAGAGAAGGACACATTTTCACTCTTTGAAATTTGATACCTGTTGACTCCTGTTCTCTAGCAAGTCTCTACAAGTGATTTTGCAGCTAATGAGACCCAGGATTTAGAGCCTCCCAAGAAGAGAAGGCTCTGGACTACTGAGATTACCGTGTGGCTATTATCCCCGGAACCCACTTTCTTATGTGGGAACCAGTGTGCAAGGTTTATTCCATGCCTAGATTCCCTGACATGATTTTTGATCTTTTCTTGTATTTCCTTCACCCAGGACAGAGATTTTGCCCTAAACAGAAGCCCATTTACAAGGGACTGGTATTCTGCTTATAATATGCCATTGTCCAAAAATGGAGTCTGATTCTCATTGCTCTCTTCCATGGGTTAAGACCTCTTTTACCTATTTCTCATGTATTCAGTGTTATGTTTTGTAGTTTTTCGATAGGGTTTTTAGTAGTAGTTTATTAATTTCCGAATTCCCACATGTGATTAGAAAACATGAAATTGATTCTTTGGAACTTATTGATGATTCTCTTGGAAGTTAGAATATGATGTGTTTTAGGGGGTACATATTACACATATGCTTAAAAATAATGTGTATTCTATGATGTATAAAGTTGTATATATCAAGATTGTTAATTACTTTGTTCACATCTCGTATTTTGTTCTCTGTAAATTTAATCTATCAATTTTTTAATGACAGTAAAATGTATAACTTCAATTGTTGGTTTATCCATTTCTTCCTCTTTTTACTTCTTGTCTTTGTCTATTCTAAGGCTGTATTTTTTCTTATAATGTCGTTGTTATAATAAGAATTGATCTACTGTTACATTTGCAGTATGCAAATTCAATTTGTATTGCTAGTTTTTACTTTAAATTGATTTTATCTCCTGTTATTTTGCTATTCTAATACTTGCCAGTTAATACATACATGGTTTACCTTTTTCCATTATTTTATTTTCAATATTTCTGCCTCATTATTTGTAAGTATGCCAGATAGAAAATATATTACTGAGTTTTTTCAGGGAGGGGCTGCCAATTTGCACATATCCGTCTTTTGACTAGTGAGGCTAACCAGTTTAAAATAACTGCAATCAACTTGATATTAAGACATGGTTCTCCTAATTTAAAATCATTAGGTCTTGAACTGGGTGCGGTGGCTCACGCCTGTAATCCCAGCACTTTGGGAGGCCAAGGCGGGCGGATCACGAGGTCAGGAGATTGAGACTATCCTGGCTAACACGGTGAAACCCCGTCTCTACTAAAAATACACAAAAATTGCCGGCGTGGTGGCCGGCGCCTGTAGTCCCAGCTACTTGGGAGGCTGAGGCAGGAGAATGGCGTGAATGAACCCGGGAGGCAGAGCTTGCAGTGAGCCGAGATCGCGCCACTGCACTCCAGCCTACGCGACAGTGCCAGACTCCATCTCAAACAAAAAACAAAAAACAAAAAACACACAAAAAACTATTAGGTCTTTCATTTTTTTTCTTGACTTTCTCCTTTCCTAATTTCCAGTGGCAGATCAAATTTTTTTCCTGTTGATTTAAAAGTTATTCTGTACTTTAAAAAAAAAAAAAAATTGTGATCTCTACTTATCCTTAGTATTCTTATTGTTTTCTAAAACTGAACAATAACTTATTTTATGACACAGACAAGTGTGTACCTTCACAAAATTTCAAATGAAAGTTTATTTTTCTTCATCCTCTTTCTTTCTAATTTATATTGATGTAATGTAGAATTTCATTTCCAAATTGGGTGTCTGTGGATTGGGGATGATAATAATGCTGATCTCCTAGGGTTTTGGTGAGGTTTAAATACACAATATATATGAAAGTGTTCCATCTGTCCTTTGCATATAATAAATAATAAATGTTAGCAAAATATCATTATGGATATGTTTATGTATTATTTATTGCATAATTATTTGAGAAATTTCACTGCTTTAATGCTCCATTTAATAGAGTCAAACATTCAGACCTTTTCATAAAATTTTCCATATGTGGTATCATAACTAAAAATATTTTTATTTTACACTTAAATGCCATTCTTTATGGATACAAAATTTATAATTTACTCCATGAAATATAAAATTGGTAAGTCTATGCCTTCTTGCAGTTATTGTTGCAATTGAGAATTTTGATTTTTAAATCACATTTCCCATTGAAGGTATTCTGTTTTGATCTTTCTAGAAATTTAAAAATTTCTCTTTGTCTTTGATGTTCTTACATTTCACTATGCTATCTATATGTGTCAACCCTTTCACAATCTTTCTATTTAGTATGTTATGGGTCTTTACAATTTGAAGATTAATAGGTTTCTTCAATTTTTAGAAATTCTCTGTCACTATTTCTTTGTGTATTCCCTACTTTCCATTTCTCCTCTTCTCTTCTTCTTGAACTTTACATATATATAAACTTAATATTATGTGTGTGTGTGTGTGCAGTAATCATAGCAAATGTATTAACAGAACAACAAAAGATTTTCAGGGAGTCAAGTTTAGTCACTGACAATATTTAGAATTGTCAGTGCATGAGGTTAATATAATGCAGAGCAATTTTAGTCAGTTTTATTATTGTTTTAAATTTTGTTCCTAAAACACACTCCCTTATCTTCCACAAGCAGAGTAAAACTGTTCTCTTGGTCCTGCCCCTCCACCCTTGGTTTGACACTGCTTACGACAATTTGTTTCTGAAAATCTGTGGTGTAATTTTTAGTTAATTTATCAAGCCTCTTCATTATATGTAGAATAAAATTTCACAAATAATATTCACAATAACATTTGAATTTAAAATAAAATAGAATTTAGGATTGTTTAAGAATAGTGAATGTAACTTGCAAATGAGTGTTTTAATTTCTTGAAATTTTAAAGATAACAGCAACCCCTTGTTAAAAAGGAGATTGTTCATATTATAAATGCATATTATTTTTAATAAGCAACAGCTCATCCAAATGAATGAGACCTTTGCACCATTTTACCCAAAGCAATTTTGTGTAATAAGACTAATTCCTTTGAGGTCATCTGTTATGGAATTTAACTTCAGCTCAGTAAATTGTTTCCCTATTCTTTGAAATTAGAATTTAAAGAAAGTGAACAAATGAAGGGATAATAAGTAAAAAATGTGAGCCTATTGTTAATGATCATTTTTTAAAGAGCAAGAAAAATGTAGTTATATGTTCACATTGAGTCATTTGCAAAAATATACCAAACTCTCTGACTCAATTATTTTAAAGCTATGACTAATGTTTATTTTTCAACAATACCAATTATAACAATTAAAAGATAAAACATATTTTTGTAGGAAGTCACAATCTGTGTTTGCAACGTCATCTCTCATTACTGCTGTTACTGCTCCCTGCCTCCAAACTTTCATTCTATCTACTCCAGATTCCTTGATATTTCTGAAAGGTGCCGTGTGTCTCATATCTCTTGGTATTGATTCATCATTTTCCCTATGATATTTTCTTCTCACTCACTATATAGGCCATTCAATTTCTAACCTTTTTTCAAGGCCTAGATGGAATTTTTGAAACATGTCTCTTAGGTAGAGTTCATTATTCTCTCCTCTGTGATGGAAAGAACCTTTTTCCTTGCTTTAACAGCACTGCATTATGCAATTAATATATGTAAATTATATGGCCTAAGAATAAAGATAAGCTTGACTTTTAATTTTTCTATTGCTCCAAGTTATGAAGTAATCATCCAGGTATGTGTGGTTTCCCAATGGGTCCAAAATAGGATGAAGAACTAAATGTGAATCATAAGAGGTCATCCATGAATAGCTCTGCTGTGCATGATGACGTAATGCTCTTTCCTCCCTCGCCAGGACAACAGTTCTGATTTTGAGATTTTGATTAAATTAGACCAAATTTCTCTTCCATACAATAGATTTAGATTTCATTAGTTTTGGGTTTTGTTTTGTTTTGTCAATGTTCTCAGAGGGTCTGTGTGTAAGTGAATGTGTGTGCGTATTTGTGTCTGCTTGTATATGGATAGTAGTTGGTATTGTTATTGTCACTGTTGTGTTAGATGCAAATGTTGCTTCTCAACCAACCAACAATAACACATAAATTTATCTTCTCACTACTTACAGAAAATATTGGAAGGAACCCGGACTTAGAGCAGCAAAGTACACTTTGGATTAGGCCATGCTATTATTGTAGACTAAATAACACAGAGATAGCCTCTCATACAAGAAGGTCTGTTGTCCAAAAGAATGCAAAAGTGATGATATATCCCTCCCTTGAACAAAGCTGAGAGATAATACGAAGAGTAATTGTGATATTGAGGGCAGCAGTGGCCCAACTGGAGCAACTGCTGCAAAGACACCAGTTGCAGCAGGGAAGGGGTGGCCAGGCCTCCAGGGAGTCCAGGGGACCCAGGAATAGGCAGGAGCCCCACCCCCTTTCAAGTTGGCAGGGCAGGAGCCTCACACTCCCAGGCACAGCTGGACCCACCCAGCCATGACTATGGACCAGGGCAACCCACACTCTTGGGGACCCAGGAAGCCCCCTGCCCCTTCAGTCTCAGAAGTGCTTGCTCCTGCTGCTTGGCCTCTCCCTGCTCCTAACACCTACACCGATTTTGGAGCAAAGTTGAAGCTAAACCCATTCCTGTCATTACCTGGCTGGCTATGTGAGCGCTCAGTGCAGTACTGACAAGCCAGCCCCCTGCCACTTCTTCCCCCTCCAGACTTTGGGCACCGAGCACAGGAGGGAGGCTGAGAGGGGGCTGATGGTAGCTTGGCATGGGTCTGCAGAAGTCCCTCAACATGAATAGCCTGGGCACCATGGACTACCTGTTGATGGGCAGGAGGCAGACAGACTCCTGAGCAGGAAGAGACAGGTGCCTGGTGAAGCCTCACCTTCAAGCCAGGGTTGGTCTGAAGCCTGGGGCCTGAGCTATCAGTTTCTAGTGGAGTCCACAGCAGTAGTGAGAAATTATGATGCTTTTTCTGGTCACACTCATGGCCACCCATGGACCAATGAGCATGTAGTTGCTCCCCTGTGAGCCCATAAAAACCCCAGACCTAGTCAGACTAACACCGATGTAGGGATGATCTGCCTGGAGAAAGAAGTTACCCACTGTGAGTCTCCTCTCCACTGAGAGTTGGCCACTTCTTGGAATGATCTGCCTGCGGAAAGGAGCTACCCTTTGCAGGTCTCCTCTCCACTGAGAACTTGACAGAAGTCAGAACGACCTGCCTGTGGTAGGAAGTTAGTTACTCAGTATCCTCTCTGCTGAGAGCTGAACTCTTGTCAGGATGACCTGCCTGAGGAAAGGAACCACCCACTTTGGGTCTCCTGAGAGCTGTTCTGTCACTCAATGAAGTCCCTCTCCACCTTGCTCACCCTCCAGTTGTCTGCACACATCATTCTTCTTGGATATGGGACAAGAACTTGGAACCTGCCAAATGGCAGGACTGAAAGAGCTGTAACACAAACAGGGCTGAAACATGTCCTCCTCACACTTCTACTCAGTTGTTATGGGTGATGAGAAGGAAAGAAGAGCTGCAGCCCTTCAGGGATCCCAGACCTAGGGGATCCTTGAGCCAGAAATGTGACACCCTCTTTGAGATTCTGTGGTTCCTGTCATCTCCAAGCTTCCTGGTGCCACCGTGGTCCTTGGTGCCTGCAGTGGAAGCCACTTGTGTTATGCCGGACCCAGCCACAGCCTCACATGGAGGCAGCTCCTATGCTGGCGCCTGGAACAATCTGCCACGCTGCAGTTCGTACACCTAGTTGAGCACTGTGGTCGGGCCCCACAGTCACTCACACACCACTCACTGCTGTGTGCCTGGCTCACCCTTGGCATGCATGGGATTCGGGCTGGTAGTGCTCCTGACCACAATGCCGGGCCAAGTGGGCAGAAGAAGCCCAGCAGACCTGAGCAAAACTAGGGTAAATGTGCCATCAGTCACAGAGGTTTCCAACTAACTGTAAAAGTGACACCCTACAGACCCCGTGACAATATAGATGACTGAAGAGCACACAGACGACACCTCACTCTTTCCAAAGTACATTAAAGGAAGTTGACTCTTAGATTTCAAAGTATGTAAAAGTTCAGGCTTAGAATAAATGAAGACGAATGGATATAGTAAATTATCTAATTTTTCGGCTCTTCAGGAGTTCCAAACCAGCCTAGGAAACATAAGGAGGCCCCATCTCTACAACAGATTTTTTTTTTTTTTTAATCAGCCAGGCACAGTGATACACCTCTGTAGTCTCAGCTGAGTGGGAGGGTCACTAGAGCCTGGGAGGTCTAGGCTGTGGTAGCCGTGATTGTACCATTGCCCTCCAGCCTGGCAGAGTGAAACTGTTCAGAAAACAAAAATGGTATTGATACAGTTTATTCCCCGCACTCTAAAGGACAAGTAGGCTTGTCTTTTAGTTTGTTTTGCATGGAAATGATGTTTCACTACTTTAGATTTCCCAAATACCTTTGTTTACAACAGTTACAAGTGATTGTTATTATTTCTCCTTGAAACCTAGTTAACTAATATCCTATTTGCAGTGCAGCATTGTCAATCCTATTAAAGATGACTAATATTTTCCCTGCTATTTTAAGCAGACATAACTATTATATGTTGCAGTGAAAACAATAATAAACATTAATAACAGTGCTGCATTTCTTCAACTCCTACTGCTTAGTTGTCAGGGTAGTTTGCTATAGACCAACAGAACTGACTCAATCTATATCTTAATTGCTGATCAATGAGTTGGATGATGTGTTGGAATCTGTTATTCTAGTCCTGGAAGTTCAGGGGGGAAAAAATCATGTCCCAAATCTGTAGGTGTATCTGCTCAGCACTCCATGGAGGCTTTTTCATCAGGACTACATATTTTAGGAAATCATAACTTTTGGGAAACGGCCATAGTAGCTTCTTGTCACAGACATGCAAGCTAAAGAGACACCCATACATTGCTTACTACATTTGTTTCAACGTTTATTATTGAAAAATCTATTCAAATAATTTGTATAAATTTGTAAAAATTTATAATTATTTGTACCAAAATAAATGCTTTGCATGTAGTATTATATTGAGACTTTTTTAAAGAACTAAGATTTTCCTTGTATTCCATTCGCATAACTGAGACAAATTTCTTCTTTCTCTCTTTCAGACTTAGCTGTCTGTATTTCTTTTTATCCAGAGATAGATTTTCAATAATTCTCTGTGTTTTCTCAATTACCCAAACTCCAGTCATGATATTGCCACCCACATATTTTACTCATCTGAAAACTCTACTATCATTTCTATGGAAAATGCCATTGAAATTATATCCCCTCACTATATGTAGGCTAGAAATAGCAGTTAATATTTTTCCTGTCACTTAGTGAATTATATCCTGCAGATGCCTGTTCACTCTCCATGAAGTAAGAAACCTGACTGGATTCAGGAGAAGAAAAAGATTCTTTGTGCCTCTTTCTCAATTTTATTCAACACTCATTTACCTTTATCTCCATTTAGTAGTTTCAAGGAAAAATCAGCACTGTGTTGGCAAGAAAAATAATTAATATTGAATTTTTTAACTGAAAAATACAATGAGTGCCTGAAGCACCAACGTATCACCATTAACAAATCCAGAAATGTTGGGATCTAGCAGTAATGGAGGAGGAATATGCAGGGACATGGTAAGGTACGTGGATTATTTTGTAAATTGAAACTATGTCTTCACTTCAGAGAGAGATGTTTTATGCAGGAATTTTTATATTCCTCCTTAAAAGTTATTATTTTGTACTTTTTGTGTTTCTTTTTTAAAGCAAGAGTGTAGGTTAAAAAATAATTTCCTTGGAGACAAAATGTTATATACATACATTTATTACAACTATAATAATATTAATGCACTTGGATTTCTGTTTATGATTGAAAAATACCAATAGTTAAGATAAAGTGCTGAATGTATTCTCGAAGTAGAGGAAAAGATGAAGAAATTTAATGTTAAATATTATTTACTATTTTTTTTTGAGACAGAGTGTCTCTCTGTCACCCAGGCTGGAGTGCAGTGGCACAGTCATAACTCACTGAAGCCTCAAACTCCTGGGCTCAACTGATTCCCCAAGCTCAGCCTCCTCAGTATTAACAGTTGAGATTGTAAGGGGCTGTATGTTGCTCAGGCTGGCCTCGAATTACTGGGCTCAAGAGATCCTCCTGCCTTGGCCTACTAAAGTGCTGAATACAGGTGTTAGCTACCACAACCAGCTCTAATTTACTTTTATAATATAGAAAAATCTTGTTCCCCTTTCCTTATGTTTTCCTCTAATATCAGTTATACTTTACTTTTTCTTTTTTCTTTCTTTCTTTCTTTTTTTTTTTTTGAGACAGAGTCTCGCTCCGTCACCAGGTTGGAGTACAGTGGCCTGATCTCAGCTCACTGCAACCTCCGCCTCCTGGCTTCAAGCGATTCTCCCGCCTCAGCCTCCTGAGTAGCTGCAACTGCAGGCGCGTGCCTCCATACCCAGCTAATTTTTGTATTTTTAGTAGAGAAGGGGTTTCACCATGTTGGCCAGGATGGTCTCCATGTCTTGACCTCGTGATCCAGCCACCTTAGCCTCCCAAAGTGCTAGGATTACAGGCATAAGCCACAGCGCCAAGCCAGTTATACTTTCAATGGCCCGTAAATGCTCGTGAATATCCAGAGCACTCATGCAACTAACTGATCTGAGTTTTCCCTGGAGAATTCTCAATCTCTGATGAGAAATAAGGTCAGAAATAGATTACTTTATTATATTAAAAATTGTCATGTAGTAATTTTTTTACATAATATGCTAATATTGTATAATACAATGTGGTAATTTAATGTGATTTTCTCATAATTAGAAATTACATATTATTAAAATAAATATTTTTCTAATTGCCTGCAAGTTAACCTCCTACATCTACATATTTTTGTCAACAGCTAATTAAAATATGCTATTTTAAGAAGTAATTGTAATAACTTTATTGTCTTCTGGACAATTCTCTAATAATTAAAAATAAAAACTTAAAGTTTAAAAAAAATCATTGAAATTTAACCTTTCCACAGAGTTTATTGTTTTGAATTTTGTATAAAACATTTCACCTCAAGTAGATAGTCAATTCTCACCTCATTTTTGGGTATATACTATATATACTATGTAATTCAGATATTAAGTCAGTTGACATAGCGTAAAAAGAATTACCAAATTTGGATTTAAAATGCTCTGCCATTAAATAAAAACAATTGAGCACAATTAACATTTTTGTTTACATAAGCTACATCTCGTGACATTATTTTTATAGGATCATGTTAAAACAAAAATGCCACTTTTCCTACTTTGTGACTTATTTATATGCTTTGTCAGTGTCCAAATACTAAAAAATTGTATATAAAAAGAATATTTTATTCTGAGACTTTAAAACTTTCTCTTATTTCTGATATTATATTGTGTATGTGTGTTTTCACTATAAGACTAATGTCTACCTTAGAATGACTTAAAAGTTATTGGGATAGAAAAACGTGAAAAATTTAGAAAATTGTAGTAATTGTAAAGTTTTATCAGTTATTTTTTAGAACCCTTTGTTAAATGTTTCACTTATTTGGGATATGCTCTTTGAGATATTTTGGCATATCTATAATGAATGATGTGATTGAAATTCAGTTTGTTTTATGTATGAGAAATGGTTCTCTGGAATTTAACTTGCTGTGGCTTTTATCCTATATCTGTTATATTATTATTTTTCATGTGTTTTATTTTTAAATGTTTTATTTGAAAGCTCTTGCATCAAAGAATATTTACTATATATATATTTCAGAGAATTGTGATGAAATGAAGACTCACTTGGACACCACTTCACTTGAGAACTAGAATATTACCAACTCTCTGTGCTTCCCTTCAGTTACATTCCTTTCCGTCTCACCAGAGATATCAATATTCTGAATTTTATCTTACTCTATCTATTGCTTTTCCTGATGGTTTTATCTCCTAGGTGTCTATTCCTAAACAATATATTACTCAATGTTACCTGATTTAACATTCATATAAATGGCCTTATACTATAGGCATTCTTTTGAAAAAAGAATGTTTCTTTATTCGTATAAGTTGATATCTGTACCTATGATTTATTTATCTCCATTGCTTTTCAGTTTTGCATTTTCACACAATTAATTTATGCAACACAATTCATTTATCCATTTTACAATTGATGTATATTTGAGTCACTTTCCATTCCCTCTTTTGTTTTCTGTTTGTTTGTTTTTGTTTTTTGAGATGGAGTCTCACGCTGTTGCCCAGGCTGGAGTGCAGTGGTGCTATCTCAGCTCACTGCAAGTTCCACCTCCCAGGTTCACACCATTCTTTACCTCAGCCTCCTGAGTAGCTGGGAATACAGGCGCCTGCCACCATGCCTGGCTAATTTTGTGTATTTCTAGGAGAGACAGGGTTTCACCGTGTTAGCCAGGATGGTCTCGACCATCTGACCTCGTGATCTGCCCACTATGGCCTCCCAAAGTGCTGGGATTACAGGCATAAGCCACCATGCTTGGCCTGTTTTGGTTTTTATTTTTACTTTTTGCCATGAACATTCTTCTAATTTCTCTACAAAAATAACACAATGTGAGACTGACAAGTCTTAGGATGGTATACATTCATTTAACATTACTAAACAATGACATGTATTTTCTAACATGGGTTAACTAATTTGTAGTGCTATGCGTAGCTTATAAAAAGTTCTTAATTATTCCCAGTACTTAGTATTGTCAGACTTTTTATTTGTGCAAATCACATAATTTAAACATCTTTGGTTACTAATGAGAATCATTGAGTTTTTCTTAACCCAATATTGTTTCTTCTTTTTTATATAGTATTATTTTCCTTTTATTTTAGCAACAACATTTTATATTCATACATTCTTCACATTAATTTTTTATTTGCTTTACAAGGGAAAATATCTTCTTCATGACTGTAATTTCTCTTTTCACTTTCCTCAAAACATAATTTGATAGAGTTATTCTTAATTTTAACTTAGTGACATTTAACCATATTTACTATGTGCAATGGCTTTTGAATTTGCTTTAGAGGAGTTTATAGGTTTGGCTGAGGTCTCTATCTAGTTAATTCTCACCCTTCACCTATTTTACATATACTTACCCTTCCCTAATTGGTTTTTTACACTCTCGTGCCCACCTTTGAGTGGTGCCTTTGTTTTGACCTTTTTTGCATACTCACAAACCATCAGCACACACTCCTTATGAACCCATAAAAGCCCTGGACTCAGCCACACTGGGAGAGAAACCACCTGACTCTGGGTGGCTGATCACCCTTATGTCCCTTCTCTGCTGAGAAGTGTTCTGTTACTTAATAAATTTCTTCTCTGTCCTCCTCACCCTTCAACTGGCAATGTATCCTCATTCTTCTTGGATGTGGGACAAGAACTTGGGAACCACCGAATATAGGTATGACCTATTATAACATGAGCAGGCTGGGGTCTACCTGGCAAGCCATGGGCTGAGCCAGTGTGCAAGCCAGGTGCAGCTAAAATGGGTTGAGTGGGTGGGCCATCTCTTGAGGCAGGTAGCATGGCTGAGTGAGGCCTGGGCATGGGCATCACTGGCCAGAGGTTCCACTTGTAAAGTGGAAAATCCTGTGTCAAAGTTATCCATTTTTTTCTCCTATTCTAAATTGTAAAACATAAAACTTTTTTTTTTTTAAATCAGTAGATATGTAATGAAATGTGAATTTTAGGATTAATTTTTTTTTAATGACGATTATAATTGTGTGGACTTGATAAAATACATTTAGAAATGAAGGAAACCAAAATATTTTACCCAATTGTGTCTCTTTAATGTAGATCTATTTTAGCTAAAGGCAATTAATAAGCAATAAAGAAAGAAAGAAAACACAACTTCTCCCTATCTTATCTCCTTTCTGCTCTAAAGCCAGGATGTAAATTTTGGTTTTATTGGAGAAGGTGTAGGGATTTTATCAGCTCAGAAATGGCACCAACCAAGCCAGAGTAATAATGAAGCAAACTTTAGTACCCTTTCATAATTTTCCTGTCTTTGGGAGCTTGAAACTGTTCTCCTCTTTCTCTTTTCTTGCTATAAAATGTACTGCTGTTTGTTAAAATATTTAAACAAAGCTCTTAAACCACTGCTTTGAGAGAGTTACTTTTAGAGACAGTTACTTTTCTCCTGTGTGATGTGAAGCACACATATTAATATCCTTCTGCTTGCTTTTCTCTTATTGATCTTTCTTTTGTTTCAGGGAAAGTGGTACACCTATGAATTTGTAAATGTTAATGAAAATTATATTTCTCTCTTCTAAATGTGGAAAACATTTCTGGAAGAAATAGGCAATGAGTAGCATAAAGTCTGAGAACCCATGAGTTAATATTTACTGGTTTTTTTTTTCAGCTAAGTCTTCTAATTTCTTCAAGTAATTTTTTATGTGTCATAATTGAAATAGCACCACATCTGCATAGTAACCAGATTGACCCATAGAAGGCTCAGGTAGAAATATAGAAGACCATCCACTAGCCACAATGACAGGAAGGCAAGATATCCCAAAGTTCAAAAAAGTCTAGAGAATTTTGTTAAAGGTAACATAGAAAAATAATGATAGAAGAAACCAAGGTTCTTTAACTCTTACTTTTATGCCATTTTATGGTGACACTATATATACTGAATTCTTGTCAACCACTAAAATGTATAATATGGATCTTACATCTCACAAGAAAACAGAGAGTGAGCAACCTCTTAGAATGAAAAGGGCTTCATGTGCAAGGCTCTTGAACTCCTATAGAAAGAACTGATATAGTTATTACTATAATTAATAGATACATTAGATCTAGGAAAGCCTTAAGACTAGTCAGGTATTGGTATTAACAAATAAGTCAAGATCGTGTCCTTAGATGTCATAAAGAACTGCAGGATACTTCTTCAATTCTTAGGATCTGGAAATTACAGTGAATCATTTATCTGAATAGCAAGAAGAAGTTACTTCTGCTTTATCTTAGTGGTTACTAATTTTAGTCAGAATTTTAGACAGGAAAACTACAATTACAAGGAGGGAAGATGTCAGAAGATGAAGTTCAAACCTCAAAAATGCTCTTAATAATTCTTTTTCTTTCACTTATAGTATAATCACTCACAGCAGATATAAGCTTGAAAGTAAAATATTAATGTAAAATAATGGTATTAAAATCTTGTCTGAAATGGGTAGAATTATCCCAGTGGCAAAGCCAAAGTTCACCTATTTTATGTATATAACTGTATCAATATAATCAATAAAAGCAAGTGGTCACTAACTAGAGTTCTGAAGGAGTTTCAGGACAGAGGATCAGAACTCACTGAAAGAAAATGGGTCTTTGTAAATACTTAAGCACTTTCAATTGTATTGACACAAACTAATAAGGTCAATTTTTTTCTTTACACTCTGATTCTTTTAAGAAACTCAACGAATAGCCAAGAAAATCGGGTTAAAATGAATTTTACCCGACTGTTCTAAGTACTTTTCTATTCTATTTTCATTTATACTGAAATATTTCGTATGTCAGTTAAGAAACTCTGTTTCTACTTATTAATCATTTTCCACATAAATTATGTGTTCAAAATTAGAATTTATAATATTTGTAGAATTGTTTGTTTAATACAATGATTTTGATATCCTCAAACTTTAATTTCTTGATAACTCAGAAGAAAAAATTCCTTAGAAATGGATGATGAATTAAGATAATACTAGAGAAGGATCTACCACTCTTCATGACTAAGCCTCCAAGATCTCTCTCCAAACAGAGTTAACTAGTTTTTACATTGTAAAGAGGGTGTTTGTGTGTGAATGAAAACTATGAAGTTTCAAGTACTAGATATACTCAGGACTAGAAGGAATGGAAATAAAGTAAAGCTTGGGTCAGTATACACAACAACAATAACAACAACAACAACAACAGCCATAGAGATCAGTTAAATTGAATCAAAGTGACTGGCTGTATGGAATAATTATGCCAGGGAAGACTGAGGTGAAAATAATGTTGATTTCATGGTGGAAGTCAGAATAAACGTTTTAAGCCTAAATTCTTGACAGAACTGGAATACATAGAACTATTAAAGGTAACCAAATAATGTTCAGAAAAATTTTGTGATAAATTATTAGATATTTCTAAGAGCATTTAAATATATAACTTAATCTTTAAGTCAAGTTTAACCCCTGAAATCTTCACTTTGCTAACTTTATTAACACTTACAGATTAGGGAATTCTTTTATATTTTTCACTATTTTTTTCTGCCTATACCACTCCTCCTTCTGATTTTGACACAGCCAAGTGTGAGGTGGACCTCAGAAAAACTCCAGCCAGCCTGTCCCCTCAGGTGGGGGCTTGGGGAGTTCATGCCCTTCGCATAGGGGAGGAGCCTGCCTCCCCACCCCCACCCCCGCCCCCCGTCTTCCTGTGTGGAACCTGGGATTCCAATGGCAGGCGGGGAAGCCTTTAGCAGGGCACAGTGGCCTTCCGTGGGATCCCTGTTTCCCCCTTTTATTCCTTTTTCACCTAGTAAAACCCTGCTTTGCTCACTCTTTAAAATGTCTGTGAGCCTAAATTTTTGTGGCCATGGGACAGATAAGAACCACATGTTTAGCTGAGGTCCTGTGACATTTTGGCATGCAGCCAGGGAGCTCCAAAAGTGGTGAGTAAGGTGGGGGCTCAAAAGCTCTCACTGTTGCTTCTAAGCCTTTTCATCCTGGGACTTCTGAGGGTGGGAGAAACCATGCCCCCACTCCTGTGGCTCCTGGTGAGAGGTGAAGCTGTCTGGGCTTCTGGGTTGGGTGGGGACTTGGAGAACTTTTCTGTCTAGCTAAAGGATTGTAAACGCACCAATCAGCGCTCTGTGTCTAGCTAAAGGTTTGTAAATGCATCAGTCAGCACTCTGTAAAAACGAACCAATCTGCTTCTGTACAATGGACCAATCAGTGCTCTGTAGAAAAGACCAATCAGCAGGCTGTGGGCAGGGCCAAATAAGGGAATAAACACCGGCCACCGAGCCAATCACAGGAACCCACTGGGGTCCCCTTCCATGCTGTGGAAGCTTTGTTCTTTGACTCTTCCCAGTAAATCTTGCTGCTGCTCAGTCTTTGGGTCTGCACTACCTTTATGAGCTGTAACACTCAAGGCGAAGGTCTGCAGCTTCCCTCCTGAAGTCAGCCAGACCATGAACCCACCGTGTGGAACAAACAACTCCAGATGCACCACCTTTAAGAGCTATAACATTCACTGTGAAGGTCTGCGGCTTCACTCCTGAAGTCAGTAAGACCACAAACCCACCAGGAGGAACAAACAACTCCAGACATGCACCTTTAAGAGCTGTAACACTGAGAAGGTCTGGGGCTTCACTCCTGAAGTCAGCAAGACCCACAAACCCACTGGAAGGAAGAAACTCGGGACACATCTGAACATCTGAAGGAACAAACTCCAGACACACCATCTTTAAGAACTGTGACACTCACCGCGAGGGTCTGCGGCTTTATTCTTGAAGTCAGCGAGACCAAGAACCCACCAGAAGGAACCAATTCTGGACACACCGGGCCTTTTCATGGCCTTTCCTTCCCTCTTTGGGACCCATTGCTGAGCAACAGCTCCCTGCCCTGCTGGGGCTGGGACGCATGGCCCAAGGGTCCCACACAGCTGGCTGGCTGGTTCCCAACCACAAGCCAGGGCAGCCATTCCCTTCCCTGGGAGAACAGTTTAGCTTTATCGTACCGTAATTAAGCTTTACCTCTGGTGGAGGAACTGGTTGCATAAGAATAAGAGGTTCTTCCCAAGGCATTTTTAAACCTTTTTTTTTCTTCCCCTTTCCTCTTTTCTACCCCAACAGCAGTTAACCTGTAACTTTTTTTGTTTGTTTTTTCCTTTTAGAAGACATTTTCACTGAATTTGAAAAGGCCCCGTCCTCCAACTATCACTGTTTGTATACTCTGTAAAGTTTTGGTTGTGAAAAATAATTTGTGAGGCTAATCTTGGGCTGTGGCCAATCTGGTGTGCTTTGCATTTCTGGATGGTTTGGTTGCAAGCCTCCATTTTGTTTTACATCCTGGGGGCATGGCCAGCAGCTGCTTGGCAAGGCTTTATTTGGCTATCCCACTTGAGGGAATGAGCCTTCTCAGGTTGGATAACTGCATGTTTTCCTAGCCCTGTCTCTTATAGGGCCCCACCTAGTGACGGGGTTTTCTTCTGGCTGTCTGTGTATGTACTATGTGTGATGTTTGTAAAAAGAGCTCTAATAATTTGGCCTAAAGAAGGAAGTGTTTGGATTAAGTATTTTTTTTTTAAGGGAAGTTAAAAGCTGTGGTGCCTTTGGGTTCACATGACTTTAATCTTTCAGAAATAAGAACAGCCCTAAAGACTACTGGGGAAATGCAGGTCAGATGCAAGCTTGCTAAGCATTTTGAGGTTACAAATTGCTTCATGGATTTTGAGAACTGTCTGTCTTGCCTGCTTCACAATTAGGCCTGGAGATGTATGAAACTACACACACCCTTAGCTAAGAAGGTAAACATTGACTCCAGTTAGCACAATTAAAGCAATTTACCAGGATTTACCTTAAAGCTAACAATTGTTAAGAGTTACCATTATAACAAGTGATTGAAACTACTGAAAATAGATTTACATGCAAGGTGTCTAACAACAATAAAATGTGTTTTAGAGTAAATGGTTGTAAGAAGGGATGGAAATAAAAATCTTTGCCTAAGGTCAAAGGATTGTTTTGAGTTAATTTAGGAAAAAGCTGAAAGTTCAAAGAAGTGGTAGAAGAATTGAGGAAAATAATCTTGCAGAAGAGATTCTCTGTGTGAACATATTGACTAAATTTTAAAAAGGGTATTACATGGTTTTTCTGTAAATTGAGCATTGAAATAAAAGCATAATAGGGTTTTCCTAAGGTTCTGCTCTTTGGCGAACTTTGTAAAGGATTATAAAACGTCTTTGTTTCTTTTGTCATCATTTTGACAAAATAAATAACTTACAATAATCTGAAATTCTATTTTATAAATCAAGTGTTTTAAACCTGAAGCATTTAACAGCCTTCCCAAAATAAAACTTCAGTTTCAAAATTGTCTTCCCTGGCACTTGGCTTTTTGAATACTTCAGAGGGCCCCTGAAGTGTTCAGAAAAGGGAAGTTAAATAGGATTATTTAACATGTTTAGATACATGGAATTGCCAAATGATGCTCAATCTTCTTTAGGTTGTATCTTGGTGAATAATGCTCATATGCATTCCAAAATTGTATGGGATTTCTAAAATTCTAATGTCTGAGGATATGCTATCAATTAAAATTAAGGTTTTTATGTTTAAGTTATTGTAAACCACCGAGATAACCAAACTTCTTTGTCAAATCATGTTTCTAACTGTGACTACTGTGGATATTTTGCTATTCACAGACAATTGTTGTCATGTTGTAGTCTGTTTCAAAAGATGGTTTATAATGAGCTATAGGACACTGACAGGTGCTCTCAAATATAATTTCTGATTGCACTTGAGACAATCAGGTTTCTGATAACTTTAGAGATTTTAACATTGGAATAAAAGAAAATGTATAGGATTCATGAAGAGCTGAAATGTTCATGAATATTCAGCAAAACTAGAGTTAACTAAATGAACTGAACTCAGAAAGCTGAAGCAACATTTTGAAACTTTGCTTGGAATATTTCTGATCCTCGTTTTGTTTTTTCAGAGTCAAGTGAACATATTTTGAACTATTTATGGCATTTAATAATTAAGTAAGGTATACACTCTTGCGATCAAAATTTGGAGCATGTTTGTTTCTCTCTGTCTGGGTCTTGCAGAATTTAGAACCTATCTGTGAGTACTCAACTTATGGCAATATAGCTGTTTGCATCAGTGCAATAAGAATTTATTTTTTCTTTTGCAACAGGACACAGTTGGAGAAAATGGTTACCAAGGATTTGACTGGAAGGGTATGCTTCCCTTTAAGGAGTCAAACTCTACTTACAGAGCCAATAAAAGCCCCATGGGAGACTGGTCTCATAACTTCATCTGCACAGTCCATATACAGAGTTCCTGGCCTGTCGTCAGTAAAGAATGTCACTTTCTAACAGGTCTAGAAGCTCCAAGTTTATCTTGTGACCTTGAGAGGAGAGGATCACTCAACGCACAAGAATTTAAGGATACCGACCCATGCTCGACTTTAAAAGGTTTTATCTAAGATTCTTTATGGAACAGAATTCCATGAAAGCCAATTTAAAAGGCCTGTGTAAAAATAATTATTCTTGCTGCACTTTATGCAGATAATCAGGGCAAGTATAAAACTAAATGCAAACTGCTCAGTCCTATGATGATTTCTTTTATTAGCAAACATGAGGACTGGAAAGAGAGATATCATGTTTCAAAATTTATCGTACATTTTTCATTAAATTCTAAACTCACTAGTTGTTTTTCAGTTTTTACCTACATTTTTAGACTAACCCTGCTTGTTCCTGTGAACCACCCAGCAATCTCTGGCTGCAGCTGAGAATGGACCAGAGGGTGAGAAATGTGAAAATGAGGATCAATATGTTAGCTCTGAACAATTATCCTGTGAATCCTTCCAGGTGATGGAATAAATAGGGTGCCCATCACCCAGAGGTTTCTTGTTTGGGAAAGTAAGACCAAGGGAACTAACTAAAGCCAAGAAACATGACTCCATATCCTAGCAAGCATAACTATAGCTACCAGTTATCTGGGTTATGTCACAAGACATCCCTTTGTCTCCTTTGTTGGAGGAGGACTTAGCTCCTTAGCATTCGGCTTATGATAAGGAGTCCATGCAACTGCCCCAAGACACATTTTTGTCCTAAACTCAATTCTGAAAGAATTCTAAAAGATCTAAAAAAGATCAAATCTAAAAGATCCAGAGGCAGATGACAACGGAGGTTACAAGGCACAGCGCAGGTGAGCATGGCTGATTCCTGCCAATTAAGCCAACCCCAAGCTTCCTGTTTCATGGATAAAGGCCACGTTAATATCCATGGCATAAATGAAGTCTAGGGAACTCCAAGGCTGCTGACAGTAGGTGAGAAAGAGACATAGGTGAGAGCAGATAATTCCTATTCTCTAGGACCTCCCTGCTTCACGGGTGCAAACCACTTTGACATTCACGATGAGACCTGCAAATGTCACTGGAACTCGGACATGCAAGGATGGAAGATGGAAAGAGGACACTTCTCCATTTCCCTCACATACCCTGTGTATTTGCTAGAAAGAGAGGGGAACCAGGGATGCTGCTCCCCTCTTTATAGATGTGTAGCCATTCATCTTCAGTCTGTACCCCTTTCGAATGCATCCTGAACCCCTAGGACTCCTTTGAAAAAATAGCCTCTTTTTCCTTTCTCCTCCTCAGTTCTCTTTTCACTAATAGGTAATTATGCTTCTGTACTATGAGACACTCCCCTCAGATGCATTCTCCAAACTGGAAAGAGTTAATTTCCCAACACTTTCACTGGTTGGCTTAGGATTGAGGTCAGGGGACAGGAACCCAAAAGCCCAACATGACAGCAAAAGAGTAAAGATTTTTGTTTTGTTTTGTTTTGTTTTGTTTTACCAGTGTTTTTGGCCTCTCTCTCCCTGTGTAAACTGGTAAAATACCTCAGAATTTTAGAGCTGTCTTTAGTGATACGTTTTCTAATAACCCAGTTTGTCTGTTCTTGCCTTCAGGCCATCAGACTCCAAACAGTCATGCAACCAGAGGCTCTGACAATGGCCTCTCCTGCTGGGAACCCTTAAATAGGCCTCTCGGAAAGCTCTGGCTGCCATTTCCCCAAAACAGTTCCCCCTATCAGCTGGAAGCAGTTAAGATCGGTCTTCATCCTTATCCTTTAATCTAAGGGCAGTTAGATGTACTTCTTTAGAGGGGGAAATGAGACAGCCAGGTGGAAGGGGGTCCTCAGAGAAACTCCAGCCAGCCTGCGTACTGAGGTGGAGCCTCAGGAAGTTCACATCCTTTGCAGAGTGGCCTGCCTGGCCCCTCCTCTTCCTGTATGGAACTGGGGATTCCAACAGCAAGTGGGAAATTCTCTAGCAGAGGACTCTGGCCTTGCTGAGGACCTCGGTTTCCCCCACCCTTTTTTTTCCTCCTTTTCACCCAATAAAACCCTGCTTTGCTCACCCTTTAAACCGTCTGTGATCCTTAATTTTCATGGCTGTGGAATGGAGAAGAACCCTATCTTTAGCCGAACTAAGGAAAGTCCTGCAACAATTTCATGAGTGTTTTCTTCTGATCATTTAGATCAAACTCATCGATTCGTAGAAGAATCTTGTTCATTCCCTAGTTCAAGCTGCTTGTCATTTGTTGAGTCTCTCTCTAACACATTATCCTATTTGTGTCTGTCATGGTACACTATCCCTAAAATAATTGAGTAGTTTCTTTGATAATTTAGTTTCCTGCCATTAGAATATAAGTTTATTAAAGACAAGTTTACTGTTTGTCTTGTTCATTCCTATATCCCCATTATCCACAACACAACCCAATCCCCATCTCGCATACCACTGCCATTTAGTGTACTTGGTTGACAGTTGCTGTGATCTCTGTATTCAGTTCAGGTTATACATCCTTTGGATTTGTAGGGGCATTCTGATCAGGAGTATCAGCATCGTTCTTTTCTGTGGATCATTCATCTGTGAGGCTCTAAATGGTTTTGTTTATGTGTTTGTTTTTGTTCAAAGGTCAGCTCAATCTTATATTTAATTCTGAAAAATATGACATGATGAATGTTATAGTTATTATTTACTTGTGCTTAAAAAATGCTGCTTTCTAAAGAAAAATTATCATTGCAATACTATTTCTTTAAAACCCCCAAATGTAACAAATGGACTTCTTTCTAGTATACTATACTAAGACTTCAATACTTCTAAGCTATTATTTTCATTTTGTATTACTCAAACTGTTTGTATATGGAAATTACTTATCAGATAAATTAATTCTGGCATTTTGCAATTATACTTCAACTAGCATTCTTACCTTAAATACTAATAGTATTGTATTTTAATAAAATTGAATAAAACTCAAATATACCCAGTTTTCTCAATCTTTTTAAAAGATTCTATGGACAGTAAGCAATTTTTAGTTGGAATTTTTATCAAAAAGATCTTCCAAACCAAAGCTTTGGACAAAATATTTAGTTTGATTTATTTTGTCAATATTATGGCTGTAAATGTTTGTGTTTAAGTAAACTGTTTTTGTCCACATGGTATTAAAACATGAATTTTTTGTCTCAACTAAAAACAATTGTATTCCAAGATATCTTGAAGTGTCTTCACATGGATAAAATGGTACCTCAGCATTACTGTATTTACAATAATATTAATTAGAGGTAGATCCATTCTATGTGGTAAAATGAAAGGGACTCTATAGAGACTACACGTCCATATATTTCTGGTCTTAAACTGTTATTCAGTTTCAACAATGAAAGTTTATTATTTGGGGCTAATTGTTTTTTAATTCCAGGGCTTAAAATCTATGTGATTAGTATTAATTATGATTATAAAGACAATTTTATTATTTAAATGTATCTAGGAAAATAAAGGAATTGAAAACAAACTTCAACTTGGCCAAAATGTAGCCTAGAGCTAGTGCCTGAAAAATAATTAGAACCCATAGCAAACAAGCATTGTGTGAATCATGTAGTGTTTTGCTTTGCATTGCCGTACCTACAAATCAGCCTAAAATGTTGATTGTTCATGTAAACACATAACATACTAATGTTAAACATTTTTAAAAGGCAGTCCAAAAGACAGGGCATAGTGTGTTATTAGTGGAAGTTACTGATGATGAAGGAGAATGTAAAATTGTTTTTATTCTCTTTAAGTTTTTCATTGCTCCATTTTAAATACATCTTGATACACATTCATTATATTTAGAAATTAAATGTTTGGAATGTCTAAATAAACAGTAGTTCAGTTATTCTTCCCTTTTGTCTTTTACATCTGATACCTTTTATGCTTTGACCTATATTCAGATTCAGTGGCACTAGCCACTAATACTTAACAGAAAACAATTAAAATGTGAAGTATGCTAATATCTTACTTCTCTGAATATTCTACCCCTGAGGATTATTTGTTTTTAATTCCCATGACTTTTTAACAGCACTCCTGGGAAATATTTAACAATAGTTATTCAATAAAGATAATTTTTTGAAAGAATAATAAACTTAGCAAGATAATTTTCATATTCAAGGATATAGTCAAATGCATTTTCTAAAAGATGTTTTACTTATTAGGCAAAATAAGATTTTTAAAACTTACATAATGGTGTAGACTATTACTCTATGACAATTTAATTAAATATTGGCTAATTTAGGTATAAAAAGAAGGTTTTGCTTTGTGCATTATAGACTAATTGACTTAAATTATTTTAAAATATTTTCTTACATTTAAATATTTTCCTTTAGGACATGAATCATAAGCATTCAAATTATCTACTAGAAAATTGTGTATTGTCATAAATAAAGTATAACAGTTAAATTTTTGGTGGATCTTTCATCTGAATACAATAACTTAGTATGATTGTTTCAGATATCTCGGGATAAGTACAGAATCTACATTGTGAACATTCCCAAAGGTACTCACTCAGAAACACATTTTGTACAGTTACATAGATAACATCCTTCACAAAAGAAAAGAGAGCAGTTTGCATAAATCTTACTAATTTGAAGTAAATCACATATTATTATATATAACAGGAATTGAAATGAAATTGTATGATTAAGTAAATTACCTTAAAGCCTGTGTTCTACTCAAAATACACATAACAACAACAAACTTTAAACTCAGCCCAATTCCTGAAAGGTTAATGCAAACAGGTATAATAAAGGTTAAGCAGGAAAACAAGTATGCTTTAAACACCAAATGCTCAGTCTCTAAATTCCCATACAACATATTTGACTGTCAACTAAAAATTAAGAGACATATGAAAAGATAACGAATAACACTCTAATGAGTGAAAGAAATAAGTACAGGACTAATATATGATGAAGATGTTGGAACAATCAGAAAGAGAATTTAATGTAACTGTGATTAACATATTAAAAGCCTTAATGAAAATGGAATAAAGTATGAAAGACCAGAAGGGTACTTTCAGCAATGTGGTGACTATAAGAAAGAAGCAAATGAAGATTCTAGAAGTAGAAACACAGTAACAGAAATGAAGAATGGCTTTGAAGCACTCATTAGTGGATTCAATACAATCAAGAGAAAAGTCAGTAAACCTGAGGATAACCCTAATAGAAATTGCTGTAAATAAAATACAAAGAGTGAAAAGAGAGAATGAAAAAGAAAAAAGCAAAGAGGAAAAGTTATAGGACAATATAATATATTTTAACATACACATAGTAGACACCCAGAAAGAGAAGAAAGACGGAAAGGGCTGAAAACAAATACACTATTAGAATTTTGCAAAATCAGTGCCAGACACCAAATGGCAGATTCAAGAAGCTCAGGACATCAAGCAGAATAAAAACAAACAAATAAAACAACAGCAACAACACAAACAAAAACCTCACCTAGATTTACCATGTTGAAACTGCCAAAAGTCAAAAGCAAATAGAACGTCTCTTAGGTATTTAGAAAAAGACATATTTCCTAGATAAGAACAGTGTTAAAAATAACAGCAGACTTCTCAAACATTCCGCACAACCAAGAAGACAATGAAGTGTCCTTTTAAATGTGCTAAATGAACACACACACACACAAATAGGTTTTTCAAAATGGGTGAGAAATAAATATTTTCCTAGACAAACAAAAACTGAGAAAAAAAACAGAAATTATGTACTCTATGTTTATAGCACAAGCAAAATTAAAATATTTGACAATGACATCAGGAAGATAGGAGAGGCTGTTTGAAAAAACTTAGTGTAAGGTCTTTAAGCCATACATAAAATAGTGCAATGTTATAGAAACACAGAATCAGATTAATTTAAAATGCATATTATAAACCCTAATAAATTTACTAAATCTAATTTAAATTACTGTAAGCCAACAGAGCAAAGCAAGCTAGGATTTTTTAATGCTCAGTTAATTTGTAAAAATGAGAAAGAAGAAAAAACTAACAATGAACAAAAGGAACAAATACAAAGTAGCTACCAGATAAGTACATTTTAATCCAACTATATCAAATTTACTTTAAATAAAAATGTTGTAAACACACCAGTTTAAATTAAAACATTGTCAAATGGGATAAAAATGTAAGACACAAGTAAATGCTCTCAACAAGAAAACCACATTAAGTATAAATATGTAAAAATATGAAAAGCAAATGGGTTAGAAAAGGTACATAATGCACAAAGTAATAAGAAATAGAATTATAGCTGGCTGTAGTGGCTCATGCCTGTAATCTCAGCACTTTGGGATGCTGCGACAGGAGGATCACTTGGGCCCAGGAGTTCAACACCAACCTGGGCAACATAGTGTGACCCAATCTCTACAAATTTTTTTTTTAAGATAGCTAGATGTGGTGGCACATGTTTGTAGTTCCAGCTATTTAGGAAGCTGAGATGGGAGCATCTCTTGAGCCTGGGAAGTAGGGGCTGCAGTGATCCACGATTGCACTATACTATTACAGGCCCTCTCTCAAAAAAAAAAAAAAAAAAAAAGGAGAAGGAGAAGGAGAAGAAGAAAATTAGAATGTCTGTGTTAATATCAAACAAAACAACAACAAAACAAGAAACATTATCAGAGGTAACAAGGAACAATACTTTATGATAAAAAGGTCAATTCTCCAATAAGACATAACAATCTTAAATTTTTAAAGAGAAAATGTGGCACATATACACCATGGAATACTATGCAGCTATAAAAAAGGATGAGTTCATGTCCTTTGAGGGACGTGGATGAAGCTGGAAACCATCATTCTGGGCAAACTATCGCAAGGACAAAAAACCAAACACCACATGTTCTCACTCATAGGTGGGAACTGAACAATGAGAACACTTGGACACAGGAAGGGGAACATCACACAATGGGGCCTGTCGTGGGGTTGGGGAAGGCGGGAGGGATAGCATTAGGAGATATACCTAACGTAAATGATGAGTTAATGGATGCAGCACGCCAACATGGCACATGTATACACATGTAACAAACCTGCACATTGTGCACATGTACCCTAGAACTTAAAGTATAATAATAATTTAAAGGAAGACTATTAGCCAAAAAAAAGAGTTTTAAAAAATATGAGACAAGAATGGAACTGAAAGATGAAATAGAGAAATTCAAAATTATAGGTAGAAAATGCAATATGTCTATCTCAGTAATTAATAAAAAAGTAGGTTGAAAATTAGGGTATGATGACCTCAAAACACTATTAAGCAACATTTCCTAATTGATGTTTACAAAACCCTTCTGCCATCAAACACCAACACATCACATTATTTGAAGCTCACAGGAAATACTCACAAGACAGATAACATTCTAACCTCTAAAACAAACTGAAAATTGTAAAATACAAAACATTCTGCAAACTATGTTCTCAAATCATAATGGAATAAAATTATTAATCAATAATAGAAAGATGGGTAGAACACTGCAAAATATTTTGTAATTAAACAACACACTCTTACACAACTCATGGGTTAAAGAAGTGTCAAGATCATTAAAACTATTTTGAACTAAATGAAAAGGAAAATGTAACAAAATTTGTGAGATGCAGTAAAAGCAGTGTTTAGAGGGAAATGCACTTGTTTTTGAAGAAGTTCTAATGGTAATTCAGTGAAGAACAACTAAAACCTTAAAAATCTTATCTCACATCTTGTACAATATTAATTTCAATTGAATGATAGGTCTAAATGTACACCTACAAACATTTTAGAAGATAGCATAGGGAGAATCTTTATGTCCTTGAATTCAGCAAAGACATTTTAGATATGAAAGTAAAAGAAGAATCCTTAAAAATTATGTCAGAATGTATAAAAATTAAAAACTTTTTTTCTGTGAAAGATACTGTTAAGAAAATGAAAAGACAAGTCAAATCTGGGATGAAATATTTGCAACCCTTATGCCTGATGAAGGAATTCTCTCTAGAATTGTCTAAAAGAATATAAAGAATTGTTAAACTTACCATTATAAAACAAACAATTCCTACATTATTTGCAAGAATCTGAATAGACTCTTCACAAAACAAAATATATGGATGGCAAATAAATATATGAAAAGATCCTCCACATCATTAATCTTCAAGGAAATCTAAACTAAAACCATAATGAAATATTACTGTTCATATACTATAATGTCTAAAACCAAAAGAAAAAAACCAACCTCAAAATAAGAGCTTTTCAAGATGCTGAGAATTGGAACTCTCATATATTGCCACAAGGGATGGAAAAATGGTATGGCCACCTTGGAATAAAAATTGACAGTTTTTATAGTTGTTATAAAGTTATACACTTAACCATAGACTTAGTAATTCCACCACAAGTTATTTAACTGATGTGGTTTGGCTGTGTCCCCATCCAGATCTCATCTTGAATTGTATCCCCCATATTCCCATATGTTGTGGGAGGGACCTGGTGGGAGATTATTGAATCAAGGGGGTGGTTTTCCCCATACTGTTCTCCTGGTAGTGAATAAGTCTCATGAGCTCTGATGGTTTTATAACAGGTTCCCCCATTCACTTTGCTCTCATTTTCTCTTGTCTGCTGCCATGTAAGACATGTCTTTTGCCTTCCACCATGACTGTGAGGCCTCCCCAGCCGCGTGTAACTGTGAGTCCATTAAACCCCTTTTTCTTTATAAATTACCCAGTCTTGGGTATGTTTTTATCAGCAGTGTGAAAATGGACTAATACATTAACCTAATGAACATGTTCACCCAAAAGTCTGTATGCAATAATTTATACGAGTTTCAATCATAACTGAAACTGGGAACAACCCAAATGACTTTCAAAAGATGACTGACTAACGCACTTAGATACATCCATGCAGTGGAATGTTACTCAACTATAAAAAAATAATTAACATGGATTTACACAACATAGATATGTTTTCAATGCATTTTACCATGAAAGGAACAAGCCCCAATTGTATGATTTCAATTATATGACATTCTGGAAAAGGCAAACTATAGGGAGAGAAAACAAGTCAGTGATTGCTAAGAATTGAGTGTGAGAAGATGAGTTGACTACAAAGAAGCAACACAAGAGCCTCTTGGAGATAATAAAATTATTCTGTATGATACTGTGATGGTAGACACATATATCAATGTGTTTGCCAAATGTACGGAACTATCCACCCAAAAGAGTGAGTTTTACTGTATGCAAAGTATTGAGGAAGAAACACAATTGACAGGAGAAGCCTAATATGAAATGCAGACTTTGGCCAATACATCTAACTGTATTGTTAATGTGTGATATAATCACAATGAAGCAAGAGGAGAATAAAAGAGCTACCTCAAGTAACTTATAAAATGGTGTTTTTGTTTTGTTTTGTTTTGTTTTTCTTACTAGATACCATAAGGCAAAAGGCAGATACAATTGCATCCAAATACTGTGCCTTTATGAAAAAGGAAAACCTAAAGGTTATAGGTTAGCAATTGTGAGCTACTATACTTAACAACGTTTGTTGAACAAACATTTAAATATAACATAGATAATGTGAGCCACGTGGTTTTTTGTTTGTTTGTTTGTTTTTTACTGTAGGAAAAAGAAGTTGTAAATAAGCAAAGGGGAATAATAGATGTAGTGTTGGGTTGAACTTGGAGATACTGGTATGAACACATTTATTATAATACATGCATAGATACAGAAATAGGCACAGATATGTGTACATACATGACTTAGAATACCTATATACATTTCTTAGTCCTATACACAGAGAGCTTAGAACCAGGATCCCCACCAGCAAAGAAAACACCTAGAACCCATATTATAGTTTCTAAAGATAATTCTCTAATTAATTGAACCAGGGTTTCTTGGAGAAATTATTGGTGCTGGGGTTGTGGCAGGGAAAGACAAGACAAACCCAAAACAAGTTGCCATGCCAGAAGGTAAGGTAGTATTTTAAAAATATACTACTTGACAAGAGTAGAGCAAAAGAAGAGAGGTAAGAGAAAAGGGGAAGGAGAAGGAGAGGAGAAAGAAAGGGGAGGGAGAAAGAGGGAGGAGAAAGGAGAAGGAGGAGGAACACCACACAGAAGCCAATGGAGGAGGAGGAGGAGGAATGGGAGGAGGAGGAGGCGGAGGAGGAGCAGGAGGAGGAGGAGCAGGAGGACCACCACACAGAAGTCAACTGGAAAAATTTCCCACAGATTAACTCAGGAACAATTTGAGCCATAAAGTACATAATGACAGTCTTGGATTATAACTCAAAGAATAAAATTCTCTTGAATCTATAGTGATATAAGAAAATAAGTCAATAAATAAGGCAGGGGAAAGGAACAACTTTAACTTCCAGAAGAATTCCGATACATGTAGGAGTGAAGGAATACAAAAATCAACACAAAAACATCACAGTAAACAATGCTGCATACAAGAGAGGACAACTAGAATTAGTGGAAGAAACTTAAGAAACTTTAAGAAGAAATAGGATATTTGCACATCCTCAAAGGTTCTTCTCTAAAATATTTACTAATTATTATGGTGAGTTCTATGGTTCCTTCAAGAGGCAAGCTTGATTTCCCTCTCTTTGGGTATGGGCTATGTACTTACTTTCTCCCTTCTAATAAAGAGTACAGCAGGCTTAAGAAAAGCCACTCTACATTGGAGAGGAGAAACCTATTGGATGCCACTTTTGCCAAGATATCAAGGTTAACATCACCAGTAGTAAGACAGAGTGATATCATGTGTTCCCTGAAACAAAGCAAGAAGAAGAGAAGGAGAAAGGCATATCATTTCTATGCTATGCTTCCCCAAAATGCATACGCTACATCTAATATGCTAAAACATCAGCCAAGAATAAATTGAAGGACATTTTATTACACAACTGCAAGTATTCTTAAAAAAAAAAAAAAAAAAAAAAAAAAAAAAAAAAAAAGCCAGGCCATGAAAAACAAAGAAAGATGGAGAAAATGTCACAAATTAGAGAAGGCAATGAATACTTGCCAACTATACATAATATGGTAGCTTAGATTTGATCCTAAATGTAAAAATAGGAAACACATAAGTAGAAAAACTAAGAAAATCTGAATAATGTCTGTAGCTTAATTAGTAGTATTATATCAATGCCAGTATCTTAACTTTGATTATTGTCCCATGGTTAAGAAGATGTTAGTATTAGGGAAATCTAAGATGGGACCAGGTGAAGGATATGTGGAACTGTCTTTTCCCCTCTTTGCTATTTTCTCTAGGTCTTTATTTATTATAAAATAAAAAGTTAACAAAACAGATTTACACTTAAAAGATTTCAGAATCATTCCACAGATAAAAAGTTACATATATTTTCATGGTGCAGAATCATAGAACACATATAATTTATACATTTTGTTGCACTTTTTTTTCAACTTTTCCAAAATTGATTACAATAAGCAAATTACACATGGAAGGAAAAATATAATAAGGAAAGAATATGACATTCAAACATTGGTCATTTTCACAATTTAATTGTGTTTGTGAGAAATATACAATTAAACAAACTTATTAACTGTGTTTTGAAGAAGAAAAAATTTATTAGTCTGCCTTTTCAGTACACAATTAATTGTCTGTGTGAGTCCTGGAATATTAAACAGGATTAATGCACTACCCTTTCCCACAAATGTTCAGTTTCCCTGCAGTGCAGAGAGAAAGATGTAGCTGTCTGTCCTAAAAATAGATAGATGCAAAGCTGCTAGTGCAAGTACGTCAATTTTTGTTTGTTTGGTATGTAGAGTTCAAAAGGTAAGCAAATAGCAAATACATTTCTGTGGGTTGTACATCAATTTCTGGAGAAGCAGTCATATATTTGTTTAAAAAAAGCTTGTCCTTTTCTTTTTAACAATGTCAAGAAATACAGGTAGACAGGAACATACATAGATATCTATATTTTTAAGTTTAGGGGAATACTTAACTTTTGACAGATTTAGCATTCATTATATATCAGGTTCTACTGTGTATAGATAAAAAAAGGATTTTATGTGAACAGAGTATATTGTTCCCCATTTTAATAAATTGCATAATTCAAAATTGCTAACTTAATAGCAATTATTTTTTAAATATATAATTTAAGTGAAATTTATTTGATCATTTTTTATTCATTCAATAAAAAATTAGTTGTTAGCTCTTTGCAACTGTAAGAGAGACTGATAATGCACGTACTATGGTCAAATTGAAAACGCATTTTGATATGCATTTGTATATCACAAAGGGTGGTTTGAGGATCATCTAGAGATAAACATATCTCAGGTGAAAACATTTATCGAATACCTATACAGTAGCACTTCTTAAATTTCAATGTGAACAAAAATTACCTTGGGATCTAGTTTAAATGTAGATTTGTATTGAGTAGATCTGTTGTGGGCCCTGAGGTTTGGCATCTCTAACAAAATGATGCCAATGCTGGTGGTCTGTAGGTTACAATTTGAGTAGCAGAGCTCTAGAGTACACATGTTTATAAACGACCCAATCACCTTCCAGATGACCAACAGAAAGATATGCCAGCTTTTCATACAATGACAAGAGAATAGCCATGCATGAAAACAGTAGATGCCTCCACTAGAGAAGACACTGTATGAGGGGAGGTTTTTTGGTCTGTATTTTCCCTGCTTTAGTTCTGGTGCTCATAACAGTGTCTAGTACATGATAGACACTCAATTTACTTACTGAGTAAAAGGTCAACTAGTTGAAATATTTTATTATATGGAAGGTGAAAAATAGTTCCTTTCCTATGCAATATTTGTATACTTTTATGCTTCAGAATTATGAAAGTCAAATAGAAAAGTCAAATATTAACTAGAGTTAACGGGAAGTTAAAAGAAGAGGACGGTATCATTTAAATATGCAAATTAATCGGCAAACAAATGAGTGTTCTGAGTTTATACAGTTTTAAAGCTTTATTTTTTAAAACATAGTAAAGTTATTATACTAATTTTAAAAATGTATTAAATTTTCTTTACTACAAAAAGAAAAACAAAGCATTTCTGTTAATTTGTATTTGAGAAAGAATGTGGACATATATTCTGCATGTAGACAATTGTTTTTATAACTTCTTATATTAGAGAGCATATTTTTAAAAATGGTGTCTACAACATCAGGATATTGTAAGGAATAAGCAGAATAACTTATTCAAAATATAAAATAAAAATGCCTTGCACAAAATGAAGGTTCAATAAAGTATCATTATTGTCAACATCTATAACTAAGTAAAATAATATAGAACAATTCAGTACATAGCTTAATAGGTAACTGTGCAGGATGATGAGAAAACTAAGGAATCTGGAGAAAGAACCTATTATTTTGAACCCTGGCTTCTTTGCTAATGGATTTTCTGACCTTGAGCAACTCTGCAGGTAGGTCTGGATATATAAATTAAATAAGAAAGGAAAAGGTTTTATAAGCTCTGCAGTGCTAAACAAATATTAGTCTGTATAGGCCTTGAAAAATAGAAAAAGAATGTTTCTTAATCTTTTAAATTTCATGACATTCATGTCAATCTACGAAGATTTACTGAAAATCATGAGTCCAAATATATTATGCTAAAACCCTTGTGCTCAGGCTTAGTAGGTCCAGAATGTAACCTCAAATAGTCTTAAAGCTAGAAAAATCCTACAGAAAATTCACTAACGAATGTGAAACTACATGGAGGGCACATAAAGGAGTGTAGGGTGCATTTATGTGTGTGGTTTTATTAAGGTATAAATCTTCTGTTATTTTGCCTGCTAAAGGACAGATGGCTGCCTTAAAATGGAATCTGGATGCAGCATCCACATACTGAATGTCATTATACACAGCAACAGCTGTGTTTAGCATATCCTTCATTTGAATTCTAGTTCAGAGGAAAGACAAAAAAGCATAGGCTGTCTATTATCACCAGGCACTATGTCCAAATAATAAAAACAGATTTTCTAAGGAACTCATATTTAAGGGGAATGTAGTCATAGTTATTGAGAAATCCAAGATTGTGAAAATGACTAATCCTAGACCTGTGGCATAGCCTTTGTTAAATTTCACCCAGGAACTAATAAGTCAATGCCCAGGAAACATAAGGAAGGACATGCAATTTGAAGAGTCTAAAGAAAGCACTAGTATAAAACTGAGAAATAAAGTGAAAGCATTTAATCTGTGTGAAATTTTCAAGTCTTTTTAATCATAATTTATACAAATCCAGTTGATGCTTCTGAGGATGACAGTAAAGCTCTGTATTACCTCAGTCTGCCATGGGAAAATACCATAGAGTGGATGGTTTAAACAACAGAAGTTTATTTTCAGGAAGTTCTAGAGGCTAGAAGTCTCAGACCAAGATCTGACGGGTTCCGTTTCTGGTGAAGACTCTCTTCACAGCTTGCAGGTAACAATCTTCTCACCGTCCTTATATTGTGGGCAACTGGCGGGAGTGCTTGCAAAAGAGAGAGGAAAAGAGATGGAGAGAAAGAGAGCTCTCCAGTGTCTCTTCTTGTAGTGACACCAGTCTGAGGAGATCAGAACCCAACCTTAAAACCAAATTGACCTTAATTACCTCAAAAGGTCTTGTGTCCAAATGCAGTCACATTAGGGGTTAGGGTTTCAGCATTTCCATCCATAGCAAATTCCTAAATTAGCATTATTATCATATGCATGGCTGTGAATTTTAATAATTCTGTACTTTCACTTTTGGAATTATCCTGTGGTGTGTTATAAGGGTTCTGATGACTGAAAGTAGCAAGCCTGCCTCTAGTTTCAGCTTCCACTTACTAACCTGTATGACCTTAGACCAGTTACTTTACCTCTCAAAACCTGTTTTTTATTTGAAAAATGAGGATAATAATACACGTACTACAAAGTTTCAGATAGACATGTACAATAAGCACAGAATAATTAAGATCTTCTAAAATAAAATTTCCCCTAAAATAGAGAATTGTTTTTCTTTAGATGACAGCACTTTTAAATCACTAATTTACCTCAATTTTTTATTAATATTTTGGCTCCATCTAAACTTTAAAAAATATTTCTAAAATGACATTTAAAATATGGCAATGATAATTGATAAATATTTGTATCAGGAAATAATTCACATAAAAGCAAAATATTAAAAGGTTTTTTATTTGACTTGGCTTAAATGAATCATGAAGAGGTGGAAGTGATGGGTACTACAGATATTTTTTTAAAAAGTGATAAGGCCAGGCGTGGTGGCTCATGCCTGTAATCCCAGCACTTTGGGAGGCCGAGGCAGGAGGATTACGAGGTCAGAAGATCAAGAGCATCCTGACTAACACAGTGAAACCCTGTCTCTACTAAAAATACAAAAAATTAGCCGGGAGTGGTGGCGGGTGCCTGTAGTCCCAGCTACTCGGGAGGCTGAGGCAGGAGAATGGTGTGAACCTGGGAGGCGGAGCTTGCAGTGAGCTGATATTGCGTCACTGCACTCCAGCCTGGGCAACGGTGCAAGACTCCGTCTCAAAAAAAAAAGGGGGTAATAATGACAATTTTATGAAGTAACCTTTATTAATAATTTGATTTATAAATGGACAAAATAAGCCACACAGCTCATAAGCCAAAGAGAAAAGGATTAGAACTCAGGGGTCATGGCTCCAGTGACTATGCATTAAAGCATTATGATTGGTTATTTGGAAGGGTAAACTGGCCAGTTCAGCAGAACTTTTACGGTATAGAGGTGCTTTGATGAAGATACCAAGGCAGTTCCAGAAATGTGATTATTGTCAGTATATCCAAAAGTGATTCCTTCCTCAGGGCCTTACATACTCATTAAACACAACAAGCATATTCATGCAAGGGCAACGTTGATGTAGTCATTTCAATACAAATTGACTGTGGAGGGTATCTAAATTCTTATGTCAGCTAGTGAGCAAATTCTCTTTCTCTCTCCCTTTGTCTGTCTCCTTGGAGTTTTTTGGTTGATCTAGAGTATTGCCATTTAGAGAAGATATCATAATGTCTATTCTGGAGTTATTCCTGTCAAGTAGGCACTTTTACTCATTTTTACTCTTTAGAGCTCTGTCCCATCTGCTCAGTGATATAGACACATGGACTTAATTTCTTTTTCATGATTGAATACAACTTACCTCCTCTGGTTGTTTAACATATGTCTTCTTTGAACATAGTACTCTACATTCTATTCAGTCTTGTTAGTTACAATTAAAATCAAATTATATATTTTGGAAGTTAAAATATGTTATTTTTTTCATTGTGAGGGCTCCCTATGTTTCTCAGCCAAATGTTTATATATAAGCTATTGAGTTTCTTGCCCATTATCATCCTAGTCAATTTTCTAAAGATTTTATTAGTTTCTTGATCAGAAGGAAATAAAATATTTGAGAGCTGTTAAGTTTGTCTAGTGAAGGCTGAGTACTGACCAATATATGTTGCCAAGATTATTACATAGTTTCACTTAAAAAAAATGTGATATTATTTTTAAAATCCCAATACACTATGAGTTCTATTACGACATGATTCAAAACTTTCAAAATATGCAAGAGTTTGAGTAACTGGACAAATTACAATCCTCTAATATAGTAATAGCAAAAAGGGTATTAATAAACTAATCAAGACGTCCTTTTGAAAATAATTGTGCATAATGTGGCTGCATTTTTTCTATTTAATTAAAACACTGACTCAATAGCTAAAAGTTCTGTATATTAGGATAAGTCTTGATGTTATAATAAGAAATATGTGGCTTTTGTCCTTGTGAAGCTCTTATTCTAACTGGAGTCAGAAATAGGACAATAAAGACTAAGTTTTGATTCTGGTTCAAAAAACACGATCAACTCAATTACCTATCAACTACATGGCTTTTCTTGGACTATTCTTATGCTTAGAGAAATAATGAAGTGGAAAGAAATGACAAGGCCAGGAAAATGTAGGGAAACAAGTGTGACTTAAGGCCCATGTTGAAGCTTTTGTATGTGGAAACTTTCAAACATATACAAAGAAGACAACAGTGAAATGAAATCCTGTGAAGTCATTACCTAGCTGTAATAATCATCACCACTTTTGTTTTATGCATCTATACCCCTATTCACTTTCACCATCATTCTCTATTATTTTGAGGCAAATGCCAAACATAACATAATTGAACTCATAAATATTTCAATAAGTTTCTCTAAAAGATAGGTACCTCTTTAAAAAAAGGTAGTCACAATGCATTTTTCATCCCTAAAACTCAACAATAATAATCACCTTAAAGTTATCCAATAGACAATATTCAACTTTTCCTGATAATTTTTTTTTTTTTTTTGAGACAGTCTTCCTCTGTGACCCAGGCTGTAGTTCAGTGGGGTGATCTTGGCTCACTGTAACCTCCACCTCCCAGGTTCAAGCAATTCTCTGCGTCAGCCTCCTAAGTAGCTGAGATTACAGGCACCCGCCACCACGCCCAATTAATTTTTAATATAAGTTGTTTATATTCAGATCCAAACATTGTGTTTAGTAAATGCGTCTTTAAATTTCTTTACTCTGTAACTTCCTCTTCTTTTTTTTTCTTTAAAAATACTGCTTTGAAGACATTGTTCCATAGGTTCTACAGTGGTTTTGTAATTTCTCACTTTCTGTTTTTTTGCTCATTGGGTCCTCCCAGAATCTAAGGGAAAACGATAGCCAAAACAAAAACAACATCTTTCTCTGTCCCTATATTTCCTTAATACTGGTAGATAGATCTAGGAGTTATGATCCAATTCAGTGTAGAGGTGTTAGAAAGGGATTTTTATATGTGGTGGTGTATACACCCACCAAGAACCTTATGATATCTATCAGATTGGTGGAACAGTAATTGCAGGTTTCGCCATTGAAAGTAATGGTAAAACCTGCAATTACTGTTGGACCAGTCTAATTGTTTCTATTTTTTGGAGGTTACACTGGCCATTACGAATACATGCTGAAATCCAGTTTTTTCAGTACATGTTTGTAAAATGGTGATATTTTTAGTTTAATCATTTCGGTTTTGTTTGTTTGTTTGTTTGTTTTTTTAGGCGGAGTCTCGCTCTGACGCCCTGGCTGGAGTGCAGTGGCGTGATCTTCACTTTCTGTTACCTCTGCCTCCCCGGTTGAAGCAATTCGCCTGCCTCAGACTCCTTAGTAGTTGGGACTACAGGCTCACGCCGCCATGCCCGGCTATTTTGTTGTTGTTGTTGTTGTTGTTGTTGTTGTATTTTAGTAGAAACGGGGTTTCACCGTGTTGTCCAGGCTGGTCACGAACTCCTGAGCTTAGACAATCCGCCCGACTCGGCCTCCAAACTGCTAGGATTAGTGAGCTACCGCACCAGTTCCATTTATCTTTTTATTAGTTGAATTTCTTCTATAGAAAGAAACTTTCTCAGTTATTTGGTATCCTGCATTTAGCATTTCTCAGGACAATAAATTTGTTCTGTAGGGTCTTCTAAATATGTCTAAATAAGTTTTTGTTTGTTTTTATTCCTTAGTATCATTTTTGAATTTACAAATTGTAACCTTCAATCCAATTTAAAGTACATTAAATAAATACAATTTTAATGAAGTCCAAACTATACTATATTTTATAAATGTCAGCCCCTTCAGGTTGATTCAGTCTTTTGGTGAGATTAAAATAGTTCTTACTGGCTTCCTCACCTTACCATGTGGCATTTTTTCCACTTCCTGCCCCAGAACTGAAATTAGCCATATCTCCAAAGAGGATGAGTTGTTGTGGTACACAGAGACACAGAATTTGTTCTATGCTCTTCATGGCTACTAATTTGTTCCATTTTTTGTTCTCTGTAATTGGTTTTCTTTCTAATGAGAAAATGTTTCTTTAAGATAATGTTTATCATAGATTCATATTTATGAATCAAATGTGATATTTTCACCTTTTACCTAACTTCATTCATTTTATATTAATTTCTCTTTCATCTTTGATTAAAAATCTGGGTTCTTGATGACTTTACATGATGACTTGGTTTATCTGTTATATACAGTCATTTACCTGCATCCATGGGGGATTGGTTCTGGGACCCCTGAGGATACCAAAATCCCAGGATGCTCAAGACTCTCATATGAAACGAAGTAGTAGACTTGGTCCTCCTCATCTGCAGGTTTTGATCTGCGGTTGGTTACATTTGTGAATGCCGAACCTATGAACGTGGAAGGCTGGTTGTAGACATAATAGTTTCTGAATAACAATACAAACAGTATTACCAAAAATATGTTTTCTGAACATAGCTGTGGAATATTTTTACAGTTATTGTTGCTCTTAGTTTTTGTTTTGTAATACTAAGTATTACAATTTATTATGTTTTTTGGTCACTTGGAATAATGTCTTTCTGTCTCTTTAAGCCATAAACTTGATGTAAATTTTTCACTTGTTTTCATATATTCTCATGTTGATTTAAATTTGTTTTGTAGTCGTGTAAAATATTGACCTGGTTCTAGTATGAAATCTAAAAAATAAGATAAAGTCAAAAATGTGTAACTGTTAAAAAACAACCCCATTAAAAGAGTGCAAAAGACTTGAACAGACACTTTTCAAAAGAAGACATATATGCAGCCAACAAGTATATGAAAAAATGCTCAACATCAGTAATCATTAGAAAAAAATGAAGTCAAAACCACAGTGAGATACCACTTCATACTAGTCAGAATGACTATTATTAGAAAGTCAAGAAATAACGTGCTGGTGAGGCTCCAGAGAAAAGGAAACACTTATACACTGCTGATGGGAATATAAATTCTTTCAACCGCTGTGGAAAGCAGTTTGGCAATTTCTCAAAGAACTTGAACTACAGTTCAACCCAGCAATCCCATTAATGGGTATACACCCCGAGGATTATAAATCATTCCACCATAAAGACACATGCAAGTGTATGTTCATTGTAGCACCATTCGCAATAGCAAAGACATGGACTCAACCTAGATGACCATCGACGGTGTACTCTATAAGGAAAATGTGGTATACATACACCATGGAATACTATGCAGTGATAAACTATAATGAGATCATGTTCTTTGCAGCAGCATGGTTGGAGCTAGAGTCTGTTATCCTAAGCAAACTAACACAGGAAACAGAAAATGAAACACTGCATTTTCACACTTCACAAGTGGTAGTTGAACATTGGGTACACATGGACAGAAAGAAGGGAACAACAGACACTGAGGCTTAGTTGAGGGTGAAGGTTGGGAGGAGAATGAGGATAGAAAAACTACTTATTTGCTACTATGCTTGTAACCTATGTGACAAAATAATATTACACCAAACTTGTGTGCCATACAATTTATCTCTAGAACCAATCTCCACATGTACCCCTGAAAATAAAATAAAAGTTAAAAAAAGTCTAGCTGTTATTCCTGATCTTCTTTATCCTGTACTGTCTCTCCCCTACATAGGTAGCAATGTCATTTTGACTTAGACTTTTATTAAAAAATAATAAGAATATAAAAATGTATTTGTAATCACTTACCACTTACGTAGATAAATAACACCAAATTGTATACATTTTCTTTGCTTGTTTTTTCACATTATTTTGCATCCTGAAGATTTGATAGTAGTTTATGTAGTTTTTCTTTATTTCATGGTATAGTTGTGTATTATTGCATTATGTAAATGAGCCACACTTTATTCAGCCAGTGCCTACTAGTGGATGTTTGGGTTGTCTCTAGTTTTGTCAGTTTAGCTTCTACCCTAAGGGATTGACCACAGTCTAAGTCTTTTCCTGAAAGGAAATTTCATTTTGGTTAATATCAATTCATAGAGCCCAGACATCTCCGTAACGTGAGGTTTACTTACTTCACTCACATTTCCTTCTTGCACACAAATGCAATGTAAATCTAGAAAATCTCATTGCAACTGATTCTTAAATTGTCTTTCTAAATCATCCATTGACTATCTTAGAGTGATTTATGGCTTTGGCTTTCAAGACACAAGAAACCACTTTAACTTCCCCTTACCTTTTCTTGCAAAGAAGATGATACCACAAAGGTCTTGGTAATAGTTTATTTTTTTTTCTGCCTATTTCTTCATATATACCTTTTGTTGTTGTCTGTGAACATTTTGGTTTTATTATTGTAGTTGCTTAATATTTTGTGGGAGAATCTGTAGAAACTGAAAGCTATCACTATCTCTCCAGAATTCTATATTCTATTCTATTATCATATTATTATATAATAATAATTCTATTATCATATGACATATCTTCTGTGATAAGATATACTGTCATGTCACCTGATTATTATATCATCAAAGATTTTATATATACAAAATGAGTATTTTGTACCAAAAAAACTTAATTTTGACCACATTTTAAGGTTAAATTTGATTTAAAATACATTCTTCATGTTAGAGTTTCATCTTATGATTAAGATCAGCTAACTTTAGTGTCTTCTTCATTCTCTATAAAATGAGCCATAAACATGACAAATGTATGTTTTTCATGACAAAAATATGGTTTTGAATTATTTACTTTTCATTCAAAAGTTGCCATAACCACGTGGGATTATGATACACAATTAAATAAGGCTACTCAATATGTATGGGAAAATTGAAGAGCTTCAGTATGTATTAGGTTCACTTTATGGTTTTAAAAATACATTACTTTTCTTTTTAAACCAAAGTACTACTTAGGCCATAAATTATACTAGAAATTCTGGCATCTTAAAGTAAATTCAGTCAATCAGAACGTATATTTTAAGAACTTATGTTAAGGGTAAGAACTTTTTTTTATTCCCAGCTGATAGCTCCATCATCACATAAATCTTCACATAAATCCATATCACAGTATGAAATACAGTTAATTGCCTGCATGACAAATTGGTTTAGTCTGTAGTTATTAAGTAGTATTTAATAAGTCCCATTGTGTCAGTGACATAGGCTAAACATTCAAAGTGTGTTTTCTGTGTAAGCATTCCTTACCATTTTATTTCCTTTGAAACTCTTTACAAGCATCCTCATACAACTTTTTTTTTTTTTTTTTTTTTTTTTTTTAGGTGAAATTAGGTAGAAATGTTAGGGAAGGAAAGAAAAAATGTAAAAGCATTATAGAAGCTAAATTCATTACCCATGATGACATAAGTAAAACACTTGCAGGTTATCTTAAAATTAAATGCAGAGGACTTTAATTATCTGCAATGTACCAAAATAAATGTCCTGAAAAAAAAGTCAAAAAACAACAGTTAGAAATCCTGGGTAGAATATAATAAATAACCTTTTAACACACAAGGTAACCGTAGGGGTGAAAAGCGAAGAGGGAGCAGAAAATATAGTGGGTAATCAGACACTATTGTAAATCTTGGAAACAAAGAACATTTGAGTATTAAGAGGTTTATAGAAAAAGACCAACCAGGCAAGTTGAAGAGCTGTAACTTAGACTCCTGCATAAAATAGCAATATTCAAAGTGCAATTCCCTTAATTCAATGGTGGAATACAAAAAAAAAAAAAAAAAAAAAAAGTCCAAAGTAAAAGACAACAAAGTAATATTACCTGTGTTCTGAAATCAGAGTGGGGTAAAAATGATCATATCTGATCTCTAACCAAAAAAGCACATCTTCACGTAAATCTGGGATTTGAATTTATACAATATGTGTTTCTAGAAATTTCTAAAACAGTAAATAATTTTTTTTTTTTTGATACGGAGTTTTGCTCTTGTTGCCCAGGCTGAAGCGCAATGTCCCAATCTCAGCTCACCGCAACCTCCGCCTCCCAAGTTCAAGCGATTCTCTTGCCTCAGCCTCCCAAGTAGCTAGGATTGGAGGCATGCACCACCACGCTTGGCTAATTTTGTATTTTTAGTAGAGATGGGGTTTCTCCATATTGGTCAGGGTGGTCTTGAACTCTCAACCTCAGGTGATCCATCTGCCTCGGCCTCCCAAAGTGTTGGGATTACAGGTGTGAGCCACCATGCCCGGCCAACAGTAAATAAATTTTTAAAACTTCCACATTTAGATAAATCATTGTAAAACTTCAAAACTCACAAAGACCAAAACAATATTTAAATACAGCAAGAAAATTACTCTTCCCTCAAATGTTTTAGACTAACAGCATATATCTAAAACAACAATAATAATATCCAGAAATGTAAAATCATATCCTGAAAGTGATGACACAGAAATGTCTGTCAACATAGAATTTTTATAATAATGTAGAAAATAATTTAAGAATGTAGACAAAGCAAAGACCTTTTCTGGTCAGAAAAATAAAACCAGAGATTTATTACTAAAAAGCCCTTATGTAGGAGCTTCCAAAGTATGTACTTTGGTTGGAGGTAATTAAATCCAGAAGAAAGGTGGAAAGACTAAGATGTAACAGGGTCAATTAACTGAAAAAGAAATAAGTAAACATATTGGTAAAACTAAACAAAATTTGACTAAATAACGTAAGAATCAAGACTGTCAATTTTGTAGGTGAAAATAGGGTAGGACTAAAACACTGGCTTGTAATAGTATGCAGGTTGCATAAGAGTAAGTTGAAGTTAAAGATTTCTAATGGTCTAGTATTGTTCAAGAGAAAAGACATTGAAATATGGTAACTGTAAAGTGCTAAAATATTAAAGATTTGATGTTAACAATCAAAATAATTAAAATGTAACGTGTGATGTCCAAAACACTGGATGGAGAAGAATGATTAATACCAAAAGGAAGAAATAGAATGAAGTAAGGAAAGAGAATGGAAAATGCAGAATAAATAGCAAGAACAAAACAATATATTAACAGAAATTCAAATATATTAGTAGCTACAGGAAGTTCAAATGAACTTAATTCAGTAAAGTTTTAGATAGAATTACAAAAATCTATCCATATGCTTTTTGCTTGAAAAACGTGGACATAAAATGTTAATCTAAATAAATGGATTATAATCAATAAATGAAAATAACATTAAATTTAAAAAGATCAGATAAAGTAGATTACAAGGTAAAACTATTACTAAAATTGCATATATAAAAATATATTTATTTGGGAAAGAACAGCAATTCTAAATTTGTCACCACAAAAATAACAGATATGTTTATATATATAAAGCAAAAATTAATTGATTTATTTGAAGTTTCAAATTCACAAATATTGTGGGAATTTCCCAATGGCAGGTTGATCGTTACTTTCGTGGATACAGAACCCTTAAATAACATTAGTAATGAGCTTGACTAGAGCATACATGGGATCCCAGATCTAATTTAGAAATCCACACTCTTCTCAGGACACATGGAATTTTAAAGAAAATGCACCACATGGTTGCACATTAGACAAGTTTCAGACTTCAAAGAATAGTTGTCATAAAAAGCACTTTGTCAAGCAGGCACGGTGCTCACACTTGTAATCCCAGCACTTTGGGAGGCCGATGCAGGTGGATCACGAGGTCAGGAGTTCAAGACCTGCTTGACCAACAGGGTGAAAACCCATCTCCACTAAAAATACAAAAATTATCCAGGTGTGGTGGCGCACGCCTGTCATCCCAGCTACTTAGAAGGCTGAGGCAGAAGAATGGCTTGAACCCGGGAGGTGGAGGTTGCAGTGAGAGGAGATCGTGCCATTGCACTCTCAGCCTGGGCAACAGAGTGAGACTCCATCTCAAAAACAAACAAACAAAAATGCTTTGTCTGACAACAGCATAATTGAGTTAGAAGTAAATATAAATAATACTTAATGAAAATGTAAAGATACGCTCTTAAGTCATGGATCAAATGAGCAATTATCATGGAAATAAGAAAATATTTAGAAATAAATATTAATGAAAGTGATACAGAGTAAACAAGTAGGATCCAATGGGAAAATGCTAAGTAATATTTATGGAATTGAGTATTAAAATTTAAGAAGAAAGAAAAATGAAGTAAATAGCTCATTTTAAAAGTTTGGAACAAAAAGTTTGTAGAATAAGCCACAAAACTATTACAACAGGTATTTTAGAGAGCAGAAATTGAATAAAGACAAAGAGACAACAAAGGTAAAAAAATCCAGCCTTCAAATCATTGATAAGGCACATAAAATTGATAAAACTCTATTGAGATAGATCAAGAAAATAAGAGAGAGTGTGTAAATGACAGAAATTGTTAAAAATAAAAATTAAGAGAAACCTCTAAAAATAGTAAAAAAATTAAAAAGTGAATACTATTAAATACTTTGGTACAATTATTCAGAAATATGATAAAATGGGCTATTTCCTGGAAAAATATAACTAAGCAAACCTAACTTAAGAAGAATTACCAAACATCTATATAGTAAAAATATATTGAAGGAATTCAATCAGTAGACAAATCTAAACTTAAAAAAAGAGAGAGAAAAAGAGAAATAAAACATTTCCCTCCAGATAGTTTAGTATATGAATTTCAGACAAAAAATATTTAGCAAAAAGATCGTGCTGATTTATTGTATTTCTGACAAGACAATAGGAAAAAGATTATAGAATCATCTTACTCATTAAAATAGAATGCAATGCAAAAATTCTAAGCAAAATATAAGTAAGCCAAATCCAGCAAAATATAAGCAAACATAGAAAGCAAAGATTGCTTACCTTTATAAATATGTATCAATAAGTTTATCACATTGAGAAGTGAAAGAAAATAAAGCATACAATTATCTCAAAAGATTCAGAATAATTACACGAGGAAATTCAAAACCAATTTAAAATCTAAAATACAAAAATCTGTATGAGATAGCATACATAGGCTGGGCATGGTGGCTCACGCCTAAAATCCCAGCACTTTGGGAGGCCGAGGAGGGTGGATCACTTGAAGGGTGGTTCACTTGAAGTCAGGCGTTCCAGACCAGCCTGGACCACATGCCGAAAACCTGTCTCTACTAAAAATACAAAAATTAACCAGGCGTGGTGGTGTGTGCCTGTAATACCAGCTACTTGGGAGTCCAAGGCATGAGAATCATTTGAACCTGGGAGGTGGAGGTTGCAGTGAGCCGAGACCGCGCCACTGCACTCCAGCCTGGTTGACAGAGCGAGATTCTATCTTAGAAACAAACAGAACAAGGTAACACACATACAAATTTTCTTACTTTGGTGAAGGATATAAACAAAAGCCTCCACTGAATAGTATAGTTAAATGTCAAAAGGTTTTTTTTCTTTTATCTCTCTTTTTTTTCTCTCTCTCTCTGTGTATATGTGTGTGTGTGTGTGTGTGTGTGTGTCAGGTTCTTACTCTGTTACCCAGGCTGGAGTGCAGTGGCATGATCACAGCTTATTGCAGCCTCGACCTCCTGGGAAGAAATGATCCTTCTACTTCAGCCTCCTTCTTGAGTGACCGGGACTATAGGCATGTGCTGCCACACTCAGCTAATTGGAAAAAAAAAAAAAAAAAATTTAAGGATGGAGTCTCATGTTGACCTGGCTAGTCTCAAACTCTTGGGCTCCAGTGATCTTCCTATCCTGTCCTCCCAAAGTGTTAGGATCACAATTGTGAACCAACATATCCAGTTCTTAAAAAATAAGAATCAGACAAGGATACCCAGTCTCATTGCATCTATTAAACACTGTACCACATACCTTTGTAAAACTGTAAAATAAGAAAATAAAACACACACAGGTAAATGATATTTTTAAATTTTATATAAGACATATATATATATCCATGGTTTACTAAGGATTATATATAGACAATTTATTATACTTAATAAATGAGGTCAGCAACATTGTTGTTTATAATCAATGTATAAATGTCAATTCCTTTTCTATAACTCAGCAACAGATGGATAATACATCTATAACTTTAGAATATACAATAAAATTATAGACTAGTTATTCAGAAATAAATTATATAAAAAACATGAGTGACCATGATAGTGAAAATTCAATAAACTTTTTAAAGGATTTTAGAGATTAAAGAAAATGAAGAGGCAAATAATGATCATGGATAAAAGAAGCAATATATTAAAGTCATTTATATTTCTCAAGTTGATCTTTAAGTTTAGAAATTTTGTCAATCATTAATTTGGCCAGTTATTTCTAACATTTATATGGGAAGATTGTGTACTTGTAATAGGAATATTCTGAAGACTATAAAAGTAAATGGTATAGATATTAAGAAATCATAAATTTATGTAACAAGGACATTGTACAGTTGGTTCAGGGATAGACAATAGATAAAGAGATCAGTGGAACTAGATAAAGCCAAAAAAAAACAGGCATTTCATATATAAAAACATGATATATGACAAACATGAGGAAATAATGAACTCAAATGAAAGGTCTAAACAATGTGTTGTATATGAAAAAATAAAATAAAATAGCATTATTGATTTATACAAGGTGTAGGTAAAGGAGAATTTTTGTCCTTGAGTAGGGAAATTTTTTTAAATTAAAAACTGCTTGACTACCTTAAAAGTTACAATGCTTGTGCAAAAAAAGAAAAACATTAAAATATGTGTTACAAGGTGGGATAGGATATTTGCAATGTATGCAACCCTAAAGAGATGGTATAGATTATATCAGGAATACATTAAAATCATTAAGAAAACTGTCCAGTGTATAAATGGCAAGATAAACCAATAATATTGAGATAATTTATAGAAGTAAAACCTCGAGAGTCAAAATATAAGAAATGGGATTTCACTAATAATCAGAAAAACCCAATTACAATAACCATGAGATAATTTTTGTGTCCATGAAATTAACAATATCTAATTGTACCAAAAAGGCTGTGTTATATCATGAGAATGTTAATTGCTACAATCAGGTGGAAAGACAAATTTAGAAAATCTCTAGTGCATTTGAGGATGGTAATACTCCTTTATTCTAGCTGGATAGTCTGTAGATCTCCTGTATATTGAGATGTAGAAAATGTTCAAAGCAGCAGTGTTTGTAAAACAATAAATTTTAGAAGTTCTAAATGTTGACTCAAGAAAAAATAGATTTTAAATCCACAAATATTATATAACAGATAAGTGAATAAACTAGAGTGACGTGTATCAACATGGATACACCTCAAAAACAAATCTGAGTGAAAAAGGTGGAAGGACATGAGGAATATAATGTCATTCCTATGAAGTTTAAAATTATATAATCTGGCTAAACAGCTCTATATCTTGTTTAAGAAAACTATCTGCAGTAAGGTAAAAAATAGATGCATAGAAATAATAAATATCAAATTCAATGTAATGGTTACCTTAAGGAGGAACTAGGTCTATGGAATGGTTAATACCATGGTTTTCATTAACATTTGTAATGTTTTGTTTTATAAACTGGACAAGGTATGGTTACACAGGTGTATTTTATTCTCTATGCCCTTGGGTACGGTTGAAGCAGTTTGTAATTTTTTTTACAAAGTCAACTCCAGATTTTCCACTTTGAGCAATGAAGGGAATATTCTTGAACTCTCCCTTTTGGTTCACTTTCATGAACCCAAGTATGTATTAATGACTTGCTAAAAAATATCTTCCTGCAGCCCAGCTGAATCTTCTCTGTAGTACTTAGAGTACTTAGATAACAGAAAGAAATACAGTAGAGCCAGATAGTATTTATAACAGATAACAGAAAGAAACATCATATAACAAGATAATGTGGCTAAAACTATTTATTCAGTTTAATGTACCCTATAAAGGAGGAGAACACCCCTCATATTGTCTCACACCCAATTTCTGCCTCCAAAGAAAGAAGAAGTAAAAACTAAAAGGCAGAAATGAAATCCACAGGCAGCCAGCCTTGCGCCATGCCCTGGGCCTCGTAGTTAAAGATCGACCCCTGACCTAACCAGTTATGTTATCTATAGATTCCAGACATTGTATGGAAGAGCACTGTAAAAATCCCTGCTCTGTTTCGTTCTGATTACGAGTGCGTGCAGCCCCCAGTCACGTACCCACTGCTTGCTCAATCGATCATGACCCTCACATGCACCCACTTAGAGTTGTGAGCCCTTAAAAGGGGCAGGAATTGCTCACTCCGGGAGTTCAGCTCTTGAGACAGGAGTCTTGCCGATGCTCCTGGCAGAATAAACTCCTTCCTTCTTTAACTCAGTGTCTAAGGAGTTTTGTCTGTGCTTCGTCCTGCTACACCTACGAGGTCTCTTCCTGCGTAACTACTACCATCTCTCAACTAACTGAGTATCCTCAGAATTCAGAATCAGGAACACAAAGTTCCAGTCTGGATATCCTCTTAGTTATAGATTTTTAAAAACCTCCAAAGGCATGCATCATTTCTGATAATTAACATAGAAAGACCTATTCAGGGTCGCTAGCCTCCATGCCTCACGGGATAGATCAGAAGATAATATCAAAATGCTCTATGTTAACCAGTATCTTTACTGGAATATACACAAATATAAATGGCTTCTCTGGTTATTCCATGAAGCTCAATAGCTCAATAACTTCACAGAAAAGAATTAGTTAATAAACAGCCTCAGTGCCTGACCTGAGTTGCCTGTAGTGTCAGAGAGAAAAGTCAAGCCCTCAATTTTGATTAAACCTTTTTTTTTCCTATCACAAAGCAATATTGTTTGGTAAGTTGGTTCTAATTTTGATTGCTTCACCTAGTACTTGTGAAAACCTGAAAAACAGCCTTGAACTATTGGACATTAGTTTTTTCACTTGTGAAATGAGAATCATAACCCCTAATTTAAAGATTACTATAAGAGTTAAATATGCAAATTCCTCCAAAATATTGATTAATAATTCATAATTATAAAATACGTAATTATAATTATAAAAATTATCATCATTCAAATTTAAGCATGCGCCTACAGATTTTTTATAGTTTCTTTTTAAAATTCAAATTTGCTTATACTCTCAAGTCAAAGATTTCAGAATAAAATAATGAGGGCTACAGTTTTTTTTTTTAAAAAGAGAATACCAAGGTGATACATTTTCAGATCCTACTTGTTGTTGAAAAGAGTGAAACTCTGTAAAATATTTTAAGAAATTTATTCTGAGCCACATATGAGTGACCATGGCCCATGACACAGCCCTCCGGACATCCTAAGAACATATGCCCAAGGTGGTCAGGGTACAGCTAGGTTTTATATATTTGAGGTAGGCATGAGACATCAGACAAATATATTCAAGAAATACATTGGTTTCGTTCAGAAAGGCAGGACAATTTAAATATTTTCTGGTTGACAATTGGTAGAGTCCATCTGAAGACCTGGGATCAAAGGAAATGTTCAAGTTAAGATAAAGGATTGTGGAGACCAAGTTTTATTGTGCAGAGGAATCTCTCAGATAGCAGACTTCAGAGAGAGAGAGCAGGTTGTAAATTGTTTCTGATCAGACCTAAAAGGGTGCCTGGCTCTTAGTCGATTATCTTTTGGATCTAGAAAGAAAGGAAGGAAAACAAAGGGGAAAGGAAATTCTCTGTAGGTCGTGGATTTTTCCCACAAGAGACTTTGCAGGGCAATTTCAAGATAAGGCAAGGAAATATATTTTGAGGTTAAATATTTTTTCCTTGTCTTGTAAATTTATGCCAGAGTCAGATTGAAAAGTAAGTCATGATACACGGGATCAAATAAAACCCATCTGATGAGAATTTATGGTTTGTAGGGCATGAGTTCCCAGACTCCTTAGAAAGGAATTTGGGCAAGATAAAAAAAATCAGAACTTAGTCCTCATACACCATCAACTTGCTGTTACTTAGCTATGATGCAGTATTTAGCATTACATCCTTGTTCTTCTCAGATTTCTTTTTTAAATATTAGTTGCAGATCTTTGTTAAAAAGAAGTTTAGTTTTCAAATTCTTGTATATTGGAAAAAGAGGCAAGACAAATGTTCCTGAGATCTTAGAATGCATAGAAAATTTTACAAAAATCACAGTCTGTGTGCACTATAGGCTTGTTGTGCAATAGTACATATACAAAGATGTAATTAAAAAGAAAATCAGGCCAGGCGCAGTGCCTCATGCCTGTAATCCTAGCACTCTGGGGGGCGGAGGGGTGGATCACTTGAGCCCACGAGTTCAAGATCAGCCTGGCCAACATGGTGAAACCTCCTCTCTACTAAAAATGCAAAAATTAGTCCGGTGAGGTGGCGCTTGCCTGTAATCCCAGCTACTCGGGAGACTGGGGCAGGATAATTACTTGAACCCAGGAGGTGGAGGTTACAGTGTGCTGAGATTGCATCACTGCACTCCAGCTTGGGTGACAGAGCAAGACTTCAAAGAAAAATGAAAGAGAAAATGAAGAGAGAATGAAAGAAAATGAAAGAAAGAAGAAAGAAGAAAGAAAGAAAGAAAGAAAGAAAGAAAGAAAGAAAGAAAGAAAGAAAGAAAAGAAGGAAAGAAGGAAGGAAGGAAGGAAGGAAGGAAGGAAGGAAGGAAGGAAGGGGAAGGAAGGAAGGAAGGAAGGAAGGAGAGAAAGAAAGAAAGAAAGAAAGAAAGAAAGAAAGAAAGAAAGAAAGAAAGAAAGAAAGAAGGAAGGAAGGAAGGAAGGAAGGAAGGAAAGAAAGAAAGAAAGAAAGAAAGAAAGAAAGAAAGAAAGAAAGAAAGAAAGAAAGAAGGAAGGAAGGAAGGAAGGAAGGAAGGAAGGAAGGAAGGAAAGAAAGAAAGAAAGAAAGAAAGAAAGAAGGAAGGAAGGAAGGAAGGAAGGAAGGAAGGAAGGAAGGAAGGAAAGAAAAGGGAAGGAAGGGAAGGAAAGGAAGGGAAGGAAGGGAGGGAAGGAAGGGAAGGAAGGGAAGGAAAACAAAGAAAGGAAGACAAAGAAAATCAGGGCAAGTGCAGAGGCTCATGCATATGTAATCCCAGCACTTTGGGAGGCCAAGACTAGCGGATCACTTGGCTGAGGAGTTGGAGACCAGCCTGGACACCACAGTGAAACCCAGTCTCTACAAAAAATACAAAAATTTGCTCAGTGTGCTAGTTCATGCCATAGTCCCAGCTACTCAGGAGGCTGAGGTGGGAGAATCACTTGACTTAACGTTGAGGCTGCAGTGAGCTGAGATTCCACCACTGGACACTAGCCTGGATAACAGAGTGAGAGCCTGTCTCAAAAAAAGGAAAAGGAAAGAAGGAAAGAATGAAAGAGAAGAAAATACAGGTATTACTGCCTAAGTAAGTATGTATCAGCGTGCTAAATCCTTTGAAAGGTTGTCAGGTGAATCACACCTTAGCTTTGTCCTATGGAGCAGGTATCATTATTAGTCATGTTATGTTTTACAGATGAATAAACTAAGGCAGTTATAATTTGTAGATATATGTAATCAGCTAAGTGTCCAAACTAGGATTTGAAACCAGCTCCTTGCCTTCTTAGCCCACGTTCTTATACTCTAACTAGCACCCAGCCACCAGGACTATTTTCCCCTGACCATGAAAGGCAAACAACTCTCCATTCAAAGAATACTCCATAACGATAAATGATGGGGAGTCAGTATTGCCCTAAGGTCTCCAAGCTGCATCAATAGCTATCAGTCACACATCAGATAAATAGATTTCAGAAGTTTTGTGTACAATATGTTCTTGAATTTGGGCTTAAGCTCAGACTGACATATAGTATTTCATTGCTAATGTGATCTCTTTCCAGCAGAGGGAACATTCTTTTTTAAAATTGTATTGCATAACTTGTTTGCTTCCTGGCAAAATAATTTTTTGAATTTCTGTATAATTTCTGATAAATCTATTTTTAAAGTTGAGGCTTAGGTCAAATGCAAATATGAATATAGATTTATCCAGCATGCATAATTTGTAGTCTGTGTGGAACTGACTCATCTGTCTTCAGTATCTGGCAGTCACATGACTAGCTCTCCTGCTAAGAGTGACCTATTCATCCTTCAAATAAACATCCACAAGGGGAAGAAAAACAATATGTACAGTTCCAGAGACGGAACAACATATTGTGCATGAGCTGATGTACTTGAGTCAGTTCTGCCAACAATCTTTCAAATTACGAGTTCCTCATTCAGAAAGCAGTCAGAAATGAAAAGAAATTCTAAATGTTAAGCAATCTAAAAACTTAAGATTATATTCTTTTTTAAAATACAAGTGAATGACCAAATTAGTAAACAAGTTTCTTGAACATCTGCAGGATGATTTAGGCATATATGTGTTTCAAATAAATATAAAGTTCTATATTATAATTATATACAGGCATATGCTTTTCTGTACTTACCTTAGTTTAATCTGGAAAAAAAATGTACTTCTCTATCATCTGTGTTCTGCTCAACCCTATCTGTAGTTGAGAAGACAGGAGATCTGTAGATATATGCACAGGGCAAAATGTTTTAGATACTCCATGGTTTTTTCTGTGAGAAGGGAAAAAATTCCCACCATGTCAATAATTCCGTCAATAATGTACATCCCCACCATTTAATAGATTTTTAAATGCGTATGTCATTTTCAGTAAAAAGAAATGTATACAGTAATGCCAACTACAGACTAAAATTGACTTTCTGGAAAAATTTCACATATTTTCAATATAAACTGACTAAAATCAGAAAGGTGAACTAACATTCTGAAATAGTCATCTAGCTTTAAAATGATAAATTGTTGACTATTTGCCTTTGTATACTTTATATATATACACAGTCATTTTAGGATAGAACTTGAAGAAATGGTTTGAGAACATTAGGGAGTGAAATTGTACTACCTCTATATGTGAAAACCTCTTCTATATAATGTGAAATGAGTTCTTATATTTATGTGGGTTTTCATGAATGAACTAAAGAATTACATTACATTACTGGTAGAAAAGTGTGAACAAAATGCTTTGGATAGAAGAACTTTACAGTAATGTTTAGGATTTAAAATATAAGGATTTAACAACCTGTACACCTTTGGAAATGATAAAAATTTCTAAATTTTTATCATTGCAATGGAATATATTTATTTTAAGATTACATTAAACATTTTTTTACAAATGTGAAAAAATAAATTTAAAATGAAATTCCATACCATATTAAAGCAAGCTGGCCTCCAAATTCAGATCTCTTTCTGACCCAAGATTTTAGGAATAATATATCATTTTTTCCCTAAATTCAGTTTCAGAAGTGGCCAGGACAGTTAATAAAAGATGGCATTACAGAGTTATTGACATCTTCTTAGGTGTGATGATGGCACTGTACCTTTGGGAAAAGATTGCCCTCATTTTTTAGAAACAGATGCTGAGTGTTTTATGTGTCATGATGTCTGCAACTTACATTTGTATTTACAGAAAAATTAGGCATAGGTTTATTTATAGAGAATTATAAGACAAGTAAGTAAGATTTTTAACAATTGTTACATAAAAGTTGAAAGCATCTGGGTACTAATCTAATTTCAGCTTTTTGGTATTTAAAATAATTTTTAAAACAAGAAATTGAAGGCAAAAATAAATTCAACTATAGCCTCCTCCTTCTGATGCTCATATTCCTTTTTCTCATTCCCACTTATTTTTTCCCATATAAATTATCTACCACTTTTTACTATACATGGTGTCAGTGCTTTTTAACTGGTCTATAGTGATGGACCCAATTTTTTTATTTTTCCCCAATTTATCATAGATTGATATTTTTGCAAATTACAATGAGGTGCAATAAAAATGAAATAAAATGGCATGCCAAATTCAAGCTCTTCTTTACCTCTGCTAATGAGAAACTATTAGAATATTCCAAGTGATAGATGATAGTGTTTTGGACCAGCGTAGTGGTAGCAAAAGTAATAAGAACGGTTGAGATTCTAAATATATTTTGAAGATAAATCTGGTTGGATTTACTGATGGATTGGCTGTAGGATTTACAAGAAAGAGAAAAAAAAGATGACTCCAAGGTTTTGGGTGTGAACAACTGAAAGGCTGCAGTTGCAATTAACTAAGAAAGAGTAAGATAGGAACAGGTTTAGCAGGGAAATGTATGAGCTCAATTATAAACTTACTGTGTTTGAGATGCCCTTTAGACACTCAAATGGAAATGTTGATCCTGAAGTTTCATATGTGAGTCTGGAGTTGGAGAGAGGGCTGAGTTAGAGATAGAAATTTGGTAGTGGTCAATCTATAAAAGGTGTTTTAAGCCTCGAGCTTGGGTGACTGATGAGTCAGTAATAATAACAGCAGAACCTATGTATGACTCATAGTAAGTGAACCAGAATCTATTCTAAGCATTTTTCTAAATATTTGTTAATTTCATTAGTTCACACAATTAAATAAAATTGTACAGTTACCTCCATTTTAGAGATGGAAAACCAAGACCCAAAATGTTAGCAAGCTGGCTCAGGATTATATGAAGAATATCAAGAGAATGAGTGTAAATAGAAAAGAAGATAATTCTGAGTACTAGGTACTAGGGTACATAAAAATTAAAAGAATAGATGTTCAAAAGAAAAAAAAAAAAGTAGATAAGTGTAATGACCTGGAAGTTAAGTGAGGAAAATTTGTCAATGTGGAAGAAGTAAATACTTTAGGATGAAAACAAGAAAGGAAAAAAATGGAAAACAAATAGTGTAAGAGAGAATTGCTTTAGTGATGTTCCTGAGTATGAAAAAAGGAAACAACAAATGACCTTAAATATTGTAAACTACAAATGCAAATTTAATGTATTTGACTGTTACAAGCAGTTAAATTTTTGACATGGCATATACACAATTCTCATACTAAAATTATATATATTTAGTAAATGAAGTATTGTTAAATACGGTGCACATGTGCATGAAGGAAGAAGTAAGAACTAAATCATATTCTCATATATTTCAAATAGAAAATCTCATATATTTTAAATTAAATTCTCTAAACTTAATTATAAATTTCTGACAAGCACATTGGATCAGCAAATTTAATGTGCTTAATATTTTTATAAATGAGAGGCATTTAAAATGTCAGAGGCATTTAAAATATTAAACACTCATATTTATCTAATAATTATGCAACTTGTTCCTGAACATAGCATAGTATAATTAATTTTGTATAATTATGTAGTCATTATGTAAATATGTAATAGACATATGGTGTATGTATGTTATACTTCATGTATCCTATTATCATGTATCCAATTATATATTATCTATTTCTGTATTAGACACTTTATTATGTCTCTTCCTTTGGTATAGTCATTTATATCAAATTGAGGAAAGTAAAAGTCAAAAGACAAGGCATGGATATGATGACTGAATATGAATAAGATGAATTTCTGCCTCAAAATTGGAAGCTGGATACTAAATACTTGCAGAAATATTCTCAAGACACTGCGGAACATGTTGAATTGCTTCTTAAACTTCATCTTTGTCTGCTATATTCATGTTGGACCATATCCCGAGCCTTTCATAAGTAAATGAAAATCCAGTGTCCCACATTCCATGGGCATCTTTCAAGTTTTAACCTTAGCCAATTATTTTATCATCTTTTTCATAATGCTTGATCTGAATAGATGATATTCCCTACTCTAATCCAGCTTGCAAATATTTTCCTTCACTTTTGGAGTTTGTTCAATTTAGTATGACTTGTTTGGCTTCTGAAACTTTTTCCTCTATTTTTTTTTCTATGTCTGACTTCTCATGACAAATTTCAAGTTGTTTTATTGTGTGAGGACAAGCTTTTTTAAGATGAAAAACACTGAGAAAAAAGGAAGTAGACAGTGAGGGAAGAATAAAGAATATTGTATAGAAAGAGAATAGCTATACATTTTAAGGATAATGTTAGCGAAGAATTTAAAATATAGGTGAACAGGAAAATAAAGTCATGTTTCATCACAAGATAGAGGGATATTCCTTGAAAAAAATCATTTTTCTGTTTCACCAAAGTTTAGTTATCTGGTCTTTAATCTTTGTCCTTCTGCAGAGTCATGTGGCAACACTTCTCTCCCTTCTGCTATAGCTGATGCTTGTCTAGCCTTCTGTGGGCAGAGTCAAGTCCTGTTCTCCTCCTTGTATTTTCTTTCTAATTTTCAATCGGGCATGAACTTGTTGCTTTTTTCCTTTTGTGGTGGATCCTTTTGACCGTCAAAAGCTCAGTGTCAGAACTCAGTTTTGAAGCATATATATATATATATATATAGAGAGAGAGAGAGAGAGAGAGAGACTTTTTTTTTTTTGAAGCCCTCCTACAGTAGGTGAATACTTCTAGAGGAAAATAGATGCCTAATGGAAAAGATGGATGAATTTCTGAGCAGAAAATATGCAAAATATTAATTTCAAGATATAACCTCAGTACTTTAACAAAAATAAGAAGTAGACACTGGGAAATAGGATAATTCAATTTTGCTAAGTTCCTTTAGGGAAAAATCAAGCTATTACACCTCTGTTTTACACTGTAATAATTATAGAAATGTTGTTTTCGTTTGTATTCCTTAAGTGTTAAGTTAGCTATTAATAGAACTAAATTTTATGTCAAAGATAGTGTTAAAAAGGAGACAACAATGTACAAAAATAATACCTTAAAAAGAGAAAGAGAAATAAATTATTTGAAATACACCAATATGCAACAGACGTACATTAGTTAAGACGTATGGTTTAGGCTGAAGGCTATAGGTTAAGTTAAAACCAGAGTCAAATAATATATTTCTTAAAAGAAATGTGCAAGTAATTTAAAAAGAAATTTAATAATGAAAAAATAAACTAAGACAAATTAGGATAAAGATAAAGTAAAATCAATGATGGCAACTTATTTCTCTAAAATTAAATTTTGAGACATCAATCTCTTTGATAAAAGGAACAACTAATGGAAAACTTCATAGTCACAAACTTCCATGCTATTTGTTAACAAAGCACCAAATATACAAAACAAAATCTGTTCAAATGTATACAGAGTTTGTGAGGGGTACAATTTTTCAGTGTTTTAACATTCATAATTGATTATGCAAGAGAAATAAATTGTTCAAAATATAATCATGAGGTTGATGTAAAAACATGTATTTATTCATTCTGAAAACATTTAGTGAGGGCTTACTATGTGTCAGACATTCTTTCAGATGCCAGAGGATGCTATAGAAAAATGCATGCCCTCTCGTAATATTTTGTGCAAGTTCTGATCAGAAGGGATGAATGATGGAGCCCAAGAGGCCAGTTATAAATTCAAGCTTCTTCCATTCATAAGCTAAGCTAAGCAGTCCTTACTCAAATTTCTTATCGTATCTTTTCTTTAGTTTCCTCATCTGAAATGTACGTGTTTGTGATGGCTAATCATATATGCCAACTTGACTGGTTTCAAGATGCTTACATATTTGGTTAGACATTATTTCTGAGTGTGTCGATGAGGGTGTTTCTGGAAGGACTGGGCATTTGAATTAGTGGACCGAGTAAAGCAGCTGGACATCCCCAATGTGAGTGGGCATCTTCCAACTTGCTGAGGGTTTGAATAGAGCAAAAAGGCAAAGGAAGGGTGAATTCCCTCTCTCTGCCAGACTGTTAGAGCTGAGACATTGGTCTTCTTCTGCCCTTGAACTAGAACTTACATCATGAGAACTCCTGGTCCTCAGGCCTTCAGATCCAGGCTGGAATTTATTCCACAACCTTTCCTGGGTCTCCAGCTTATAGAGGGTGGACTGTAGGAATTTTCTGCCTCCTTAATCACATAAGCCAATTCCTTACAATAAATCTCATTCTAGATCTACATATCTGTATGTCTCCTGTTTGTTCTTGCTCTCTAGAGAACCCTGACTAATATTGCTATTTTGAGGATTAGTGTTGTTTTGAAAATTGAATATTTCAGTGTGTGTGAAGTACTCAGGACAATGTCTGGCACAGGCAGATCCTGCACAAAGGTGGCTAATACCAATATTACCCCTTCTTTTCACCACACTTCTAGTATTTCTGTAAGTTGCCCATATACTAGCCCATCAAATGAACCTTAATATTTCCATAACATATAATTACCTAATATCATACTGTTGCTACAATACAATTTAACTAGAGATTATTATAAAGTAATTTGAAAAAGATCTTTATGATTGCTCACTGATCAAAGATTTAAAGATACTTCTCTTTCAAATATTTTTATTTCTCAGAGCACCTACAATGCTTAGCGTGGGTCTTCATTTTGTGTCACTCATAATTACATTCTAATGTTTTCATTATTTTAATATTTACCTACTTTCTCTACCTTACATTAATGACAGGATTTTTGGCCATGTCTGTGTTTTAATTTTCTGCTCCCCACATGCAATTTAAACAAAATATTATATTTTAAATTATTTACAATCTTTCTGTTACTCTACACTTTTCATTTAAACTTAACCAGCTGTCTTTTCACCTTATTCTGATTTCTCATTAGGGGTCTCTTCTTTTATTTCACAGTCTAGGTATATTTATATTTTATTTGTGATGCTAGTCCATCATTTTTTTTTTATTCCTTTAATAAAATAACCCACAGAACTGTTTATCTTCTTCTGAGTCATTAGGATAATTTTACATATTTTTTTATTCTGTAGTATTTTTCATGCCAACTATTGGTACCTATAGGTTCTTGGGTGAGTTTGCTACACAACTACCACTTTAAATTGACTTTGTTGGCTTGATATTAACTTCCAATGACATAGCTCTATGAGCGGTTCACATTGAAGGCAAAACCCTGTAATAGACAAAATTACCTTTGTCAGATTGACTCTGGTAAAAAAAAAAAACAAGTGCTTTTATTTTCTTCAAACTATTATAAAATTATTTATATTCTATTAGAGGAAGAGGATCTAGGTAATTCAGCAGGCCAAGTGTTTGGAAGGTGCACTGTCACAGTTATAGTGACTTGTAATTTGGGGACCTTAATAGCACTAGAAGCTGAACTGCTCTATGAATACTCTGCTGTGCAATAAATGGTTCCTATAACAGTGCTGTGAAAAATCAACTTACCCAAACTTACAGAGAAAATTAGAAAGTTCACTTGGGGGAAAGATATATGGCCTGAGCAGATTTTTTTTCCTTCTTTCTTCAAGAGAAATCATTTAATCCATTATTTTGGGAATTAAGATTGATAGTTATCTGAAACTGCATATTTGAAAAAACAAGGAAAAAAACAAATATTAATCAATTTGTGACAAAATAAAATAGAACTATACTAATAGATATTGAGTATTATTTATATACTAGGTACTTTTCTAATCCCTGCAAAGTACGATCTATCATCCACAATTTGCAAGTAAAGAGAATGAGATAGAAACATGTAAATAAACTGATCTGAGATAACCATAAAGTAAAAGTCAGAAGTGGTTTTTAAATGCATGCAGTCTGACTCAGGTTCTCTGCTATTAATCTGATAGAAGGCTCTTAGGAAATTTGTCATCCTGGTCAGACAGAAAAAACAGCCCAAGTAAAATAACCGGAATAAGCAGCTGAAACCCAGAACTTGAGATTCCCATGTCCTGCCAGAAATATGTTTTGTCTATTCTTCAAACTCCATAGTTTGTCTTTAGAAGTACATTCTAGACACTTCTACAGTAAAAGTAGTGAACAAACGCCACTGATATAGGCTACAAAAGACATTTGCCAATTGTGCATTCTAAAAATTTAAGCGTATTTGAAATACTTAAAAAACCCTGACAGTGTCTTCAGATTTGACCATTCTTATAAACATTTTGACACTTGATAAGCAGAGAACCTCTTACAGATTCTTCTGATCTCTTTCCATTCATCATAAAATATTTTAATGATTTCTTTATATATTGCAAATCTATTTTTATAAAACTAATCATACTAATAAAATCATGTAATACTTTGTACACTTCCGGCTTTGACCTATAAAAGATAATATTTTTAAAAAATCATATGTAATACTATATTGCTAACCATACATCAGTTTTGTTTAACAAGAAATAGACATTCCAAAAGGGGTTGCACATCACATTTTTTGCTCTAGTACATAGAAAGTCTTTATTGAGAATGTTCTGAGAATATAAAATAAGCTATTTTCTTGCTATTTGCTTGGAATTCCAGTATTGACATTAAGTGCACTAATGATTTCTTTGTAGGAATCTTTTTAATTGAATTGTTGATGTTTCCAAGGTAAAATAATAATATAATATGAGGGCACTTAATTATGTACCCTCTTATACCTGAGTATGAGAACTGCAGTCTGTGTTTCAACAACCCCTTAAACTGAGAACTATTATAAAGTCCATAGTGTTAGGACATTTAGGACTAGAAATGTTAATGTATCCAAGAGAGTTTAAAGCCTCTTGAGTTCATATGGCATATTAATTTTGGCTTTTCTTCAGCTTTGAATTCCCACAATTTAGTAACTTTGAAATTTCATTTCCTTTTTGGACTATTTCTCAGCACCACCACGAGTCTAATATAGTAAAATTGGGCTACCATCCAAGTGACACAAGCCTCATGCACTGGGGAAACTTAGGGATGGTGGATTCTGCTCCAAGACTGAAATAGAATAGCTCTTTATTTTGCAGACCTTTCCTTTATTTTTACTTCACTTTCTTATATTTGACATGAGAGCAACACAATCTCATGAGAGGTGTGAAGCTAAAGGAACAGGGCCAAAGAGGCCCATGCAGTCTCTTTTGAGCCAAAGTCCTGTAGATTTACAAGGTCTTCCTGATCTACACTTGATCTAATCCAGTGGTTCTCAAAATATAGTTCCTGAATATCACTGTCACCTGGCTAGTACAAATTTTCAAGCCCCAGGCTAGACCTGGGAATGGGGTGTCACCGTCTGTTTTTTAATAAGGCCTTTGGATGAATCTGATGCATGCTAAAGTTTGAAAACCTGAGTTTTCAAATCACCTTGGCTAAGCTCTGCATAGGGGTTTAAGTCCATGCAAGTAGAGCAATCCATAGAGTGATTTTTGTTTTTCTGCATTGTTGCTGAATTGTAAATAATCTGTTTGTAAATCTTTGGTAGTAGTAATGAGTTTGAATTTGAAAATTTGGAGGTTAAAAATTATGACTTTTTTTCTGCCTCTCTTTTATGTACAGGTTAATCCTCATTACTTACAAATTCCCTATTTGTGAAGCTGCCTACTTGGTAAAACATTTTGTAATACAAAAATCAATTTTGTGGATATAAACAGATATGTCCAGTGTAGTAAAAAATGTGAATTGTCCAACAAGCGCATTTCCAGCTGAGGTCAAAATGATATCTTGCTTTCTTATCTTGGCTCACAAACAATAAACAAGTGTCCTTTCGTGATCTGTTTAGTGCCATACTTTAGGCATTTTTTTTTTGGCTTTTTATTGGTGATTTCACTGCTTAAAATGTCCCCCAAGGATACTGATAAACTATGGCCCTTTTTCCTAAACACAGGAAGGCAAAAGAATGTGCCTCATGGAGAAAATACATGTGTTAGCAGCTTCTTTCTAGAATGAGCTACAGAGCTGTAGACATAAGGTCAATGTTTATAAATCAACAATATATATTAAATAAGTTGTCTTTAGACAAAGAGACACACAAAAAACAAGGTCATGTATTACATTAATCAGTTGATAAAAATTTTGTAACCAGAGGCTTGAGGGACCATAACCTGTATTTCCCCTAGGAACAATAGTTCAATATTGACTGATTTTGTGTTTGTGGCAAATTTATAGAATGTATCAGCCACTAATAATAAAAATCAGTGGTATATAATTTATATTTCTCAGTTCTCTGCCAACTTGCCAATATAACAACTCCAACTAGTGCTATAGTAAGAGTATTTTTTTACATTGACCTAATCTTGTACTTCCCAACTCGTTTTAAGATTGATTTAATGTCTGACTTCCAAACCCTTCTAGGACAATTTGTAATGGCTTGTTGAAATCCTGTTTTTCTATAATGTAGTTGTAAATCATGACAAATTTTATGTTCACTAAATATTTGACTTTAGCAGCATCCAAATATGTTTCTACTATTTGATAAAGAGGAACATGTTCTAATTTTCATCATTGAGGTACATGGAACAAAGTTAATCTACTCTATTAAAACATGCCTTTCACTAAACTGGAAATTTAGAAACCGAACATGTTAAGGAAATAGAATGGTGGGAAAGTAGATTTCATGAATTGACTAAAGCGTAAGAAAAATTTTCACCATCCTGTGTTTTTGATGCAGTCCGCTCACCATCTTCTGGCCATGTTAACACCTTTGGACCTATGACTGCTTATCTCTGCTAGATTACATAAAATGGTATGAAGCACACGATTCTACAGTGTTCTATACAAATTACATGCTTTCGGAATGCTTTTTTCTTATTAACTATTAATATATAAATGTATTTTACGGTTTGATCCTTGGGATTTTTTTTCTGGTTTATTTATTTTATTCAGATGTATTCATTTAAAGCATTGGGAAAGATTTTCAAGAGATGGATACAGAGGTGAACAACAGAACTTAAATAGCCAAAATATTTACTCATGTGAAATTATAAATTGTTAATTAACAGAAGCAACTGTCAAAATCATGAGACACTATTTTTACCATTTATTTATATTGCTAGAGTATAGGAAAAACTCATGTCTGTTAATCATTCAGCTTTAGATGATAACCAAGCTTTCATACACTGTGCTCAATGATGAATCTACTAATGCCAACTTCCTGTTTTTCTTAGAAACTTCCTAAAAGAAGCAAAGCAGTTTAGATAGTAAATCGATTAAATAGATTAAATTTTAAAATGATATTTTAAACATAAACTTGTTTGTGAACTATAAGATGAAATATATTTAATAATAAAAAGGAGGCATTAAATGGTTTTGGCTATTTTTAAATGACCCAAAGGTTAAATTTCTATCAGAATTTTAGATAAATTACATTTTAATCTCAGAATTTCCTCTGGCTTTTATTATTTTATGAGTCAAAGTGCAGATGCCCAGTTTATTTATTGGAATATTTGCTGCATTTGTAATATGAAAGGTCATTAGGAATGACTCAACACCGCAAAGCAGAATTAAAATTCTAAAACTTTGGGAAATGACAGCTTATTATTTTTACACCAGCATTAAAGCCAACTCTCTTTTTATTTCAGAATAGAAGTAAAATCCAATAATGAAGTCAATAGAAACAATGGTGGTAAGAGTTTATATTTATATTTTTATTCTAATGTGTGTTTTAACAATTAATGACTTTTTCTCTTTCAAACAAGAACTCAAAAAATAAATTCCCAGCCTAAAGTTCAAAGATTTCTGATTTTAATACCATATATTGTATTTGATTCATCAATGTCCATGTAACATCAGACAACAAGAATATGGACAACATAATAATTGTAAACCATTTGCTACCACATGATCAGAAACAGGCATGTAAACAAATTCTGGCCAAAGGCATTAAGGGAAGTGAGAGGGTTTCTCTAAAATTAACTCCTCATATCTAAATAAGAACCACAGTAAAATTAAGCTCTTCACAGCCTCTGAATCAGTTTTGCATTTTGTGGACTAGCTTGAATGACTGTAGCCAAATCGCCACCATCTTTTAAGAAAAGTCAATGTCACCGGCCAGGCACGGTGGCTCACGCCTGAAATCCCAGTACTTTGGGAGGCCGAGGCGAGCAGATCACGAGGTCAGGAGATCGAGACCATCCTGGCTAACACGGCGAAACCCCGTCTCTACTAAAAATACAAAACAATTAGCTGGGCGTGATGGCGGGCGCCTACAGTCCCAGCTACTCAGGAGGCTGAGGCAGGAGAATGGTGTGAACCCGGGAGGCGGAGCTTGCAGTGAGCTGAGGTCAAGCCACTGCACTCCAGCCTGGGCGACAGAACGGGAAAAAAAAAAAAAAAAAGAAAGAAAAGTCAATGTCAAGGCTGGAGCAGGAAAGAAGGGGACCTGCTCTTAATGACAATGCTGAGCCATTGACTCCACCCATGCTGGAGACTGCTCAAAGGCTACGTGTTATGCTATTATAAATATAAGATACTTATTGTTTAGATATTTAGGTAGATGCTCTAAGTTTGATCAAAATCATCCTTTTTTTTTTTTTTTTTTTTTTTTTTTTTTTGAGACAGAGTCTCGCTCTGTTGCCCAGCCTTGAGTGCAGTAGCAGCAATCCGCCTCCTGGATTGAAGCAGTTCTCCTACTTCAGCCTCCCGAGTAGCTGGGATTACAGGCACCCACCACCACGCCTGGCAAATGTAGGTCAGGCTGGTCTCAAACTCCTGACCTCAAGTGATCCACCTGCCTTGGCCTCCCAAAGTGCTGGGATTACAAGTGTGAGTCACCGCACCCTGACTCCAAATACCTTTTTAAAAAATCAAAATAATGTTTTCAATGACTAAGATCTGTTATGTATTTCAACACAATCATGTGTCATAAAGATTTAGTCTTCTGAAAGCCAGGGTGAATTGTTTTTTTTCTACAAGTTTCATCAAAACCAAACAAAACCAACAAACTTCTACCCACAAATATGGTACTGTTTCCTAAGAGAATGCATTTTCTCTTTACTTCCACCACCATACAATGGTTAATGACTTCTGCACTTAAAATTCCTAACATACCTCACTTAGCACTTTTGCGCAATAACACTTTTCTTCTCCCCAAATATGTGGTTCAATGGAATTTACATTTTTTAAAATTACATTTTCCTCCTCACAACTTATTGTCCCTAAGATTTATATTCATTGCAATGCGTATAAGACTATTGTGATTTTTGGACTTGGGTCCAAGTGTAGCATGTCTGATCCTATCTTTGATGGCAAATACTTCTGCTGTGAGATATGGGAGCTGCTGAGTGAAAATCTTTTACTGATAATAAAGCCAGTGGTCAGAGGGAAGCAAAAGTAAGAGAAGAAGAGACTTGAGGTGACTCGAATGAAAACCCTTACCTGCCAAAACTAGGCAAAAATATGACATCAAAAATATAATTTTGCACAAATAAATCTCTTTCCCATCTTTCTATATCTTTCTTACTCTCTATACCATCACATTTACTAATAGAGATATATAATGTTCTTGATATTCAAAGTGCATTTGATATACTATCTCTTACTCATCTCTCCCCAATCCCTATTTTATATGGGGAGCTCCAGGCAACCTAGTGGGATGGGAATTGGGGACTGAGAGCAAAGAAGTGCAGCAATAGCATTAGCACAATATTGGGGAAAGGGAGAGGAAACTGACAACATCCCTTCTTCTCACTACAGTTCTAGCTTGAGGAAGGCCTTTGCTTGGGGAGGTGAAAATGAAGGCTCAACTACAAAAGCCAATTTAATTAACAAAACGGAAATTTTCCTCAGATAAGGGTGACTGTTAGACTTATTGTGCCAGAATAATGGCATAATAATAATGTTATGAAGACTATCTAAGATTTCTCACAGAGAAAAGAGGAAGGACATATCATAGTGGATTTCCAGGTCACAGTGAAAAACAATAGTTTTTTTGGAATAGTTGCATCCTAATGAGTTATGTTTGTTCAATGCAGCAGTTAGAGTTGTATAATATGGACATGAACACACTGCAATTGTTGGCCCCAAAGATTAATAGCAACATGTAATAAAATACATAAGTAATTATTTATATTGTCTAAATATATGACTATAGGAATACTGTAAAAACTGATACAAAGCAAGTAATTCAAATAATGATAATTATAACTTTAAATCAAGAAACAGAATAAATTGCTTAAATTACATGCCAGGAAAGATAAATAAAAAGCTTTCAGAGTGAATAATTATAACAGGAAATCTTCCTTTAAACCATTTTTACAAGAATAATAATTTTAAGCATCTCAAACACATGCACACTTACGTACCACATATGTACACCCTCTTATTCTTTGGGCCATCATAAGTAATATAATGTTATGATGCTTTCATTTATTTATTGTACCTACACTCAATTCTTTCCATCTTTATGGCCTTTTGCTGGGATCTAAGGAAAAATGCCGTACCGATGTGCAATGAACTCACTCTCCAGGGGTATATTTCCTACTTTGGAGAGTTAACTAACAAGGCAGACATGATGCACTTTGGCTGTATCCTCTAAGAGGTGAAGTTTTAGGACAGCAAGTAGATAGAAGGGGTTGAGGAATGAGGAAATAGAGCTTCTAGATAAGGGTTTCTGCTAAAAAAAAAAAAAAAAAAAAAAAAAAAAAAGGGCCCCAGAAACACATGGTGGTTACATAGGAGTAGACTAAAAAAGAAAAGAAAAGAAAAACAAAGTAATGGAAGCCATGTTTTAAGAAGCCTAGAAAGCTGGAACAGAATAAGTGCATTGAAGGGGAAGGAGAAAATACACAAGAGAAGCAAGCAGGGACCAGAGGAGAGCTGACCTGGTAATGCATGTAAAAGAGTTTAGACTTTAAGAGTAATATCATCAACAGAATAGTTTCAAGCTGTGGCACTCAAGTGGCAATGACACTAAAATACTTGCTTTATAGGAAGATCTTTTTGAATTTTTATTCCTAAAAATATGATGGAAATTCCTATGGAGTGAAATAACAGATATGCTGAAAACAAAAAAAACTGCTGTGTTCTAAACGTGTCCTCCAAAATTCGTATGTTGTAACTTCATTGCATTGTGATAGTATTTGAGGTAGTGCTTTTAGGAGGTGATTAAGTCAGAAGGTCAAAGTCCTCACGAATGAAATTAGAGACCTGATAAAAGAGGTTGAAGGAAGTCTCTTTTGCCCTTCTGACTATTCAGCCATGTGAGGACAAGTATTTCTCCACTTAGGAGGGTACAGCAACGTGCCATTTTTGAAAGAGAGAACGGCCTGCACCACACACAAACCTGCTAGTGCCTTGATCTTGGACTTCCCAGCCTCATGAACTGTGAGAAATACATTTTGATTATTTATAAAGTAACCAGGCTATGGTATTTTGTTGTAGCAGCACAGATGGACAAAGACACAAATATACACAAGTTTTTAAAGCATCACTGGGATGATGAGAAATTCAACAATACCAAAAAATTATTGTAATTAAAAAAAGATGAAAGAAACCTTTTTAGCCTTGTTATCCTTTGGATATTTGTCCCTGCCCAAATCTCATACTGAAGTGTAATCTCATACTGAAGTGTAATCGCCAACATTGGAGGTGGGACCTGGTGGGAGGTGTTTGGATTATGGGAGCTGATCCCTCATGAATGGCTCAGAACATCCCCTTGGTTATAAGGGAGCTCTCATTTTGAGTTCACATAAGATCTGGTCATTTAAATATGTGTGGAAAATTCTCATTCTCTCTCTCTCGCTGCTGTTTGGCCACATGACTTGCTGGCTCCTCCTTCACCTTCCACTATGACTGTAAGCTTCCTTTGGCCTCCCCAGAAGCCAAGAAGATCCCATGTTTCCTGTAAAGCCGGCAAAACTGTGAGCCAATTAAACCTCTTTTTTTTTTTTTTAATTTATTACCCAGTCTCAGGTATTTCTTTATAGCAATGCAAGAACAACCTAATGCAAGCCCCAACAATTTCTGTGGAAAAATGGAAGTTCAATTCTTCCTCTTTTCAGACTGCAAAAAGTATAGCATATGACACACTGTGGTGAAGCATCAAATACGAGACTTCATAAGATTAGTCCTCAAAAACAGTGATGAAATAGATATTAAGCCCCTACTCCTCAGAAATGACATCAAGGAAATTCAGCTTTCTCATTCTTGACATTGGGTAAAAGGAACAAAATGATGTGATGATAAGCATTAGCTGGTTATTACAGAAGATTGCGTTCTGAATATGTGGCTCTCTTGGAAAAATACAATCTGCCACGTGTAACAGAATTAACTGCAACACTGCTTATGTGTTAAGAAAAGTTTTAAGGACAGAAATTAAGTTCAGGTGTCTCAGGTAATCAAATGTAAGTTCTCTGCCGATAGACATTACAAAACTTTGATTATAGGCTAGAAGTAAATTATATTGTGATTTTTTTCAATATTCTCATTTCATTTTATATTATACCCTTCTATTTTGTATCTTATTAGCTCTTGGATTTCTAAATGTGTCTGAGGATTCAATGGGGTGATCTGTTAAGATTAGTTATGAAATGGAAGAGGAGCATGTTAGGCTGGTACCAATGGATAGTTCTGATAAGGTTCGTGATGAAGACTTACATTCTGCTGAGTCATGTAGTGGTGTGGAAAGGGACACATAAAATCTCTTTTTCCAACAAAATCTATCTCTCAGCGAATTTTACTTGAGCTGATAGTCCAACCTGGCATATGCCTTTCTGTCTTCTGTGACAAACTCAAAATGCAACATTATTTCTAGGAAAATTAAAGACACTAATTTCAAATCACAGTCACTGGATAAATGATAGTACTGATTGTTCTATATAACTATTAGAATTTAAAATATCATGTTTGTTGAAAAGTACATCCTGTGAAAAGGATATAAGTTATGTATTAGCAGAAAATATTGTCCAGAAAAGTTACACAAATGGTCAAAACCTAATAATGCCAGCATGTAAAATTATGCTGAGGTAATGACTGAGAAAAGATGCTGAAGGAAAGTTTGAAAAGATTCCACTTTTAAGGAGTATGATCATCAAGGCATTGATGATATGTTACAATATATTGAAGAGGTTTTGTGTAATAAACTGAAAAACCAGAACCTAATATCCAAGTTGATGAATAGATTTCACCAATAAATGGCATTCTGTAGCATTTGTAATATTTGTAAATGATAATAAAATTCACAGTAACATTCCCTGTGCAAAGAGTGGTCTGTAACAAGCAAATGACTAGATATATTTAATGTTTTATCTTTATATCTGAAACAGAAGTTTTCTCTTCGGTGGGTTGGATTAGCATTTGCACTAGGTACTCCGTCAGTAGTTGGCTCCTTGAAGATTTTACCTCTCGTATTAAGCCAAAGTCCAAATACTGTCATCAAACAATGTTTTGTTTACAAACTGGTGCTAGTGTAAAGAAAGTCATGGAAAGGAAATAATAAAAGTTCAGGAATACCACAAAAATGATCAATTTTATTAAATCCAAACCAGCTTGCTTAAGAATCTTTTTAAAAATATATAAAAACCTGGGCAAATATCACACACACACACACACACACACACACACACACACACACCGCTCCTGATGCAAAAAGGAATTCAGTGGCTTAATGGAGGGAGAGTTCCCGATAGGATGTTTCAGCTGAACAAGAATTAGAGAAGCACTGTCAAAAAAAAAAATGCAGGCCGAATTTTGCTGAGCACTTTAAAGATGAAAAATCACTGCAGAAACCAACCTAATTGGCAGACATTGTCATCACATGATCCAGTTTAACAAGTCTTTGCAAGTACCTGGATACTTTTTTTTTTTTTTTTTTTTTTTTTTTAACTTTAAATGCAAAATTTTTGTAGTTAAATGAGAAAAATCACATATTTAGAAATATCAGTTGTATTTTAAAAATCATGTTACAGGCCAGGTGCGGTGGCTCAAGCCTGTAATCCCAGCACTTTGGGAGGCCGAGAGGGGCGGATCACGAGGTCATCACGAGGAAATCGAGACCATCCTGGCTAACACGGTGAAACCCCGTCTCTACTAAAAAATACAAAAAACTAACGCGGTGAAACCCCGTCTCTACTAAAAAATACAAAAAACTAGCCGGGCGAGGTGGCGGGCGCCGGTAGTTCCATCTACCCGGGAGGCTGAGGCAGGAGAATGGCGTGAACCTGGGAGGCGGAGCTTGCAGTGAGCTGAGATCTGGCCACTGCACCCCAGTCTGGGCGATAGAGCCAGACTCTGTCTCAAAAAAAAAAAAAAAAAAAAAAATCATGTTACAACAGAGAATATTGAAATATTTTCACCATTACTTGGGCTTAGACTGAGAAAGGATATGTCAAAGCCCAAACTTTTCTGAAAATCATTGCGAGAACTCCAGAATAATACTAAACAGTACTTTTCTTTCCTCTCAACTCAAAGTATATAACAGAATAATAAACACTTTCTCTGTAATTTCTTTTCAGCCCGAGAACTTAGCTTTGAAAGAAGAGAAAGAGGCCAGGAGCCATAACTCATGTCTGTAATCCCAGCAATTTGAGAGGCCAAGACGGGCAGATTGCTTGAGCTCAGGAGTTGGAGACCAGCTTGGGCAACATGGAGAAACCCTGTCTCTACACAAAGTACAAAAATTAGCCAGGTATGATGGTGTGCGCCTGTATTCCGAGCTACTCTGGAGGTTGAGGTGGGAGGATCACTTGAGCCTGAGAAGTTGAGGTTGTAGTGAGCCGAGACCGTGTCACTGAACTCCTGTACTCCAGTCTGGATGACAAAGTGAAATCCTGTCAAAAAAAAAAAAAAAAAAAGAAAGAGAAAGAAAGAAAAAGAGAGAGAGAGAGAAAGAAAGAAAGAAAAGAGAGAGAAAAAGAGAAATAACTTAATGAGCTACAGTCTGACCACATAATCAAGATTAGAGTTACTATTCTGTCTCTAGACACCTTCTACATTTCTATGGAAGAAAAAGAATCTCCCTCCAGTCAGAAGGCACTGAGTGCTTTCATGCAGTTTCTAATTTCTAACATGGGTATGCAACCTTCTACTTGTTTAAAAAGGCATTGGGAGCAACTACAGAAATTGTCTCATTCAGTTTAAAATGAAACTAATGTATGTTTATTGCAAGTTTGAACCAGCATTGAGTGACTATTTAGCAAAGAAACATAAGCACAATTTTCATATAAATTTAATTCTTTATATTTGATTACAAAATAACTTTTAGGCATATATAGAGTTATGAAAAAGTTTATGTAACCAACACATGTGCATAACAGTTTGATAACTGATATATTGAGTCTAAACATACCACTCAGAAAATATGTTTTCCAAAGATATATTAAATTATATTTTAGGCTATACTTTTAATCGTATGTCTTTGGTTTACAGTTTTAGTAGTTTTATCATTCAACCATATCAACCCATTCCATGTAGTAATAACATCAGATAATATCCAATTAGAATCACCATTTGTATATTTTCTTTTTGAGTTATACGTTTTGAAAAGGAAGGAAAGAAATTAATCTGCAGAAAGGTAAATTAAGCTTAATACCAAATTTTATTCAAGAAAGTTTGGCTGACAGGTCAATTCTGGTTTTAAGAAGGGGAGAGAAAAAAGAAAACTTTTTCACATACTTTACAGTAACATCCTTATTAGAATTCTGTGCAGTAAAACTCTATGTTAAATCTTTCAGAAAAACTTGAATTGAGTTGAAAAAATAAGTAAGAGGTTAAATTTTTTTAAAGGAAGAAAAATTTGAATTATTTTTTAAATATTCTATTACCTTAGTAGATGGTAGAGGAAAATATACAAAAACATGGTATGATGATAAGTTGTCCAACATAAACAGATCCACAGAAAATAGATTATTCTCTATTCAAAAAATAAGAGGCAACTATTATTGGACTAATATAGCTAAAGTTTATTCATGTCAATATATTATGCAATGTAGATATAACAATTTTTTTTGCAGAGGTTCCCAGACACATGTAAATATTTTCAAGGTTTTCTCCAAGGTAAAAAGTGATTGAGAATTAGTGCTGTAATATATGTAAATGTAAACATATCACATTAAATGAAAGTGAAATAAATGAAACAACCTTCTTTCAAAAATGAAGTTGAGACTTGTAAATATGAAATATAAGGATATACTATTTTCAAGAGTAAAGCCTAAAATGTAAAGGAATGGAAAATTAAATTTCAAAAGTTAGAAATATATATATATATAAAGCATAAACTAAGTAGATGATGCTGTTGTAGTTAAATTAATATCAGATTAAAAACCATACAAACAAAATTATGATAACTAAAGACAAAAAAGATCACTACATGAAAATTTACATTTAATTCACATCTAAGTTGAGTAGTTCTAAAATTGAATGCAGCTATGAATATAACTTAATTTAATGAAAAGTTTGCCATAATTTTAAGAAAATGTGGCCAAATCTAAAAATTGAGTGGATACTTTTTAATACATATCATAGAAATGGATGAAATTGACAAAGATAATCAGAACGAATACAACAGATATTACCAGCATAATTAACAGGACAGAACTAATGTCACTCACCGAGTAGGAAATACACACAATTGAAGACTATTCAAAAAACATTCAAGAAAACTGATAATGTAATAGTTCATAAAGCTAGCAGCATCAAATGACAAGGAATTTTTATGACATGTAGAATAAATTATCTGACAACAATATATATTTACTCTCATTCTATATTCCAAAAAATCTACAATTCAATTCCCAGTTCAGGTGGAATTCCACAGTTCCATTTCATTTCCAAGAGAAAACAGTGCATATTTACCAAATGTCTAAACAATGATGTTCATAGAGGATTAATACCTCAGAGCCAAAGAGCTGGAAATAATCTAATATTCATCAACAATAACATCAATCAATAAATTGTGCTACCTTCATACAATGTGATACTGTACAGCTATGAGATTGAACTACTGCTACATGAAACAACATGGATGAATCTCACCAGTGAGATAATAAATGAAAAAAGTTAGATAGTTAATGAGTGTATACTGATGTGGGGAGAGATTTGGGCATGAGATCAACTGGAAAGAGGCTTTAAGGAAACTTATGGAACACTGTAAATCATTTATCTATTGATCTGAGTGGTAGTTACATGGATTAAAATAGTGGTATGTAGATAAATTTAAATTTGTGTCTATCCAGTTGAGCACCTTAGGAATATTACACTGTAATACAAATAAACTCAACTAAAGAAGAAATCATAATAAAATTTAGAAAATATTGAGAATTGAATCAAATAAAAATACTAGGTAAAAATGTATAGAATGCAGAAAAGCTCAGAATTAGTGAGCTAAGCAACAACATTAAGAATTTAGAAGCTGGGTGCGGTGGCTCATGCTTGTAATCCCAACACTTTGGGAGGCCGAGATGGGCAGATCATGAGGTCAGGAGTTCGAGACCGGCCTGGCCAACACAGTGAAACCCCGTCTCTACTAAAAATACAAAAATTAGCTGGGCATGGTGGTTGGTGCCTGTAATCCCAACTACTCGGGAGGCTGAGGCAGGAGAATCACTTGAACCCAGAAGGCGGTGGTTGCAGTGAGCTGAGATTGTGCCACTGCACTCCAGCTTGGGCGACAGAGCTAGACTCCATCTGAAAAAAAAAAAAAAAAAAAAAAAATTAGAATAACTCAAAGTAGAATGTGATTAAGATAAGAGCAAATAACATAATAGAACACTATATTAATCATAATACAAAACTATAATATATTAATCATAATAGAATAAATTCACCAAAATATAATCAAAAAGAAATACAAAACTGAATAGTTCTATAATCATTTAAACAGTGCAACTGGTTATTGGAAATTTTTCTAGATATAAGTATCAGTCCCAGAAAGTTTCTTAGAGAATTTCTTTCAAACCTCGAAGGAAATAAAAATTATAATTTCACATAAATTCTCCCAGGAAAGAGAAGAGAAGGGACAATTTTCAATTCATGTCATTGGACAAACAGAATGGTAATATTAGACAAAGACAGGAAAGGAAAAATATTGATCAATCACTTTTATGAGTATAGATGCAATACCATAAACAAATTAACAAGCTAATTCATCAATGCATTAAAAACAATGCATTTCAATCAAATTGAGTTCATAAAAGGAATTCCAGGTTGGTTTAACATCAATGAAAAAACATTAATTTACTACATAAAATCATTAAAGTAGGAAAGAATATTATCATCTCAAAATATACAGAAAATTTATTCAGCAGATGTCACTATGTATAATGACTTTTTAAAAGTGCTTGGATAACTAAGGCAAGAAGAATGTCTTTAAGTTGATAAAGGGTTTCTATAAAATATCTATATGAAACACCATTTTTATAGATCTTTTGTTTTCTATCAGATAGCGACAGTGGCATTTTAAATTCTCCCATTATGACAATTGATTTATCTAGTTCTACTAGTTAAAAATTTTATCAAGTTTGATTTTATATATCCTAAGAGTATGTAAATAAGTCCATGAAAATTGAGAATTAAAATTTTTATCATTTTGAAATATCCCTTTTTTAAGAATTGAGACTGTCAGCTTCATTTTGGATAATATTTGCTTGTTCTTCTTTTTCAACCTTTCTTTAATTTCTGTAAAATTCTGTATCTTAGTTTGTGCGGTAATTTGTATGAAATTGGGTTTGATTTTACTTTAAACCAATATGATGGTATGTGTATTTTATTTGGCGTTTCAAAATTTATTTACTGTTAATATAATCATTATTGTGTCTAGCTTATATTTAACATCCTGTCAATGTTTGATTTTTGTTTCATATATTTGCCTGTTTTCTGCTACTTTATCAGCTTTTTCTGTAATAACCAGTATTGTTACTATTAGTAGCATTATTATTCAGTATTTCTTCTCTATTAGTGTTTTAATTAGACTTACTATAGTTTTAGGGCTTATCTTCACTATTACATTATTCATCTTGACATTAAAATCTAATGCAATTAGTACTCTTTTTCCTAGAAAATGCAAGCATATAATAATCATTTGACTGAATTAAGTCTCCTACTCTTTGTGATATTATTGCCACACATTTTATTTCATTACATATTATAAACTTCAGAAGACATGTTGATGCAGTCAATAAGTGTATTTATATTTACTTTTACCTTTGCTTCTCATTTATTTCTCGATTCCTGTGTTCCATTGTGGAATCTTTTTATTTCTGTCTGAGAAAATCCTTTAGTGTTTCTATTAGGATGCAGTTAGGGAATAGAAAATATATTAGTAATTAAAGCAGGAAAAATTCAATAGACATATTTGTTAACTATGGAAAGGGGTAAAAAAAGAATACTGAATGATTTTAAAGTCCCAAATGCAGGAAACAACTACCACTTTTAGAGCTAAGAGAGTGTGAATCAGGAAGGAACTAAGAACTTAGAAGAGGTCCCCTGCTAATAGAGATTCAGGTATTTTTGGCAAGGGCAAGAACATGCAGACTGCTGGTGGTAAAGAAACATGCTGAAGTAAGTGCATGTGGTAGGGGAAAATCTTTCCAGAGACCATGGCCATAGGTGTTGTACAGAAGTAACCTGCTAGGTGACGAGGAAACATCCTAAATGTTGACCGCAGCTTGTCCATCTGAACCACTGGTGTGAGTGCCCCCAGGCTTGCCACATGCTTCTGGATTGGCTGTCACGTTGAAAAGCAGCACACAAGATACAAGAAGAAAGCTCTTGTCTACTTGTCTCATTTCACAGTGTCCTTCCAGGGATGTCTTCAACCAGCTAGCAAAGGAAGAATGTCTATTAGGTTCAGTTCTAGTATCATAAAGAAAGGTAAAGAAGAGTGAATGATGAGATGAGAGACATTTTTCAGAATGGGCATAATCTATCCCTTCAGCTCTTCAGCTTCCAAACACACTCTTCATGTAGTGTGAGTTTCCATACAGCAAGCAAACAACTTTATAATTCCTTCTAATAAAAAGTTGTTATCCTTTATGTAAGTGCAAAGTCCTTTTTCTCTCACCAAAATGATGAGGCCCATGGTCCTAATCGTCCATCATTTGCTGTATTAATAACTAATCAAATTCAGTCACAATCCCACTGAATATTGTTATCTAAAGACTACATTATAAAATTATCCACCAATATGCTGTATATAAAATAAAAAGAAAAATAGGAAAGAAGAGAATATAATTAATCTAACACATATATATGTAACAAATAAGGAGAAATTATATAATATAACTATAGTTCACATTTTAATAACTGGTCATGACTATTATTAATATTTATGACTTTTCTTCTACAAGCTTTGCCATATTCCCTTGCTCTCAGAAAAGTACTGCAGCTGGCCAAGATTTTGTTAGGTGGGGTAACCCAAACTGTTATTCTGAAAGTGCTATTTTCAAAAGTCCTGCGTTTTTTGTTTGTTTAGTCTATGATTAATCTTTACTTTTGGATATGAAAGTACTAAGAGGTACCCCTAGAGACTCCCAGGGGTTCCACATGGATTCCTCTTTGCCTCCATTGCAAAACTGCAAATCTATTTCAGCTTCATAATCATTATCATTATGAATATAATAAACCAGAAGAATAACCACTTTTTGTATTTGTTAAGTTGATGACATAAGGAGCACAAAATGTCCAGGAGGCATTCTCGTGTGTCAATTCAATGGAAACATGTGTATCTGAGTAGTACCATTCTTCCTTTAGGAAACAAATTAATTCCACACTAGCAGAACTCAAAGTTCCTGATACAAGAACCAAAATTTTCACAAATAGACTATTAGGTACACTAGCGAGGAGTCTTTCCCACTTCTTCTCCTTAATTGTCAGATCCATGTATTCCAGCAATAAAGGAGACAGGAACATAAAATGGTTTCTGATTGAGTTTAGCATCGTCTTCCAACTGGCACTGTTAACTGAATCCTCAGGAAGCCAATTCTATGTTTCTATTAAGCCAGTGACTTCTCAGGCATGTGCAAATACAAGTAAACGATATGAGCATAAGCCAATTGCTTCACTTCTTTCTCTATAAAATAAATTCCTTGATAAGAAGCAATTTCATGCAGCATATAATGATGGTAGGTAGGTAGTCCATGAGTCCACTGATGGCAGAGATGGCAGAAGCATTACTGGGAGATAAAGCAAATCTGTATGGAGAATAAGTGCATACCCCAGAGAGGCAGAATCTCTGCTCCCTTTGTGAAGAAGACGTCCAATGTAATCAATTTGCCATCAGGTGCCTGACGGTACTCCTGGGGTATGGTGTCATAACTGGGTCTCAGCACTGGTTACTGCTAGAGACATTTTAGGTACTTAGCATTAGTAGTAGCATTCGTGGTTGCAAGGTCAGCTTTGGTAAGAGGAAGAACATATTTTTAAACTCATTAGTAGCCTTACTCCTGACAGTATAGACACATTGTTTATAGTTCCATTGAGCAAATACTATACTTGCCTGAGAAAGAAGCTTACTGATATGCACAGTGATTGTCATTGTGTCCACTTGATTATTGAAAGCCTTCTCTACAATGGATGTTCCTTAGTGTTTATTCATATGAGATATAAATATCTTCAAATCTGGGCTCATTCTGAAAGCTCTGTCCTCATACCTCTTCCCTAGATTTCCAGTTTTCCAATCTTATTCTTTCCAAGTCTCTGACCTTTCAGCCAAACTCTTAACAACTGCCTGTGAATCAGAGCATATTTGTATTTCTGGCCAAATAGAGTGGCCAATGAAAGTAAAATAAAATAAAATTAAATTAAATTAAATTAAAAATAAAACAAAACAAAACAAAATAAAACAAATAAAATAAAATAGTGCTGTTCAAAATTCTGCCCACTGGAAGGATTTTCCTTTATGACTCTGCTTCAGAATCACCCCTGGGGAGGGTTGTAATTTCTCAGCCATCTGCTTCTGGATGGATCATTATATCATGTAGATCCATCTTTTAACCAGGCTCAAATTTTAATTTCTCATTCAACTAACTGTAAAGAACATAAAGGCTTAGGCAATGGTGAAAGGAGACGACAGCGTAGTAGGAGTCAGCATTAAGAAAGTATGATCTGCCTGCTCAATTTACTTGTACCTTTCCGACATGACTGAGCCTAGTCTCTTATGTGTAAATATTTTTAGTTGATAATATATTCCTTCTGTGCATGAACAACTTTTTGGCTGTGGGTCAGATAATACCCAGTTAGTGATAGGTATCTCAGGCTGAATGGTCATCTGATACTACCATGGTTAGGACCTCAGTCTCTTCTAAGAGCCAGTAGCAGACATGATGCTGTTTCTCCATTTTACATCTCTATAATTTTCATTTGTTTTTTCATATGTTCTCATTCTTTCTTGAAATGTTTCAGCTAGTTCTCTGTATTTTAAAACATTTGAAACATGATCATTTAAATTTTGGTGCCTATTGCTCAGCTTTGGACATTTAGAATTTGAGGACCATGAATTATCAAAGTATATATGTTTAAGGGCTATTAGATATATATCACTAGTTTTGTAAACAGAAATGAATAGGAGATAAAGATTATTGAGTTATTAATGCAGAGACAGTAATTGAGGCCACTGGAAGGAATTAGACCTCCAGGAAAAAAGTATATGGAATAGGAAAAGAGAACATAGGATATATTTTTTAGAAATACCCACATTTAATGTTTGGGGAGAAAAGGCATTAAGAGGAAGAAAAAAGTTATCAGGAGAACATTTCACCAAAAGTTAGGAAATATAATATTTTTTGAAGGAAGAAATATTCATTCAATAATGTTAGATTGGGAAAGAAGTCCCAGAATTGTTTAATAACTTTTGGTGACAGTCTCTGTAGTCTAGCAGTTATAAAGTTTGGGTTTTGAAGCCTACTGACTGGACACAAATACTGACTCTACCGCTAATAATTGTATTATCTAGTTAAGCTGTATGTATTTCAGAGTCAGTTCTTATGGAATATTAAATTAAAACATGTAACTACTTAGAACGATGCCTGGCACATGGGAAACCATAACATGTTGTTATTATCATCATCACTTTTGTTATTATTCATTTTATCTTGGCAAAAGTGACACATTATAGTGATAATGGGCAGTAGATTGAAGAATAAATGAAACATTGGTGGAAACACAGAGTAGATTGTATTCTTCCTGAACTATTAACATATTTAACTGAGAATGGTAGGAGATGAAGTGGTGATGGAGTTAAAAGAAGATATTTCTTAATTTTGTATCAGCTTGAGAATTTTTACTTTCTGAAGGGAAATAATTGGCAGAGGAAAGGTTGAAAATAGAGAAGAAAGAACAATCTATAGCAATAAAAATTCCTGAGAACATAGAAAAATACCACAATGCAATAGGTAAAGGGATTTGTTTAGGTATAAGGAAGGAAGCTTCTTTATTGAGGCTACAGATGTGCAAGAAGGTTAGATAGTATGCAGATAAATTATTAATGGCAAATTGGTATTATTAAACATCATTTTATACCTTTTATTCTACTGATCAGTGCATATTTAATTTCTTCTTAAATTATATATTTATTTAATAGATTATCTGTTGGTTCTTCATGTCATTATTTAGCAAATGTTTCCTGAGTACTTAGTATTTGCCCAAGATAATGTTAGCAAATGAGAGTATAAAAATCTGGAGAATTATAGTCTGTGAATTAATAGAGAGGCCAAACTGGCTGGAAAGAAGCATATAAAGAGTAAAATCTGAAATATGTCAAGAGCGTGAGAGATAAATACAGAGTGTTGTAGAAGCCTACAATGGATTGAGTGGGTTGGTGAGTGGTTTGAGGCGCAGGAATGGAAAGCAAAGCTCCTTTTCTTGGTTTATAAGCCAAGGAAATGCAAAATACTTTTAAGTTTGGCAACTGACTCTGATTTTCCAACAGTATTTTGTGAAACTTTGGGTTAATTTTGGATCTCCACAAGTTGCTGCAGAGGCAAGTAGAAAATTATATAGCAGAACACAGCCCTCTGACCCATTCAGTTCAAGTCTACGTGGATCTTTTTCATAAATGGGTTCCTATGTAAGATTTTGGTGTAATAGACATTTCTGCTGTTTAAATAAAAACACATTTAACACTTTTGCCTTAACTATTTTTTGAAAAGGAAAATCTGATGGAGAACCATTAGTTAGTAGACGCCACAGATAAATTTTTAAAGATATTTGATGATTGTTTCTGGTTTCAAATAATGCATATAATTATTTCTTATGCCACAGGCAATAAAAGCTTATCTTTCTTTACAAAGAATCTATAAATTTTAGGAAAACTGATACATAGAGAAGAAGATATGCTCTTTAATATGCTTAGAATTTTGATAATGTTGTCTATTTAAAATAAATTATACATGCATATGAAAAAATTGAGGAAATACAATTCCTGAAACATTTTTATCACATGAAATGTTGAGTTTTAGCATTCTTTCTGAAAACGTTTCTGAGCAAAGAATGCAAAATACAGCTGGGAAATTATTATACTGAAATGTTGATTGCATGTTTTTAAAAGAGACAAAATAAAATAAATGTGCTAACCAGGAAATAGTGCTAGCAACAATCCCAAGAAGAAAGAACGTGATATGCAGAAAAAAGTAATAATTAGGAATGTGAGTCATTATAATGTTAAAATTGAAAATTGAATCATATTAAAGTTATTAAAGTCAAAAGTTATGGTTCCTTAGTAGCATTATCCAAGTCATATTACCCATATGTACTATTTTCTCTTCCTGTTTGGTTTATTTTGCCTCTGGTCTTCAGCCATTAACTCAAAATGAATTAAAATTATATTGTTCTGTTTTTCAAAGATTGTTTTTTTCACTTCTTCATTAAAAAAATGAGATTATAAAAATGTCTGTCATACCATTCCCCTTTCAGTTTCTTGACTTAAGTGTGTTTAAGAACTATATTTTGAAGACTAGTTTGTTTCATAGTTACTTCAGTTTTTTACTTATAATTATAATGTGCAAAATTTCAGGAATGGCAGGTAAGAGAAATAAGTGACTAAAATAAGACGGATTTGATCACCCTTTCCACATTAAGAAAGACATTGAAATTGCTTCATTTGGGCACGTAAACAGACAAAAAAGCAAACAGGGAAACAACTTTTTTTCATTGTCCTCCCTGGACTCCTTTCTGTTTTGGCACAAAACATTTTTTTCTTCTTTAATGTTTTTCAGGAGAAGAATCATTATAATCTTAATAGTTCAGTAAATACTTGTTTACTTCCTCAGTTGCTAGACTCTCATGAGGAGAAAAAGTGATTTTGACAACGCTTAGGAATAAAATAACCCAATCCTACTTAAGTGTCTCTGCGGTGCTTTATGGGCAGGCAAATGGTCAGTTACACACAATGCCATAGCTATCTTCTGACATAAGCTTTCCATAATTCGCCCTTGCTCTGGGTCTCTTCTTTTTTTAAAATTTTTATTTATGTATTTATTTTTGTTTTTTGAGACGGAGTCTCTCTCTGTCACCCAGACTGGAGTGCAGTGGCGCGATCTCGGCTCACCGAAAGCTCCGCCTCCCAGGTTCACACCATTCTCCTGCCTCAGCCTCCTGAGTAGCTGGGACTAAAGGCATCCGCCACCACGCCTGGCTAATTTTTTGTATTTTTAGTAGAGATGGGGTGTCATCGTGTTAGCCAGGATGGTCTCAATCTCCAGACCTTGTGATTCGCCCACCTCGGCCTCTCAAAGTGCTGGGATTACAGGCCTGAGCCACCGCTCCGGGCCTTGCTGTGTGTCTCATCCAGCATCACTGGCAGGGGCTCACAATAGCGCATCTGCTTTTCCTCCATTTTATGCATAGCTTACCATCTTTCAGTATGCTGAAGCAACAGGAGGAGAGAAAAAAGAGTATTGATGGAATATAGGAAAAAGAAGGAGGAACCAGCAGAAAGAAAAAGGGAAAGGTATCACCGACCATTCTTTTAGGGTCCCTGGTTCCTTTAATTTTTCTTTTTGTTTCTCAGTGATCTGACATCAAAGACCCAGGCTAGATGTAGGTCTGGCTAAGTTTATCTGATGACGTGATCAGTTCCAGCATCCTTTAAGTTTTGTGGGATAAAAAGTAAATAAAAAGATTTGAATCAATCAGATACTTGCTGAAATTAACCAGTCAATTTATTTAAATGGTTCATTGAGCAGTCCAGAGACGTGGCAACCACACAACTAGTGGGAAAATGAAAGAAAAAAGAGCAATAGGCTGGCCAGTTTTATGTATGATGACAGTCATTCAACTTGAAGTGTCATTTGTTCCTCCCTTCCCTGCACAGCTTGCCAGACCTGGCTGGTTATTTTCTTAACAGAAAGACATAGACATAGTCTCTGCCAAATCTGCTTCAGGATCAAGTTTAATGAGTCAAGCAAGACGATTCATTGAGCATTCATGAGTGCTATGACAAGGAGCTACAGATTTTAGGAAATACGATTATTCGGTAAATTAGACATAGCCACACTCCTCAATCATCATTCCAAAAGAAGATATTAGACAACTGCATATAAATAATTACGAAGAACACTGCAAGGAAGAAATTATAATAGATGAGAAATTTAGTTGAAATGTTAGTGATCTTACAATCAATTTACAGTTAAATTCAAGAATTCCTCTTAAACTAGTCTACATCAATAATCCTCAAGTGTGTGCGTATTTGCAAATCATAAATTTGTTAAGATATTTCTAAATCTAAACATTAAGAGAAACAAGGGGGGAAGAAAACATTGTGGATATGAAAGATATCCTACCATTGATAAAATTTTTGATCTTGTGACATGAACAACGTCCACAATACAAAATATACAAGAAATTTTTATTAACCAATAAAATGACAACTGGGTGATGTCAGAAAAAGATAAATCGATATAGAAATATTTATGGATTCATAACTCAAAAATTCTCAGGTGGAAAAATTCTACTATAATACTTTGTTCTTGGAAATGTGGCCATTCAATTAATTAATCACTAGAAGAGTTGCCTTTTGCAAGTTATTACTAAGTCATTCATTTTTGCTTCACTTGCCTGCAGACCAGGAGCGTATTACATTCTGGGGTATTCAGTTTTTCTTATATTGAAAGTTTCCTCTCTTTCGATTCTACTTTAAGGTCTCAGTTCTATTCCTAATAATAACACGGTTGTGACTACCTCTGTGTGTTTACTCATATACCATATTGTATCTAATTTATAGCATACCATATAACCAATGTTTTTATGAGGAGTGGAGTCACATCGAGTGATGCTTTAGCAAGGTATATAGATTTTTTGGTTGTAAAAGTGTGTTGGGAGCAACCACACACATTTCATTGGGAGATAGCTGGGGTACCAGAGGTCCTGCAGTACATATGCATATAACATGAAGAAAAACCTTTTAGCCCCTACAAGACCTTTTGAACTCTTTTGAACTCTTGTCAGTTATTCATGCAAAGTCGAGTGAGGAGGCTCTGCATTATCTGAACCAAGAACGAAATTGTCTTTTACTTATAAACAAAATAATTTGTCTGGTTTTAATTTAAATTTTCCAGAAAACAACTATAAAGTAAATTTTTAAAAGAGCATAATTTGTTGTTTGAAATTTTACCAAAATAAAATTGCATTATCAATAAGAATGTCACTTTAGTGTTTGAGGGAATAATTCCAAACTGTACTTTTCTGTATTTGTAGTTATTCAGATCATATTTATTTTATATATCACTATGATCTTCTGACCACTCAACTGTACCTCATATACTTTTATGCTTTTTAAATCTGTAAATGTATCAAGAGATTTTAAAAATGGAAAATGCGGATGGAAACCTGCATTTTATTTCTATTCTCTTAGTTGGGAATGTTTCCTTATAATAGTTCCTAAAAATAACCACCATGGTTTTAATCATTTATAAAATAAGATAATGATAATTTTATATACCCCCTGAAGATATTGACTTAATAATGTCTGTAAGACTTAGATTTAAAGCAATGCAAAGAAAGATTCAAATGAAGGAAGTATGGGCATGGTGGTTCTACATTTTTTTCAGTGGAACATCATTCATTAAATATTTAATTTCATTAACGTTAAGAATTTATGAGAATTAGATACTAGTTATGAAATGTGAATCAGATATCGTAGTTTTCAATTTGGGGCTTACCATCAACCCATTAAGATCATTGATCCTTTTCAATTCACAGTAAAAAGAACTGTATCTGACTTAAATTAGCTTTCCCTTTTCTTTGAAAAATAACGAAAACAAGAGTGTAGTGTTCAAATAAAATTGACACCATAAAAATCTCATAAGGTTTGTCCGGAAACATTTTTAGCCACTTTCAACAGTATTCAACTGCCCCTCTTACAGGTCCTTTTATATAATAATCAATATATGCATACAGAATTGGTACCAATTCTCTTATTTCAAGCTAGCAAGAAAAGCAGATCAATAAATCATGAACTTTCTTTGCTTCTTCTTTCAACTTTAACAAAACAATTTTTCCAACCACCGTTTCTAAGTTCAGAATGTTCTGAGATTGAGACAGCCCCCAGAGTTCATGTATTTATTTCCAAGTACTAAAAAAAAAAAAAAAAATTATAACTGATATCCTTGAACTCCCTCCTAACATGAGGAAATAATGCATTTATTTCATTAACAAACATTATAATTAGCAGGTGAAATAAAATATTTGCATCATTTCTTCTTTCAAAGAGACTTTGATAGTAATAGAAATTTGATTAGCTGCAGCCTATAATCTAGAAAAGTTAGTTGAATTTAATAACCACAATTAATTACTATAGTTCACAAACCTGGTTTATAAATATGGGAAATTATTCCCTGATATGGAGAGCACTACAAATAAATATGTTGTAGCTCACTTTCAATAAATGCTTAATCATATTAAGAAAGGCATTTCATTTATTTGAGACTCATTTTCTCTAAACTTCTAAGATAGTATTTGATTAAATGGTCTCTAAATTTATTTCCCCTTTAATAATCTGTTACAGTCTCTGTTTAGACTGAAATTCAGCTTAGATTATAGGACAATTAGGTTGCTTCTTAATCAGTGGATCAAAACTTGCAGATTAAATAAATTGGATATTGTTGTATCTTTTGGAGGAAGACATACAAAGAATAATTATCAAAAAGTCAAGTGACACCCAACTTTAACAGATGGTAAACATAGTACATATGAAAAACAGAAGTCTATGTGACCTCTTCATTAAAACTGTAATTGAAAAGTATAACATGCATAATCAATGATACATTTCTAAGTATGGTGATATGGTTTCGCGATGTGTCTTCACCCAAATCTCATGTCGAATTGCAATCCTCAATGTTGGAGGAGGAAGCCTAGTGGGAGGTGCTTAGATCATGGGAGCAGACATTCCCTTGGCTGTTCTCATGACAGTGAGTGAGTTCTCACAAGATCTGGTGTTTAGAAGTGTGTAGCACTTCCCTCTTTACTCTCTCTTCCTCCTGCTCCAGCCACGTAAGACGTGCAGGCTTCCCCTTTGCCTTGTGACATGATTGTGAGTTTCCTGAGGCCTCCCCAGCCATCCTTCCTGTACAGCCTGTGGAACTGTGAGCCAATTAAACCTCTTTTCTTTATAAATTACCTAGTCTCAAATAGTTCTTTACAGCAGTGTGAGAATGGACTAATACATATAGTAAAAGAAGACCTAGAAAAGAAAAACTGCTTTAAAAAGGCCTAGAGATTTTAGAAGACCACAAGAGCAATACCTACAAACAATGTGATGTGTTTAAAAGAGCAAACAAAGATCTTGGGTACAATTGTGAAAATACAGTATCTTGGTTTATGAAAACAATAGAGCCTGTATTCTCTCTGCTAAGGAGATCATTTCTAAAAATGTTTATTTTAGGGTGTCGGAGCTATAAAGGAACTTAGAAAAACTGGAATAGTGGGTAGTCAATGTTATGAGAAATGTAGACATGTTGATGAATTTTAGCTCAACGTCATACCAAAGTTTTATTTTTTTAATATTTTCTTGTAATTAAATATATTACCTTGTGCAGTTAATAATCTTCAATATGAGATACAATAACACTCTGTTAGTAATGCTGAGAAAAAAAAAGTTCTCATGTAAACAAAAAGGTGAATTAGAGGGCCAATGAAATTCTTCAAAATGTGATCTGTAGAAGTCGAGGCTAACGATGAATATGTACAGAATCTGGATAATGAAAGTAAAATTGTTCCCTGTTTGAGCCTTGTGTACTATAAAACATCCATTTCTTATCCATGATCCTGGCCACTTGGGAACACGGCTGAAGTTAGAAAACAATACTTTCACTGGACTCGTAGTATAAGTGGCCTGATTTATCACCTCCCCACTGTTTGCACCATAGAACATATTAGCTGAAGTGAGAATGAGTATAGTTCTTTTATTCATTTGTTAAGAATATCATTCTATTCATGTTCTGGTGTAGGAAATTAATATCATTAGAGAAGAAAAAAAAGGTTCTATTATTTTCCAATTGTAGGCATCATCCTAGTATTTCCCTGACTCAAAGTAATGTAGCAATTTCAATAACCTACTGGCTAGTATTGAGAAGATTTTACTTACGACTCATGGAAATATTTTATTTCCATTTGCAATTGGAATTCTAGAGTATATGTATCTCCCTGTGTTTCTGTTTGACTACTTTCCTTGTGTAAAAGTATCTAAATTATTTGTTTAAGTTCCCCACTGTCAGAAAGGGTTAGTAAATGAATATGTGACCTATATATAGGAAGTAGTCCCTTATGGTTTAATTCCTCTTACAATCACTGACTTAATAAAACAAATTCTTGCAGGAAATGTGATGCTGACCTACCTTTCAAAATAATGTATTAAAAAACAACCCTGATTGTCTTTGTGTGGCAATAGTATGTTGATAAAAATCTGCTTGTATAAAAAAATGCAAGCCAATTTTGTGTGCCTGTATGTATTTGTTTTATGGAAATGGCCCATATTTATTTTTATTTTTCTGATTTTAGATTTCTTGCTAACTTCACATTAAACAAATAAATTAGTTAAGTGCGAAGTAATATTATTAGAGGAACTGTTTCAAGAATGTCTGTGAAATTGCATTTTAATACCCATTAGACATGGTTCTTCTTCTCTCTAAACCTGTCTCCAACATTGAAAATGCAATTCTGCAGCATTAAACAAAAAGGGATATTTTAAATAAAGCTTGATTTTCAATCACTGAGCTAAACCTATTTCAAATAAACACCAGAATTCAATTAAATAGGAGTAAACTCCTCAGCTTGACCCGCTACCATTTCAATGCTTCGTATTCTGAAAGTTTTAATGGCAAACACAAGAATCTGATTTGAGGAATCCGAATGATCTGGCTGACCAGAAAATGATAAGAGATAGGGAGAATGATTGGTCTTTGGGAGATAAAAGTTTTTGAGAAACAAATTAGTAGAGAAACGCTTTCGAAACGCTGATGCTGACAAATGTGAAGCAGGTTCCCGGTGCGCTGATGGCCAATTTGTCTGAGTCCAGTGAAACAGAACACTCACATGCAGCACAAGTTACAGGAAGCAGATTGATCACTTACAGATAGGCAATGAGGGACAACAGAAACCTAGGATGCACCACAAGCCAGTCTCCCAAAGCTCAGGAAAGCTACCCGGGGTTGGATCAAGTCTCTGCTGTGCATGCCCAATTACACCACAGTGGAGGGAGCCTCAGTGGCAGCCTACTCCAAGTTATACACCTCAGGGTCACACTAACCACTGGACTAAATTGTTGAAGGCCACCCTGTTTTGGGAAGACAAGGGAGCTGCAACAGAGCCTATAGTATTCCAGCCACTTCCTCCTTACCTCAGGATTTTACATTCCCAGAACATTCTAGTTATTCTTGAAACCTACAAGCAAAACTGGGAACTGGGTTGGTCCAAGGTCACCCAAAGAACAGTCCTGTAACAAGGAAACAATCATTCTTGAGAAAGAAGAATGGCCCCAAAATGGCTTCAGGAAAACCCATGGGGTTTTTTTTTTAATCAATTTTGTTGGAATATACCCAGAGGCAGGTGGCATAACACCATTGCAATCCGAAGGCAAATCATATATGAATATATGCCCAGTTGTCTCCAGGAAGTAAGGAATTTACCCTGTCTACACCCACGGTTTTATAGGCTGTCCATATATTATATGGAGGGAACAAGGAGAAGATCCTCAGTAATCAATAATTGTAAACATTCATGCTTGTTGGAATGGTCTTCCCATGGCCTAGTACTTTCTGCTGCAAAAGAGCACCCTCACTATGATGGACAAATTGCTAGTCAAATTGAGAAATTTTGAATAAAGTCAGAGAGACTTTGTAAAAAAAAAAAAAAAAAAATCCTAGTGGCACAGAAGCTCCGTAGAGAAGACATATTCTATATAAAACACAGAATTAAGATTTACGCAGTATAGTATGCCTACAATTAGATAAGTTGGAATTTCCTTGGGAAGTGGTTTTTGGCAAATGTTGAAGAGAAAATCAGCACCTATTTATAGAAACCAGAATTTTTTTAAAAAATCCTTGGAATGGGGTGGTCTTTCTCAAACTTGAAGAGACAACCAAGCCAGATTTGATTAGACAATTTAAAAGTTTAACCATGTGCTCAGCTCTCTGCACGAACACCCCAAAGAAAGTAAATTCTCTGGGAGAGGCAACTGTGTAATTTTTAAAGTTTAGGCTAAATATGATGTAGTACTAAAACTACAGATTTTTTTAGAAGTTTAGATGGCTATCTAAAAAGTATTTTAAAGTAGGTTTGAAAAAAATTCAGGATTATTTTAAGAATGGACATCTCTATGAGAAGGGTTAAGAGGAGCATTGAGAACATTGCCCTGCAAGGTTATCCAAGGCATGATCAATGTCTTAGTGAGCAGCCACATGCTTACAAGATTTTGGTAGTGAGGATCTGCATATTAAATTACTAGACATCTACCAGAAAGTAGGAGAAACATCCAAGACATGCATATTGATTCTGGAAACGCTGAAATAGCAAGCTGAAGAGAGAACGGGAATATCACTAGGAACACCACATCAGAATTCACCAGAGAAAATGCCAACAGGAGCAGTCTTTTACTTGATATAGTGAGAAAAGTGTGAGCTTCCAATGACAGCAGTACCAGGCACAACTCCTGTGGAGAGCACACAGAAGATAGGAGCAAGTCTTTAGGCCATCCACTTCTCCTCTTCCAATGGATGATTAAACAGTGATGGGAGTTGGATGGGATAAAAAATGCTATGGGAAATATTATCCTACTTTGGGAGGTGAAGGATAATCAGATAATGATTTTCAAAACGGAAGGGAGACAGAGACAAGGAGAAAATAAGGCAAAGAGAATTACCTGGAATTTTTACTCTTATGTATAGCTTAGTTTTATGACCTGGCTGGTTGTGATTCCCATATATTAATAAGTGGGTTCAGTCAGTACCTAAAGGGCCAGGGCCACAGTGATAACTTTTAACGTGAAAATTATTTGATTTAACCTCAGAATTTAATGTTACAGAAATTCTCAAAGATTATATCAAGGTACATTGTTCAGTGTCATAGTACACCTACTACTAGACATGAATCTTTCAGGGACATATGTCTGGTGTGTAAACTAACATTAACTAACATTCTTTCTCTGTTTGCTAGTTGCTCTGAGATTACTACAGCAGCCCCTGACTTATCTATGTGGACAACAGTCACAGAATTTAAGCATTGTGGTCCTGTTGCCTTGTGATAATGAAAAAGCATCTAACTCTACATTACTAGATGTCAATTTTGCTACTAAACTTAGATTTTCACAATCACACTTCCACCTTCAACACACTTGGACAAGAAAGTTTCTATTGGAGCCTGGAGAAATGCCACCTACAGACAAGATCCTTAGATTTCAGAGATTAAAGATATAAGCAGGGACTCCCTATCACCAAGTGGAGCAGCGAACAAATTGAAATTACATGCCCCTTCTGAATGAAGAATGTAGCCCGTGCATTCATTAGCTCAGTGCTACTTGTGGTCACAGTAAACTCCAAAACACCAGTGGTTTACAACAGATAAAATTCTTTTCTTATTCTTATGAAGTTGAAAATGTAGTTATGTGCTTGAGCTGATTCACATTAGATCACAAAAATTGACTAGTTAATTTTCAGTAATTGTGTGAGCCAATTGTTAGTCACAGTCATTATTTTAAAATAAACACATAATTAAATAAATTATATTAAAAACAAATCTGATTAATAATCAAAATCCATCACATCCTATTAATGCTAGTACTATCTCTGCTGTAGAGGTTATTAACTTCTATTGTATTTGTATAATAGAAATTTTATGAAATGGTGTGATATGCACATCTCTTCCTAACTCTGTATTCAGTGCTGAGACCTTAGCATGAAGATGGTCCAATTTAAAAGTCATCAAAGGCAACCTACTTGCTAAATATTTTGTCACATAACATAGGTCTCCATCTTTCCATCCTCCAACATCAACTTCTTTGTAATCTGCACCTCAGTGAGTAGGTCAATATTATCATTTTTAGGTTTTGGCTGGCAATATCGCATTCTAACTCATTTCCATATTAGTTAGGATAACATCTACAGCAACTCCAAGACATCAGTGAATTAATACATTTGTACTTTATTTCTGGCTCACATAAATCCACAAATGAATGTTGCTATTCTCCTTTAAATGACTCTTTTCATCCTGAGGCTCAATCTTTGACACCTGATTTCCAGATTTCCCCAGGGGTCCATCCTATCTAGCCAGAATGGGGGAAAAAAAAAAAAAAAAAAAAGAGGATTGTGTGGGAAGGATCTATGGGCCAGACCTGAGGGTGGCACATGCCATCTTTCTCTTCTATAGAACTCAGTCTCAGGCCACATGGATGCTGAGAAATAGAGACATCTGTGTGCATAGGTAGAAAATAACATAGTTCTAGTGAAGAGCCAGCAAGCCTGTGCATACCCTCAGATGTGTAAACTCAGAGTCACATTTGGTAACTTTCTTACCTATCAACCAATATCTTATCTGATACTACCCAAGTCATCTGAAATAGTCTTGACATCAGTTAATACCATCATCATCTGGTATTTAGGAAATAGAGCTCAGAGAGGTGAAGTGACTTGCAACAGTCAAAATGGAACTGACAGAAGCCATGGTTGAAGCTGTGCTCATAAACATATTTGGTTGAAGTATGTACTCTGCCTCAGCTTACTTCCCTTCTTCCTTACCCAAACATGCTCGAGTAATCTTAGCATATCCCTGGAGTTTAAGGGCTAGGCTGAAACAATGGCCATTCTGTGCCATCTCTGTTTAAATTTCTCCAAGCTGGCTCAGGATTCCCAAAAACCTTTCTTTCAGCAGGTAAAGTTCTCAAGACGTAAGATAGTATGGGGGGAAATCAGTAGGGATAAAAGAAATTATTTAGTTTCATATTAAATGTTTATAACATACTGCATCATTAAACTTTTACATGAATTTGTTTGGGATAGTTTTACTAATGGTAAAAATGATATCTTTACATTGAGCTAAATTTGCCTCCATTTAATGTCTATGCATTATTTCATAACTGAACTCCAGGAAAGAAAAATTTAAGTGAAATTCTTCCAAATTACAAATTTTTAAATATTTAAAAGTGACCATCTCCCCCCAATTTTCTGTTTTACACTAAATAATTACAGGTCCTTTACCTGTCTATTTTATGGCATCAGTTCTGGAGCCTTTATCTTCCTCAATACTTTTTGAAAATATAGTACCTAGAAGGCAATTTAATTTCCCAGGTGTGCTCTGAGTATTAGACTGGGAATGCTTTCCATTATAGACTATGCATTCTTCTTTATTTCTTTTTCTCCCATTGTGGTTCCCTCTGGGAAGGCATTGCTTTTTTTCTTCATAGAATTATTATTACTATTTCAACATTGAACTTCCTTTCTTATTATGTATTTTGCCCTGAATACTGTCTCCTCCATATCGCTATTTCTACAACATCATTCACAGTAATGAGATCTATTTTTACTCATGTGGTTATTAAATCAGCTCCTGTTGTCTCTAGGTTTGTATTTTCATCATTAGTTCTGTATCCTAAATACTTCAAGTAAGCAATTCCATTTGCCCACAGTAATCAATATACATTTAATAGTTCATTGGTTTTTACCACTGTCAGTTAACCATGATTTTAACTAACTAGTACTTCCTTAATTACAAAGTACTAAAAAAGATTTTTTTTCTAATCTTTGGCAACATCAATATCAACATATTTGATTATGAATAACAATATATTCAAAGATAAAGATGACTTCCTGATTTAATGCTTGATTCAATTTCCTCTCTAGACCCAGGAGGGAGTTATTTAAGACATCCCAATTAGGAATGATTTGAATTAATTGGAGCAACATAATGTACACACTGCATTGCATTCCCAATTAAGTTAGAAAGAGATGGAAGATATTCTGCTGACAGCATGTCTTTATTGGGCTAATAGTCATTATTTACATATCATCGATTCTTTATCTAATGTCAAGTATTTTGTTTCTTCAGAACACTAATATGCATTATTAAGAAAAAACAATACCAATGAATTATAGATTTAGTGAATAGAAATAAGATTGGAAAAAGCAGCATAAATTGTCAAATCCTCAAGTACCCAAATCTTTACTTCTGTCTGCACGTATAAATTAGATGTCAACACTATGTAGGATTTGGATGACTCCCTGGGGCCCATTCTGACCTCAGATAAAAGCTAAATTTATTGAGCCTTAATTGATTTCCATTTGATACTGAAGTTAAAATATATCACGGAACATGTGGAGATTCTTACAGTGTTTAGGATATTCATAAAACTAAATTATTCTCAGAGGGAAAAATGCTTTAATAGTGACACTTTAGAATGGTAAGTATTCTTTTAGTAATAATAATCTTTGACTCTTAATCTTAAAATATTAGCTTCAAACTATTACACTATTTTTAAAAGATTGTTTTCATTGTGTTTAATATCACGTTTTCCAATGTAATTCTAATTTTGTTTGATGTTTTTATGTAATACGAACAAACATATGACTTGACTTAATAACATCAATGCTTTAAATCCCAGATTAGCTATTGTTTGACAGTGTATAGGTCAGTTTACTTGCATGATTCTCATTTTATTCATGTGGAAATTTAAGAATATACCGTTTCTTTCACCAAATGTTAGTTGCTGAATAAATGCATAGATGTGTGTGAGAGTGTGTGTGTGTGTGTGCGCGCGCATACACAAGCACGTGCACAGAGGTGGGGGGAGAGAGAAAAGAAGGAGAGAGATTGTTATTTTGTTTTGGATCAAAACATGTTCTCCCACGGGATGTTCTTTGCACAAAGGCAAATCCCTATATGTAAGTGGTAGAACAGTTTAATAAGATACTGTGGTTTTATGGGAGAATTTTAATCAAATAATTTAATTTGATAATATGTGCCTATTGCGTGTGTATAGAATTAGACTGACCCTCCACATGACCCCTCTGATTGAAGTCAATTCCAAATTCTAGCTGATACCTACAAAATGTTAACTCAATGGATTGAAAAAACTCATTTTAAAAGAAATCAATTAATTTTTTTTTCAAAAATATATCTAGAGAGCCAAATTATCAGTTTGATCTTCCCATCAATTCACCAGTTGACTGGTTGTGGTTGTCAGTTATGCAGGCCTAGACTTAATTGAAGCTGAATATAGTATTTTTCTGAAAGCGGAGGAACCCATCGTGGATCCCAGAAGCTATTATAGTTTCATTATACGTAGTTTTGTGAGGCAAGTACCCAGACTAATGAAGTCTAATTTCCTGCAGATTAAAAAAGAGAAGTGATAAGATATCGCTGATATTAGGTAAAGAAATTCTGAATATAGCACATTTATTCTGTTAAATTACTCATGAACACATGAAAACATGGTTGTAAGCTAGTGGGGGTGCCGCTAGTATTTTCTTCCTTTGGGAGCTGTGGGAGTATGGGAAATGCAAGAGCTCTTTCTGTAATCTTAAAGCTTTTCAAGGAAAAACTCTGTGGGTGATCTCATTTCAAGATAAAGTTAAACTAATATCACAGGTCAAAACTTGCCAGCCACAAAACCTAAAGAAAATATACAATTATCACTACTAGGAATGCATGTAATATTTGTAACCTAGAAAACCACTAAAGAAGCATGCTATTTGTATTTAGCTTAACATTGCATCCATTTTGAACACATGAACAATATATGGGTATAAGTACCTATATTCTAAAAAGACACCACACCGACAAATTTATAGCACTAGAAGTATCAGTAGAAAATCAACTGTCAGTTTACTAGAAATATCAGGTAATTCAGACTGTCCAACGTTAAAATCAGTCTTAAAAAGCACATTATTGCTATCATAAACCATTAAAGGTGGTTTATAACCAGGGGAAAAAACCTTTAAAATCCTTCACTACTACAATTCACAAGCCATTGCTACAATTCACAATTCGTTTGTTAAGAGTCTTAACCGCCCTCAGCTTTACCTTGGGCCATTAACTAACAAACCAATCATTAACTGCTAGTAATGACCATTTTCCCAGGGATTATTGCTTAATTGAACTCTTGTGTGGGACCCATTATTTCCTGAGATGTCAAAATAACTGTGCATTAAGACATTTTTCTGTAATAAAAGCACCTCCTGAAATAAACAATGTGAATGTCAGAGAATTAAATTGTTCAGTGTACACACTATTTAAAATACATTACTTTAATGAACAATTGTGATGTTTCGAGGGAACATTCTCATTTTTTCATTCTCCTGAGCATATCCATCATGGAACTTAGATGCAGAATTAATGTGTATTTTTCTTCAGTAAAACACACAATGTCAAGACATTTATATTAGTAAACTCTGTTATATATTCATCTGAGTAGAGGCACATTTGAGTATTAGCATTCTGCTCCTGAGAAACAAGGCAGGTTTGCTTGTCTGTTGCCATGGAAATAAATTAGGAAGGATAACCTGCCTACTTATCAATTTTTATTAATGCAATCAAGCCTACCTGCTTAACCCATAAGTAACAATAGCACATTTAAACTAAGCCAATAAAGCACTGTAACTCTAGGGGTGCCAGTTAAAGTAAATAGGATAGAAAATTGCTGAAATAAAAAGTCTGAGTTATGTGTCATAGTTATGTGCCCCATTAATATTACAGGATAAAGAATGTTGCCATTGAGAGGGCTGTAATGGTGGAATTACCATCAACTAACATTTACTGAGAGGAGGAGAGACAACTGAGACAAGAAGTCAAGAGGTATGTAATAAAACACAATTGCCCTCCTACTGTATTGAAGCAGTTTACAGCGGTATGTGTTAAAATTTGAAACTAAAAGAATCCTAATTCAATGCTAGCCAAATAAACATCAAAAATATAGCATATGCTTGATTGTGATTATTTAACATGTGCTAGAATAAAGTTTACCTTTCTACAATATAAGAACAAAGCTTTCTAAGTCAATCAATATAAAGTTACAAAATCAAAAAATAGTTAATCTGTGAAATACAATGTACTAATTTTTAAGTACTCCAGACCCACGTTTATTCATCACTGCGGGTACAACTATGCTTAGAAATAATTGATGTTTTCTCCCTGTAGTTCAGCCTGACTTGATCCTCAATGCCTACAAATTACTGAGATTTTAAAAAGACTTTGCATTACTGTCAGGGAAATAGCAAATATACATACATTTATTTTCTGAAGTGGGAGTAAAATTACTTGATTTTACTACATTAAGGAAAGTTACTAGATTAAGGAAACACTTTTCTCATAATAACAGAGACAAAAATCTAATATTTATAAAATAATGTTTAAACTTTATATGAAGATATATACTTTTCGAAAATGATCACTTAGTCATAAATTTTTATTTTTTGTTTTCAATTATATTCAGTTGCTCAGAGTTTACTATTCAGAAAACTGAAACATAATGACTAATCATTATGGCATTCACACAACAGATTAATCATAATTGTGAGAATAAACCAAGTTACTTATTCTAATTTTGCAAAAACCAAAAAAATGTTTCTGTTTTAATTCATAGTTATTTGAGTTATAATATCTCATGGATTTTTTTTTTTTTTTTTTTTTTTGAGACAGAGTCTCGCTCTGTCGCCCAGGCAGGAGTGCAGTGGTGCCATCTCTGCTCGCTGCAACCTCCACCTCTGGGCTCAAGAGATTCTCCTGCCTTAGTCTCCTGAGTAGCTGGGAGATAAAGAACTTTTTAAAAAGATCATCTTATATTTACACTAATAAAAGCAGGTTATCAAATACAAAATCATCCTTCTTATGGATCCCTATCTATCCAATCTGTGCAAAAAGACAGCTATGACATCTTTAATATTTAAAGGATAATGTGGGTAGACAGTTAATGTTTATTATTTAATAGCCCAAGGTGAATCCTTAAACATACACTGTCCCATTCATCTCTAAAATAAAACAAGGTGGTAAGATACATACATGGTATCAAGTTTATAGATATGAAATTATGTCTTAGAAGTGATAAATGACATTCCAAAGTTAACAAATGGTAAAATAGCAATGACACAACTAGAACCACAGTTGATCCTGTTAAAAGTAATGCAAAAAAAGCAATTACTTTTGCACCAACCAAATGTTTTGTAGGGTATTAGACATATAAGTCCCATGTCCTAACTACATTCCTAACAAATACACAATAATACTAGTGCCATGTATATTTGAAGATGTAATTTATGCAGATATTGACATAGTGGAAGTGATGGGAATTGAAAATATATCATAAACAGGGTTTCTGTTATAAGAAAAAAATTAACATCCAATGTAGATAAATATAAGTGGTTAACTATAGTTATAGGCCTATCAATGAATCTATCAAAAAAGTTATTTTTTTCATTTTCTTTCTACAAACGTTTATATTTAGATGCAGATCACATGCCATGCTATTCATCGATTTAATGTGTGCAATTCAATTTTTTTAGTGTCTTCACAATTATGCACAACTATCTTCAGTCAGTTATTGAATAATTTCATCACCTCAAAAAGAAACCCCACACTCTTTATTCAACATTACTCTAGCTCCCCAAACCTAAGCAAACACTAATATGAATTCTGTCTCATAAATTTGCCTACTCTGGACACTGAATATAAATGACATCAGGTAATATGTGTTATTTTGTGACTGGCTTCTTCCACACGGTATGATGTTTCAAGCTCCATTCATGCTATAGCATATATTGTTATTCCATTGTAAGGATATACCATATTTTTTACATTCCTTGATCAACTGATAAATATTTATTTGGGTTGTTCCCATCTTTTCACTATTGTGAATAACGCTGCTAAAAACATCCAAGTACAAGTTTTTGCTTGGACACATGTTTTCAATTCTCCGATGTACATATCATTCTAATGGGTGGAAAGAGCTATTCCACTGTGGTTTGGATTTGAAGTTCCCTGATGATTAATGACATGAAATACTTGCAAGTGCTTATTGGCTTTCATATATCTTCCACGGGGAAATTTCTGTTTTGATCTTTTACCCAATTTTCATGAGATTTTTGACTTTTTTATTTATTGAGTTGTAATAGTTTTTAATAATAGATAAAACTTTCAGATGAGATATATGATTTGCAAATATTTTCTCATTCTGCGGGTTGCCTTCTCCCTTTCTTAATAATGTCTGTTGAATGGAATACTATACAGCCCTAAAAAGAATGAGATCATGTCCTTTGCAAGGACATGGATGGTGCTAGAGGCCATTATTCTTAACAAACTAACACAGGAACAGAAAACTAAATACTGCATGCTCTTGCTTATAAATGGGAGCTAAATTATGAGAACACACGGACACATAGAGGGGAACAACACATACTGGGGCCCCTCAGAGGGTGGAGGTTGGGAGGACGGTGAGGATCAGGAAAAATAAATAATGAGTACTAGGCTTAATACCTGGGTGATGACATAATCTGTATACCAAACCCTCATGACACAAGTTTACCTATATAATAAACCTGCACATGTATCCCTGAAGTCAAAATAAAAGCTAAGGGAAAATAATGTCTGTTGAAACACCAGGTTTTTTTAAATTTATTTTGATAAAGTTCAACTTACCTATACTTTTTATTGGTTTCTCATGGTTTTTTTTTTTTGTTTTTTGTTTTTTGTTTTTAATTTCTAAGAATGCACTGCCAAATCTAAGGTCAGGGAAATTTTTCTCTGTATTTCTTCTAAGAGTGCTATTGCTTAGCTCTTAACATGTAGGTCATAGGTTTATTTTCAGTTAATTTTTGTATACAATAGGAGGTAAGGGTATAATTTTATCGTTTTGCATGTGGCTATTCAGTTTTCTTAGTACAACTTGTTTTTTGTTTGTTTTGTTTACTTGTTTGTTTGTTTTTATTAGAAACAAATGAGTGGCCCGTATCACTTGTTGAAAGACTTTTTCTCCATTGAATGAATTTGGCACTCTTTCAGAAAATCAGTTGACCATAGACACATGGGTTTATTTCTAGAGTCTCAATTCTATTCCTTTGAACTATATGTCTGTCCTCATGACATTACCACACTGTCTTGATTACTGTTGCTGCATAGTAAGTTTTGAAATCAGGAAGTGTAAGTCGTCCTATTATGTTCTCTTAAAAATTTGTTTATTTTGGGTCCCTTGCAATTTCATATAAATTTTAGAATCAATTTGTCCATTTCCACCAATCAATCAGTTGGAATTCTGACAGAGATTTAGTTAAATCTGCAGATCAAATTGAGGAATATTAGTATCTTAACAATATTAAGTTTTCTGGTCCATAAACATTGGATTTTAAAAATTCATTTAGGTCTTTAATTTTTGAATAATGCTTTATAATTTTCAGAGTATAGCTGTTCTTCTTTTGTTAACATATATCTGATAAGAAATTAATATCTGAAATATATTAGGAACTCACATAAACCCATAGCAAGAAAAATAAGTAATTTTAAAATGGGCCTGTGATTTTTCTTTTCTTGTGAGGTCTTTATCTAATTTTGGTGTCAGGGTAATTCTGAATTCATCGAATGAGCTAGGAAGTACTCCCTTCTATTCAACTTTCTAGAAGAGCCTGTGAAGATTTGGTATTAATTCTTTTTTAAATGTTTGTTGTAATTCAGCAGTGTAGTCAACTAGGCCTGAGCTTTCTTTGTGGGTAGTGTTTTGATTATTAATTAAAAGCCTTCATTTAATATAGGTTAATTCAGATTATCTATTTCTTCTTGAGTACGTATTGTTTTAGGCAATTCATTTTAAAATCAATTTAGCAAAGACAGAAGAAATATGCATTCACACTGTCTTTTATAATTATGTACTTCCCTTTACTAAGGTTCTTTGTTTTTTTGTGTGTGTGAGTATATGGATCTAAATTCCTGTCTGGGCTAACAGCCTGAGAAAATTTTTTTTAGTGATTCTTGTAAGGTGTCTATTTTAGAAACAAGTTTTCTCAGTTTGTGATTATCTGGTAATATTTCTATTTCACTTTCATTTTTGAAATACAGCTTCAGACTTTTGGTTGACTGTGTCTATGACTACTTCCTATATGATATGCTATTGCACTGCCTTAAGCTTCCCTTGTTTCTAATGAGAAGTAGTTGATACTCTTACTGGAGTTTCCTGTAAGGGATGAGTTCTGATTTTGGGCTTTTCTTTTCTTCTCTTGGTGCTTTCAAGAGCTTGGCCAGGCGCGGTGGCTCACGCCTGTAATCCCAGCACTTTTGGAGGCCAAGGTGGGTGGATCACCTGAGGTCGGGAGTTCAAGACCAGCCTGACAAACATGGAGAAACCCCATCTCTTCTAAAAATACAAAATTAGCCAGGCATGGTGGTGCATTCCTGTAATCCCAGATACTCAGGGAGGCTGAGGCAGGAGAATTGCTTGAACCTGGGAGGCAGAGGTTATGGTGAGCCGAGATCGCGCCATTGCACTCCAGCCTGGGCAACAAGGGGAAACTGCGTCTCAAAAAACAAAACAAAACAAATTTGTTTTTGTCTTTGTCTTTCAGCATTTTTACTATGATACGTTTGTGGATCACTTTACATTTTACTCTACTCGGAGTTTGTTGAGCTCCAAAGATCTGTAGATTATTGTTTTTCAATAACTGTGGGAAGTTTTTAATCGAGTTTTAAAATATTTTATGTGTTCTTTTCTTTCTCTTCTCCTTCTAGTACTCCCATTATGCTTATGCTAATGGGATGAGTAATGTCCACATTTCCCAGATGTGCTTTGTTCATTTCTTTATTAATTTTTCTCTTTGTTATTGAGATTGTATAACCTCTATCAGTTTAACTTCAAATTTGCTAATTATTTCCTCTGCCAGTTCAACTCTACTGTTGAGCTGTCTTTCTACATTTTTTCACTCAATTATCATACTTTTCTAGTCCAGAATTTTTACTTCTGTTTCATAATTTCGATTGCTCTATTGATAATTTCTATTTGATTAGATATTGTCATCATATCTTCCTTGAATTCTTTAACCATGCTTTTCTTTCATTCTTTAAACACATTTATAATGGTGTTTAGAAGTCTATTAATGTTAAATCTGACATCTGTTTACTCTCACAGGCAGCTTTTGTTGTCTGTCATTTTTGTTGTTGTTTTTTTGTTTTTTTTGTTTTTTGTTTTTTGTTTTTTGCACGTCTCATTATATATTTCTTGTGATCTTTGGAAAGTGAACATTTTACAGAATACATTATAGCAACTCTGAGTAACCTTCTCCCAGGCTTATCTGTATTTGCTGATTGCTTATTTATTACTAGCTGAGGGTTTTTAGTGGCACCTACTCCTCTCCCCATTTAAACCTCTGATGTTATGCCTGTTATGCCTCATTAGGGCAGTTATGGATTGAATCGTGTCCCCTCAAAATGTATATGCTCATGTACTAACCTCCAGTGCCTCAGAATGTGACTTTATTTGGAAATATAGTCATTGCTGATGTAATATTTAGGTTAGGATGAGGTAATAATGGAGTAGAATGGGCTTCTAATCCAGTGTGTCCAATGTCCTTATAAAAAGAGAAATCGGCTGAGCATGTTGGTTCACACCTGTAATCCCAGCACTATGGAAGGCTGAGGCGGGTGGATCACCGGAGGTCAGGAATTTGAGACCAGCCTGACCAACACAATGGAATCCTGTCTCTACAAAAAAATACAACAAAATTAGCCAGACCTGGTGGTGGGCACCTGTAATCCTAGCTACTCAGGAGGCTGAGGCAGAAGAATCGCTTGAACCCAGGAGGTGGAGGTTTCGGTGAGCTGAGATTGCGCCATTGCACTCGAGTCTGGGCAACAGAGCAAGATTCTCTCTCAAAAAAAAAAAAAAAAGGAAATCTGGAAATCTGGAGACAGACACACATACCAGGAGAAAACCACAAGAAGATAAAGACAGGGATTGTGGTGATGCTTCTACATGACAAGAAAGGTAAAAATGGCCAGAAAAACCACAGAAATTAGATGAGAAGCATGGAATACATTCTCATTAACAAACCTCAAAGGAGACAACATTGCTAACACTTTGATTTTGAACTTCTAGCTTCCAGAGCTGCAATGCAATAAATTTCTGTTGTTTCAGTTTGTGTTACGTTTTTATGACAGCTCTAGCAAAGTAATATAGGGCATAGCCTTGGTTATCTTATAGTCATTCTGATATGACAGTGGTTTTGACAGAGCTCTCTTTGAACTCTTTCCTTGACCTTGTTCTGCTGTTCTGTTCCAGTAATTGCCAGTTGGTTGCTCTATATTTTTCAGCAATATTCTGAATCATAAATTGATTCATAGACAAAGCCAATCAAATTCAGGCTCCTTGGAAAGGAGAATTTGTGAGATCACTGTTTGAGATTTTATTTTTTCTGATCCCAAATGGGCTCCTCTCACTTATTTCTTTTTCTGGTTCTCTCAAAGTATCTGGCATAAAGTTTTGTCTACGTCAAATGAATCCAGTAATCTCTTCCCAATATCCTTTCACTACAACCTCTACTGCTTTTGAGAGCACTCTTAGACATTCTATTGCATGTAAAAATAATTACTTTGAGAGAAGATTAAGAGCTATGTGTTCTATGACTTGCTTCTCCCCAGCCTTCAGGCAAAATCTCTGACCCACATCTCTGGAGTTTGATATGGAGACAGTAGTGTTCTTCACTCTGAGTGACACCTTGCTTTAGTAACTGAGTGTTTCATGGTGTAGGATAGGGAAAGTAGCCTTAGATATTCCTGCTAACTCTTCTGATATGGAATCACTACCTTAGGAACAAAAGCAAGGTTGTTCAGGGCCCCAGGATCTCAGCAGTACCATGCCCAAGGTAGACGTTACATCTCGTGATTTAGAATGAATGGCAGAAGCCACCATCATTTGGCTAAACTCATAGTCTCAGTAACATATAGCTGGGTTCAGGATGAAAAGTGCTCATGTCCTGTCTTTCCAAGGAAAATAATACTCTAACGGGAAGCTAGGGGAAGAGGTAGCCCTTTATTTTGGCTGCACCCATTTGGAGTTGATACAGACAGGAGACAAAGAATTACTGGGTAGAAGAGAGTGGTTCCTCAGCACAGGCCCCACCCTCAAGCCTGGATACCTGCAGCCCTAAAACGAGGACAGGCATTCCTGTTTTCAAGCCCAAAAGCTGCCTTTGGCCTGGCATGCCCCCTATCCTGTACCCACATAAATCCCGGATGCCAGGCTCCAGAAGTAGACAAGGAGATGAGCATATCAACAGAAGAGAAGAACGGTGTGGCAGAGAGAAGAGAAGGGGCATCTGAACACCAAGTGGACTTTGGTGGGGGATGGTCAGAGAGGAGATTGGCTGCTGAGCATTCAAACTCCAGCAGAAGATCATCTTCCCACTCCATCCCTCTTCCAGCTTCCCATCTAACCTGCTGAGAGTCTCCTCCACCACTCAATAAAACACCCGCATTCATCCTTCAAGTCCGTGTAACAGATTCTTCTGGAACGCTGGACAAGAGCTCGGGATACAGACAGCTGTCACACTGGCCCTCTGCCCTTTCAAAAAAGGGTCCACTGAGCTGGTTAATACTTAAGCCGTCGGTGGATGGCAACGCTAAAAGGCTGAACTGTAACACATGCCCATTTGGGCTTCGGGAGTCACAAGCTCTCACACCTTGATGCTGCCATGGGGCTGAAGTCTAGGGGTGTTCACTCCAGCTCCTGCACCTGCCTGTCTGTATGCTCCACCTCCTGTAAGGGGTTTGAGCAGCAGCAGTGACTTAATAGACAAGTCATAATCCTGTTGCATGTCCTCCGAGGGGAGTCAGGGAACTCCCGGTTCAGAGTGATGTTTCTATTCTGCTCAATATAAAAGGATGAGTCGGAATTAACTCTCAGTTCAAATACCTCAATTCTCACTGTTCTTACAAAATGCTAGTAGATTTTCTTCCATAAATAACTTGTCTATATGTCCCTCATATCACTTCCTGAGACTTTAAATAATTGTTTTTAAGTAATTTTCACCATTTGTGCTGGAGTGTGGGTTGATGGAGTTCCTCATTCTGTCATGCTGTAAATGCCTTTTAATATTGTTGAATGTGTGAAAAACACTAATAATAAAGATTAATATAAGACACCATGGGCTTGCGCTTTGTCTTTTAAAGATTTAAAGTCAGCAGTTCTCAAGGAACATGCTACCCTGGAAAGAAAATATAACTTTAAAGTTTGGCAACTGCTCTAGACTTATTCCTGAGAGTTTATTTCAAGGTAAGCCCAGGCTGTCTTAATTCACAGTAACCTATGCCTAGAGATGTAAAGCTCTAAAAATGATCTTTTAGCTTCCCATTTCCAAATTGTAATATAATGTATTTGATACATCAAATAACTAAGTTTTGAATAATTAAGTGGCCCATTTAAGATACAATAAAATACGGATTGTCTTGTTGTTTTATATGTTTGTTTCTTTATTTGGAGAAAGTAAACCAAAGATAACACATTATTTCCTTGTAAAAATAATTTAATTGGAAAAAGGTTAATATTTTTGCCAAATTTTGGGTTGGAGAATTTGATATGTTTAATGTAATATGCAGTAAATTCGAAGAATGGGAGCTATATCTTTTTTTTTCTAGGTTTAGTGCTCTATTGATTTTAAGAAATGAATCATTGAATTTGTTTTATGCAAATTATTACTTAAAAGTTTACAAATGTTAATTGTGTTTTTCTAAGATCTAGTAAACCAGGAACATTTATTTATACTTAAAGGATAAAATATCTATATTGTCATGTGAAATTTAAGCTCGGTTATTCTTATCATTTTAATTGCTCCTGAAAAAGTAGTAATTGTTAATTTTGAGGAGCATCATTTTAGGCTGGGAGACAAAGCAGAAAATAAAGTGCAAAATAGCATCATAGAGAATGCCTAGAATGAATTGGAAAGTGTTAGGCAAGGAGCAGCAAGCAAATCAGTGGCAGAAAGCAAATTAGTGTTAATGACGTTTGTCAGTATAGTTGATTTTTGGCTCCCACCACATCTGTGTGACTCATTCCATAATAATTGAATACAATGGCATTCCAACTATGTTTGAAATCTTTGACATTGGCTTAAGGAAGATTTTTCACGAAAAGAGATTTTAGACCACTATTTTTGATACCAATAAAATAGAATGGCTTTTGAAAATAAAAGGTCTAGAAAATGACATAAAATAATTTATAATAAATAGTATGATTTGTATTAATTATAATTAATATGTATTGATATATACTATACTAAGCACTATATGTGATGGATACCAGGTGTCAATTATTTTATGATATATAGTTTTTTAAATTTTAGTGGTAAGAAGATTAAGATCTACCAAGACTAAAGGGCCAAAGGCACACGATAGAGTGTTCAAAGGCATGTAGACAGTTCAAGGCTTTGAGTGTGTGTACAATAATTATTTACATGATATTTTAATCCACCCTGAAGATACAGGTATAATTTATATCACAAAAAACATACCAACATTCCATGTGGCATCTGTCAGCCAACGCAGAGGCAATAGAGGAATTTGTGTGTGTGTGAGATTAAAACAATGTTGCGTAATTACTGTTCTAATGTAAAACATATCACACTGTTGTGCTGCCTCATTTTAAGCCTATTTTTAAAATCATCTTATGATACATTTGACCTTCTCTCTTCATGAAGTTAAAGAACTCTCTTTAAGTGATTTATGATAACATAAGATTGGTTGTGAAACACAATTCAATTTTACATAATAATTAGCTTTTGAATTATTAGACAAGATATATTCTGAAATAAATCCAAATCTCCAGACTTAAAAAGGTAAGAATTATATTTTTATGTGCTTCTATATTGATATATAAGATACAGTTTATCATATGTGAGCATCTTATGTAAATTTATTAGGTAATACATTCTGAATATTCTGAGTACACAAAAGCAAGAGATCAATTAGTAATTTAAAAACAAGATGGCACCCAAGAAAAGTGGCAGCAGAAGCACTTTAAGCAGAATAGTTTTATTTTTAATAATTGTAAAAACATGTGACATCCAACGTGCTAATAAATGCAAGCATAAAATTAAAGCAAACACAATATTAATTCCTTTTTGCTACCTGAAGATGTTGTAAAGTTAAAAATAACTAAATCATAATTCATTGATGTCGTTCAATAAGAAACCTGTCAATAACAAAACTCCACAAGAAGAAAACTGCAGAATGTTTAATTTCCTACAAATACTAGACATTTTAATTTTAGGTTCACTAGCTGAGTTACTAAATTCTAGGTAATCTTAGAACATGGATGCTTAATAGCACGACACACACATACACACATGTATTACAATATATAATAGCTATTATAATTACTATGTATCTCTATATCTATTTATCTACCTATCTATATCTATCTCTAATAGACCCTCCATTTAAGGACTGGCAACTAAATACCTGTCTTTCCAGTACTCATTATTTAAGAATGTGTTATGGCAATGTGTCCCGATAGAAAAATCATTATCCTTATTTCAAAAATACGGTATCTTGAATACAGAAACAAATAGGTATCTAGGTAGAGGGTACAAACAAATACTCAAAAGCATTTAAAACAGCATCCTATTTTTCAAAATATATATATATATCTCTTATAGAGTCACCAAATCAGATACGTTGAAAATAAATGATATTATTTTCCAGGTTTCATAGAAAGCCTAGGGACATTTTTTCAGAGAAAATGTAAATTTTATCTATTCTAATAGCATTAGCAGTTTTTCTTACTGAGTTCAGAATACGTTATTGAGTATCTCTGAAGTTCTGAATTTAAGTACACAAGAATTCAATATTTTTCTACAGATATTGATTTTGTTTACAAAGATCTCCAGGAAGGAGCAGAGTGTTTGAATTTATCTTGCCGTACTTGCTTTATCCCTTGCCAGTCAGTTTGCAGACATACATAACAAGCTGGAGGTTAAAAAGTCTTAAAACAAACCCAGCTGTATAAATGATATGTGCATAAGTTCTCATTATTGTTTTTATTTCTTTGATCAAAAATAAATGCAGAGTCTAATCTTGCCGGAAATGAAAATGAATGAGTGTGGTATCATAGTGATCTGAGTCTCTTTGCCATGCACACACTTGTATTCTGTGCCTTGATTTTTTGTTGTTGTGCAATGAAATGCTATTTTTCCTCTCAAAGATCATTAACAAATCCAATGAATGAGGGCATAGTAATGCATTTAGAGACCAAAAATGGAGCTAGAATTCAAGGACATATTCAGCTTTCTGAGACCCCCTCTGTCTGCTCTATCAACAATCATTAAAAGGAGATTGAACAGGAACTGACTATCCAATTCCTACACTGAACACAAAACAAGGTATTGGTGAATGAAATCATTGCTTAGAAAAGTGAAAGCACTCATCTTTGACTGAATACAGCTTGATTTATTCATCGATAATGTTTTAAGGTAGGAGTTGTGTTACTATTGATTTGTTGTTACTGACATAACCTACAACAAGTATAACCATAATTAATATAATATTTCAGTGATATGAGAAAGTCTTATTAACTATTTGATATATAAGAAGAATATTTAAAAAACCATGTAGAACTGTTATAAGATTTTTGCAAAATTACCGTGTCACAAATGGTACTAAGATTTATCACTTGGCACTGTGTCTTACTGTGTTTTTAATACGTTGTTTTCTGCACTAGTTTTTAAGAATTTTCTGATAATGATCACTTTTAGAGAACTCTAAGTGTAAGTTATTTGTTGTCTCATTATCTTAGAGGTTTAAATATAAATTTGCTGTAGTTTGTTTTTTCACACATAGTATAAAATATAATAGTTGCAGCATGGTACTTAATTTCATTCCATTCACTTTTTAATAAGCTATATGTGTACTCAAAAGGTATTTTTAGAAATGTGCTCACTAATATAATCTCTCATCTATAATTTCTAACATAAGGCAGCTAAAATTCCCTCTTGAGCAAGATAGATGAGCAAATTTAGGATTTTAATGAGGAAGTTTAAATTTATTTTCAAGAACACTTCACTTAGGCTAGGTTATTTTGAACATGTATAAATACAAGCACTCGATGTTTTAAGCGGGAAAGCACTACTTGCTTATAGTGCTGGGATGTAGATAGTCAGGTTGAGTCTAAAATAACCTTCCCTGAAGATCCTTTGATTAATTTATCCCAGAGCAAGTTTTCTTTACTGACCTTTGCATGAACTTCACTCATTGCTGTATGACCTCTGTTTTGTTTGAACACAGTATCTTTCTGTCCCTGGAGCTGGGCTGGCAAACACCAGGAGGAAGAGCATCCTCTCTTCCAAGGTATTTCTCTCTGGAGAAGTACCTTGTTTCAGGGATGAGGATGCAATACTTCACCTAACCATTGTACATACGGTAGAATAGCTAAAGCTTGCGATCTAACAATTACTTCATCACTCACTTGCAGAATAGTAATGTGAAAGGATATCTTTCTCTCCCATCAGTACTAATATTAGAATACAGCTTTCTATAACCAAGAATTAAATATTTATAGAAAGTATGTAATATGAAGATTAAAAATGGATACAAATATGTAAAAGAGTAAAAACATCTTTTATAAGGGAAGTATTATACCATGATTTTTCTGATTTCTGATGTCTTGTCACAAACACAAAAGAAATATATAGAAGTTGACAGATCATACTTAATTTACAAAGACAAGAGTATCCCCAGTTTGTATTGAAAATGATGGTTCCTCTATGCCAACTGTCTACATGTATCAAAGTAACATTGAATGTACCAATTAATAAAAGAAAAAGAAAGATGAAACTGGGAGAATATAAAGACAAATTCTCCATGTAAAATCTACTGCTGGGTTACAAAGATATTTTTATTTAAAGTATACACGCATTTTTACATATATACCCACACAGATTTATATATGTAATGCATAAACATGATGTTATTTTATTTCTAAGAGATGTTCATGTTTTGAATTTAAGATCTTGATTCCCTAGGGACACTGAATCCCAGATGAGCAAAATACAGCAGATATTTATTATAAAAATTACTTTTTAGGGCTAGATGAATTCCCCTTCCAATTAGCACTAGGTCAAAGGCTGTATTTTTAAATGTAGAGTTCATTGTTTATTTGCATGTGATTTCTCCCTCTAATAAAAAAGGAGAAATAGATAAAAGTAAGACCAACTTCTTTTATGGTATCCACAAATCTTTACAACAATTATATATAATATTTGTAAGAATAAAAAATAATACTTTCTACTAGGACAATGTGTATTTCAGAGTCTTCCCCATCATTTCCTACCATGAAAAATTTTAAATGCTTACAAACGTGGAGACAATAATATAGAGAGGTGACAAGGTGCTGGCGGCCCTCGCTCGCTCTCAGAGCCTCCTCGGCCTTGGTGTCCGCTCTGGTGAGGCTTGTGGAGCCCTTCAGCCTGCCACTGCACTGTGGGAGCTCCTCTCTGGGCTGGCTGAGGCCGGAGCCAACCCCCCCTCTGCTTGCGGGGAGGTTTGGAGGGAGACGTGCAGGCGGGGACCGGGGCTATGCAAGCCGTTCAGGAGCCAGCGCGAATTCTGGGCGGGAGCAGGCTTGGTGGTCCCACACTCGGAGCGGCCAGCGTGCACCGCCTGCCCCGGGGAGCGAGGGGCTTAGCGCCCCGGCCAGCGGCTGCCAAGGGTGCACAGGGTCCCCCAGTACTGCTGGCCTGCCGGCGCCATGCTGGAATTCTCGCCAGGCCTCAGGACCTGCAGCCCGCCATGCCCGAGCCCCGACACGGTAGGCTCCTGTGTGGCCTGGAGCCTCTCTGACGGCCGCTGCCCCCTACCCCGCAGCACCCCGTCCCATCAACCTCCCCAGGACTGAGGAGTGCAGATGCCTGGTGCTGGACTGGCGGGAAACTTTGCCTGCAGCCCTGGGGAAGTCAGCTGGGCTCCTGAGTAGGATGGGGACTTGGAGAACTTTTATGTCTAGGTAGAGGATTGTAAATGCACCAATCAGCACTCTGTGTCTAGCTCAGGGATTGTAAACACACCAGTCAGCACTGTGTCAAAATGGACCAATCAGTTCTCTGTAAAATGGACCAATCAGTTCTCTGTAAAATGGACCAACCAGCAGGATGTGGGTGGGGTCCGATAAGGGAATAAAAGCAGGCAACCTTCGTGGGTCCTTTTCCAGACCGCGGAAGCTTTGTTCTTTTGGTTTTTGAAGTAAATCTTGCTGGTGCTCAGTCTTTGGGTCTGCACTGCCTTAATGAGCTCACCACAAAGGTCTGCAGCTTCACTGTGGAAACCAGCTAGATCATGAACCCACCGGGAGAAATGGACAACTCCAGATGCGCTGCGTTAACAGCTGTTAACACTCACCATGAAGAGCTGCAGCTTCACTCCTGAAGCCAGGGAGACCACGAACCCACCAGAAGGAAGAAACTCCCAACACCTCTTAACATCAGAAGGAACAAACTGCGGACACACTAAGAACTGTAACATTCACTGTGAGAGTCTGTGGCTTCATTCTTCAAGTCAGTGAGACCAAGAACCCACCAATTTTGGAGACCATATGATAAAATATGGCCGTGTACTAATAACCTAGCATTAACAATTGTAAACTTTGGGCTTATTTTATTATACACGCCACTCCCACACTCCCTCAAATTACTGTGGAGCCAATTCCATATATAATATTATTTAATCCATAAATATTTTAGCATATATATCTCAAATATTCCAAAGCAGGTACCATAATATTGCTTCAATGATAATTGTCAATTTGAAGCAAATAAGTTTTAAAAATCTCAGCAAAGAAATAAAAGTTACAAGAAAATAAACAGAACTTACAGAACTGAAAGAACATAAAAGAAATAAAGAGGAAAAAAAAAAGTCTGCTGGGTGAGCTCCATAATAGAGTGTTGGTTACAGAATCACTGAAATTGAGAACTGATCAAAAGATTTCACTCAATTCAAACAACAGAGAGAAAGTATACTTTAAAGAAAAGAATGAACAAAGTTTTATGGACGTCAGAAATAAAAGATCTTACCTTCATGATATCAGAATTCTAAAAAAGAAGAGAAAGAATGCATGGCTGAAATACGTGTTCAAAAATAGCTGGAAAAAACCCATATTTGGCAAAAGACATGTACCTACAGATTCAAGAAGCTGAGCAAACTCCAAATACATTACGCTCCCCAAAATTTACCACGTTATAATCAAACTGCTAAAAACTAAAGAGAAAGATAAATAAGTAACCACATCACCTATCTGGCAATTTTGATTTGTATGATAATAAACTTTTCTTACAGCATGGAGGCCAGAAATAATTGGCATTTTTTAGGTGTGAAGAAAGAGATCTGTTACCCATGAATTCTATATCTAACAAAAATATCCTTAAGAAATGAAAGCGAAATAAAGGCATTCTCAGTTAAGGGTAAAATAATGCCTACTCTTTAAAAGGGGTTACAAAACTCTCAACAAATAGAAAAATATTAAAGAGTAAAGCTGAGAATTTTAAAAAAAGGACAATTAAATATGTAACAATAAGGATATATATGCTAGATTATCTTATTTCTCATGAACTTCTTAAGTCATATTTGATGACTGAAGTAAAAAGCATAACACCATCTAATGTGGAGCTCAGTAAACAAAGAGGAAAGCCAAAGGCGATGCCGAATCAGAGTGGCTGTTCGGCAACCGCACACTGGGGAGGTACACTTCATGGGTCTTCTGGACACAAACTCCTAGGCTGCAGTCACACGTTGCAGGGATATCCCCTTTGAGATCTGTTCATTTGGGATGGGCAGAGTTCTGATCTGTTACTAGAGCTGAGACAAACCTGGGCTTATGAAGTCATCTAGTGCTTAAAAGGGGGCAGAAACTAAGCTGGAAAGAAATTTTTAAATTACAATGAATCTCTAAGCAATCATGTCAAAAAATAAAACAAGAACAAAAAGCAAACAGAGAAGATTGGAATAAATAACTAAACTTTCAATGGAAAGACATAGACATACATCTACAGGAAACAATACCAAGCCAGGAACCATCACTCCCCAAACAAACAAACAGCAAGCAACCAGTGATGGATACCAACAGTATGGCAGTATGTGAGTTCTCTAACCAAAAATTCAAAATAGCAGTTTTAAGAAAACCCAGTAATCTCCAAGATAACACACAAAAGCAAGTCAGATATTTATCAGAGACATTTAACAAAGAGATTGAAATATAAAAAAGACATATATTGGAACTGAGAAATATATTTGCTGAACTGCAAAATTCATTAGCAACTCTTTTTATTTTTGAGACAGAGTCTCGCTCTGTTGCCCAGGCTGGAGTGCAGTGGCCAGATCTCAGCTCACTGCAAGCTCCACCTCCCGGGTTTACACTATTCTCCTGCCTCAGCCTCCCAAGTAGCTGGGACTACAGGCGCCCACCACCTCACCTGGCTAGTTTTTGTATTTTTTAGTAGAGACGGGGTTTCACCGTGTTAGCCAAGATGGTCTCGATCTCCTGACCTCATGATCCGCCCATCTCGGCCGCCCAAAGTGCTGGGATTACAGGCTTGAGCAACCGCGTCTGGCCCATTAGCAACTCTTAAGAGTAGAATTGATCAAGCAGAGGAAAAAATCAGTGAGCTCTGAGCTCAAAGATAGGCTATTTGAAAATATACAGTCAGAGGATAAAAGAAAAAAGAATGAAATGGAACAAACATCTACAAGATATAAAAAATTAGCTCAAAAGATCACTATATAATGATAAAGTGGTAAGTTCAGAAAGAATATATAGTTATAAGTATCTATGCACCCAACCCTGTATCACTCAAGTCTATGAAGCAAACATTAACAAATCTAAAGGGAAATAAATACTACCATAGCATAGCAGCAGAGAACTTCGACACCCCACTCTCAGTAATAAACAGATCATCCAGGCATAAATCAACAAATAAATATCTATACACTAGACCAAATAGGGCTAATTGACATTAACAGAAATTTTCCCCAGTTATGGCAGAATACACATTATTTTCAGCAGCACATAAATAATTCTCCTGAATAGACCACATCTTGGCCCACGAAACAGTTCTCAACAAATAAAAAAAATTAGAAATCATATCAAGTAACTTTTCTGAATACACTAGAATAAAACATTAAATTAATAACAAGAGGAACCTCAGAAACTACACAGACACATGGAAATTAAACCACATGCTCTGAAATGACCAATGAGTTAGTAAAGAAATTATGAAGAAAAATTTAAAATTTCTGAAACAAATGAAAATGAAAAAACAGCATACCAAAGTCAATGAGATACAGATAAAGCAGAACTAAGAGGGAAGTTTATGGCAATAAATGTCTGTATCAACAAAGTAGAAATACTTTAAATTATGTGATACTTTAAATAAACTAAAGATATACCTCAAGAACTAGAAAAGCAAGAATAAATCAAACCCAAAATTACTAGAAGGCAAGAAATAATACAGATCAAAGCAGAAATAAATGTAATTGAGACTAAGGAACAATTACAGAAGATAAACAAAAAGTTGGTTTTTTTGAAAAGGTAAACAAAATCAAACTTTTGAATAAACTAAATAAGAGAAAAGGAGAGAAGACTCAAACACATGAAATCAAAAACAGGACCAAAGATGGTGGCTCACGCCTGTAATCCCAGCACTTTGGGAGGCCGAGACAGGCAGATCACAAGGTCAGGGGTTCAAGACTATCCTGGCTGACATAGTGAAACCCTGTCTGTAATAAAAATACGAAAAAAAATTAGCTGTATGGGCTTGTAGTTCCACCTACTTGGGAGGCTGAGGCAGGAGAATTACTTTAACCCAGGAGGCAAAGGTTGCAGTGAGCCGATATCACACTACTGCACTCCAGCCTGGCGACAGAGCTAGACTCCGTCTCAAAAAACAACAACAACAACAACAAAAAAAAAACAAATCTGAAACAGAAAAGATGACAAAGCAACTGAAACCATAGAAATACAAAGAATAGAGAATGTTACAAATCACAGTATGCCAACAAATAAGAAAACCTAGAAGAAATGGATAGATGTCTGGACACATACAACCAACCAAGATGGAACCATGAAGAAATTGAAAACCTCAACAAACCACTAACCTGAAATGAGGTCAAAGCTGTAATAAAAAATCTGTCATTCAAGAAAACCCCAGATCTGATGAATTCACTACTGAATTCTACCAGACTTTTAAAGAACTAGTACAAATTCTACTGAACTGCATCAAGAAATTAGAAAAGGGGGAATACTTCCAAACCATTCTACAAGATCAGCATTACCCTGACACTCAAACCAGACAAAGAAACAATAAAAAAAGAAAACTACCAGTATCACTGATAAGCATACGTGCAAAAATTCTCAACAAAATAATAGCAAACCTAATTTAACAACACATCAAAAGACTATTCACCACAATTGAGCATTGCATCTCAGGGATACAAGTATGGTTCAACATAAGCAAATCAATAAACATGATATATCACATTATCAGAACCATGAAAAATATCCTGTGATTATTTCAATAGATGCTGAAAAAGCCCTTGATAAAATTCAGTATTTCCTTGAGAAAAAAAAAAAAAAAAAAAAAAAAAACACGCAACTAACTGGGTATGGAAAAAACATACGTTAAAATAATAAAGGTTGTATATGACAAACACACAACCAACATCACACTGAAAGAGAAAAAATTGAAAGACATCTCTCTAAAACAATATGGCCACTTTCATCACTTTTATTCAACATATTACTGGAATTCCTGGCCAGGGAAATTATGCAAGAGAAAGAAATAAAAGGCATTTAAATTGGAAAGGAAGAAGTCAAATTCACCTTTTCTACAGATGACATAATCTTATATTTAGAAAAACCTAAAGACTCCACACAGCAAACTGGTAGGATTGAAGTAAATTCAGCAAAGGTGCAGGATACTAAAATCAATATACAAAACTCAGTAGCATTTATATATACTAACAATGAACAATCTATAAAATAAATCAGGAAATATATCCCATAACTACAAAGACTATCAAAAACCTAGAAATAAATTTAACCACAGAAGTGAAAAATCTGTACAAGAAAACCATAATAAACACTGATGAAAGAAACTGAAAACAACACAGAGAAAACATATTCTATGCTCATGGATTAAAATAATATTGTCAAAATGAGAGTACTATTGAAGGCAATTTATAGATGCTATGAATTTCTGTCCAAATATCAGTGATATTCTTCATAGAAATAAAAATATCTTCAAATTTATATGGAACACAAAAGACCCTGGATAGCCAAAGCAATCCTGAGCAAAAAGAACAAAGCTGGAGGTATCACAATGCCTGACTTTAAAATGTACTACAAGCTATAGCAACCTAATTGACATGGTACTGGCATAAAAATAGACAAACGGGCCAATGGAACAGAATAGAGACCCACAAATAAATCTATGCATTTAGTCAAATACTTTGCAATAAAGTTGCCAACTGCATACATCGGTGAAAAACAGTGTCTTCAATAAGTGGTGCTGTGAAAACTGATATTCACATCTAGAAGAATGAAACTAGATTTCTATCTTGCACTGCTTATAAAAATCATACTAAAATGGATTAAAGACTTAAATATAAGACCCCAAACTGTGAAACAATTAAAATAAAACATTGGAGAAGCTCCTCAGGATAATGATCTGGAAGAGTTTGTACGTAAGACCTCAAAAGCACAGGCAACCAAAGCATAAATAGATCAATGGGATTATATCAAGTGAAAAAGCATCCACCCAGCAAAAGACACAACCAACAAAGTGAAGAGATAAAATAATGAGACAATATTTGGAAACTATCTGACAAGGGATTACTAACTAGAATATATGAGGAACTCAAACAATAGCAAAAAAAAAAAAAAAAAAAAAAAACGGATCAAAAAGTTGGCAAAATATCTGAATAGACATTTCTCAAAAGAAGACATACAAATGGCCAACGGATATATTAAAAATGTTCAATATTACCAATGCAAATAAAAAACACATCTTACTCAGTTAAAATGGCTTTTATTTAAAACAGGTATTATCAAGCCTGAGCAACAGAGCCAGACACTGTCTCAAAAACAAAAAACCAAAAACAAACAGGCTGGGTGCCGTGGCTCATGACTGTAATCCCAGCACTTTGGGAGGCCGAGGTGGGTGGATCACCTGAGGTCAGGAGTTCAAGACCCGTTGGGCCAGCATGGTGAAACCCTGTCTCTACTAAAAATACAAAAATTAGCTGGGTATGGTGGCACATGCCTGTAGTCCCAGCTACCCATTAGGCTGAGGCAGGAAAATCGCTTGAACCCAGGAGGCAGAAGTTGCAGTGAGCCGAGATGGCGCCACTGCACTCCAGCCTGGCGACAAAGCAAGATGAGACTCCATCTCAAAACAAACAAACAAAACACAGAATAACAGATGCTGGCAAAAATACAGACAAAAGGGAATCCTTGTACATTGTTGATGAAAATGTAAACTGGTAGAGTCACTATGGAAAATTGTATGGAGGTACCTCAAAAAACTAAAAGTAGAACTACTATATGATTTTGCAACTCCACTCCTGGGTATATATCCAAAATAAAGAAAATCAACATATCAAAGATATATCTGCATTTCCATGTTTACTGAAAAACTTCATAATAAGCAAAATATGGAATGAACTTAAATGCCTCTCAGTGGATGAATGAATAAAGAAAATGTAGTATATACACACAATGGAACGTTATTTAGCATTATAAAAGAATGAGATTCTGTTATTTGCATCAATATGGATGGAAATGGAAGTCATTATGTTAAGTGAAATAAGCTCAGCACAAAAAGATACATATTGCATGTTTTCACTCATATGTGGTATCTTAAAAAGTGGATCTCATGAAGAAAGAGGGAAAATTGATAGTTACCAGAAGCCAAAGAATGGTAGGGGGAAGGGAGGAGTTGAAGAGAGGCTGTTGATTAATGGATAAAAATATATAGTTAGATATAACAAATAAGACCTAGTGTTCTATAGATTAGTAAGGAGATTATAGTTAACATTATTGTACATTTCAAAATAGCTAGAAGAAAATAATTCAAATATTCCTAGTGTAAAGAAAAGATTAATATTTAGGGTGATGGATATCCTAACTACCCTGATTTGAACATCATACATTATATGACTGTATCAAATTATCACATGTATCTCCAAAATATGTATATGTATTATATATCGATATGGTTTTACTGTATATGTATTATATATCGATATGGATTTACCAAAATCTCCTCTTGAGTTGTAATCCAAGATGTAATCTCCAAGACTTCTTGGGAGGTGATTAGATCATGGGGCAGTTCCTCCATGCTGTTCTCATGATAGTGGGTGAGTTCTCACAAGATCTGATAATGTTATAAGGGGCTTTTCCCCCTTTATTTGGCACTTCTTCTTGCTGCCGCCATGTGAAGAAAGATGTGTTTGCTTGCCCTTCTGCCATGCTTGTAAGTTACCTGAGGCCTGCCCAGCTATGCAGAAGTGTGAGTCAATTGAACCTCTTTTCTTTCTAAATTATCCAGTCTCAGGTATGTCATTATAGCATATCTGAGTATAAATTAGTGAGAACTGACTAATATGTATATCAATAGAAAATAATAATAATAAAGAAAAAACAGAAAACAAAAATGGACGATGGAATGTCTAACATATTAATTATTACTTAAAATTTTAATAGTCAAAATACAACAATTGAAAGAGAGATTAAGAGAGTGGATTTATTTAAAACCCCAACTGTATGCTATATACATGAATATACTGCAAATTTAATAACATAGGTAGACATAAATTATAAAAGAAAAAAAGATAGCTAATGTGAACTTTAAAATGTAACAGTAGCTATATTAATCTCAGATAAAATAGACATCAGAGCAAATAAAATTACTAGAGACAAAAAGGGACATTACATGGTAAAAAGATAAGTCCACAAAGAGACATAATGATCCTAAATGTTTATGTAACAAACAACAGAATTCATGAAACAAAATACACGAACTATAAACCAATATATATTTAAAAAGAAATAGTCAAATCTGTAATTATACTGAAGAATTCAACATCCCATTCTCAGTATCTGATTAAAAAAAACTAGCCAGAAAATTAGCAAAGATATGGAATAAATGAATAACGCAATGAAACAATAGAATCTAAATCGAACACTTTAGGCAATAGCAGGAGACTACACCTTCTCTCCAAGCACCTATGGAAAGTGTAATATAATACACCGTATTCTGGGCCATAAAGCCACCTTAACAAACTTAAAAAAATTGAAATCATATGAAATGTTTCCTGACCAGTATAGAGTCAAATGAGAAATTAACTACAGAAATAAAACAAGAAGATCCTCAAACAGTTGGAAATTTACTAACACACTCTTAAGCAATCCATGGGTCAAAGAGGAGGTCACAAAAGAAATATTTTTTAAATACATAGCAATGAATGAAAATATTATATATCAAAGTTTGTGGATCATAGCCAAAGCAATGCTGAGAGGAACATTTATAGTACTAAATATTTACATTTGAAACAAAGAAAAATCTTAAGTAAGTAATTTAAGTTTTTTTCCTCAGGATAATAGCAAAAGAAGAGCAAAATAAATCCAAATCAAACAGAAGGAAGAAAATAACAAAGAGCAGAAACAAAATGAAAACAGGAAAAGAAAGAATCGAAAAAGTTTAATGAAATCAAGAGTTGGTTATTTAAAAACATCAACACATTTACTAAACCTATATTTTTAATTTTTTCCCTTTGATAACTTTGGTATTAACAAATTAATAAAACTATAATATTAAGACTAACAAAAATAAAAAAGAAGACACACCTCTCCAAGTTACCATAGAACCCAGTATGCTTGTCATAAACTAGATATAATAAGAGCTATCAGGCATTAAAGTTGGCTATGCACAGCAAAACCCCACCAACACATGAAGTGCTGGATACTAGTTTGGGCACCAGCAGTTCCTAAAGGCACAAGGATATCACATGAGCAAGTGACTCATACTCTCATACTCCTACTCCAGTTATGTTGCCTCCTTTCTTGCAACCAACGCCTAAAACCTCAAGAAGAGTTCATTCACTGTGACCTGTTGACTGAGGAGCTGGTATGCTGGGCCTGATTTGTATATGGTTCTGCACAACATGCAGTCTCCATTCAGATTTGAATAGAAAAACACAATGATTCATATGAGAATTAGTCTTAAAAGAGAGTGGTTATAGGAAAGTAACACAGTGGACAGAAACAGGCCATGAACTTGATAGTCCATTTTGCCTGAAAGTACAGATGGTTAGAGATATGGCTCTACGCTAATTCAGAGAAAGTATCTAATGGTTTGACTGAATAGTCTGAGATTTAGAAGAAACAGCAGAAAATGAGTGACAAGGGGAGGCTAGGGAGGAGCTATGTGTACAGGCATTTTGAAATAGTCAAAGAGGGGAAATATCTGTGTCCTTTGTAAATGGTCAAAAAAGTATAATATCTAAAATAGAATCTTAATTTTCAACTGGAGAAAATAATCTGTACTGTGGACATTGGCGAGACTCTTTTCTCAGACACCTCTGTTCTTAAGGGCCTCATGACAAAATGGCATGGCAGCTGAAATGAGGGTTACACATGAGCTCAGTAATGTGCACTTTATTTAATGGTCCTTCCACATTTCCCTTAACTCTGAAGCAGCTGGCCTGATAGAATGGTTAGAAAGCATTTTGAAGACTCAGTTACTACAACTTCTAAATGACAGCACATTGAAGGGCTATGTAGTATGATCCAAGGTATATGCTAAATATTAGAAATTAATACATTATACTATTTTTTTCCTAGAAAAGATTGACAAGTCTGAAAATAAAAAGACAAAATGAGAATATTTTCAGTCATTGTTAACTCTAATAATCCATGAGCAAAACTGTGGCTTTTTTCCCTTCAAATTTGCGTCTTGCCAGTTCATAGGACTTATTCCCAAAAAGGCAATGCTTGTACCAGGGCCACAACAATGATTCCATTAAACCAAAATTTAAGACTTCACTTAGCCACTTTATAATTATTACACCATGAATCGATAGGTAAAGAAGGTGGTTAATCTGATGACTGTATAATTGATTGTGACTGTCAAGTGAAAATTGTATTACTTTTACAGAATTGGGAGACTAGAAGTAGTTTGTAGCACAAGGAATATGCATAGCAATGTCTTATAATTATTATATTCCATGAGAAAAGTTAATAGAAAATGACAACATTTCTTACAGACAAGGAACTACTAATGTCATAGATCCTTAAGGAATAAAAGTTTTGCATTATTCCATTAGGCAAGTAATCATGAACAGTTCAAATGATTTATACGGAAAAAGAAATAATGGAGTAAGTATAAACTGGAAATTACAAATATCAAATACCGCCCTATGACTCATTACTGAAATGAATCATAAGTATTTATTTCTCAATTTTATATTTATGTGGGGAGGGAGGTGTGTGTGCGCGCGTGCACACGCGCACAGTTAGGCCCCAATTGAAGACGGATAGAGGGCTATCATGGCTTTTATATGATGAAAGATAACTGTAATAGGTGTGTATGATTTTGCTATTGTCTTCAGTCGGAAGTTAAATATTATTAAAGGAGTGATATGGAATGCCTAATTGACAAGAAGTGGACGTGGCAGCTGTCTCAGCCCATTTAGTGTAGCTATGAAGGAATACATGAGGCTGGGTAATTTACAAAGAAAAGGTATATATTTGGCTGATGGTTCTGCAGAATGTACAAGAATCATGGCACTGGCATCTGCTGAGTTTCTGGTGAGGCCCTTAAGCTGCTTCCACTCATGGTGTAATGTGAAGGGGAAATGATGTGTGCAGAGAGCCTGTGTTGAGAAGGAAATAACAGAAAGGGGAAGTGCCAGGCTCTTTTTCTTTTGAAGGAACCAAGAGAGCAAGAACTCATTCAGTATTCGTCCTAATTTCTGCCACAGCTTCCCAACAATGATTGCAGGCCCTGAGCTAGAAAGAGAGGCATTAGGTTTTCTTACACTCTGCCCAGATTTTCCTTTACAGCAGCACTCTCAAAGCTAAACATGTGTGGCCTCAGGAGGACTGGTCAGTGACTTTGATCCTGGAACTCCCTACATTAAACCTTTGTTTCCATTTTTGCTCCAGTTCTATAATCATTCCTTTGTTCCATAAGACTTATCATGGTTCAGTCTTCCTAACTGAACCTTGACTATTGCAGCCTGTTTTTGGAATTTTTGAGTTACTATTCCTCTTCTTGGACACTCTGTGACAATTTGGGACAGAGCATGGGTATGTAATTGACTGTGTAAGGCACAGTAGTGACACATTTTTTGTCTAACTAAAGAACCCAGTTTCTCTGTAGACATTTAAAGTTTGTCCAAAAATTTATTCTTCTTAACTACTTATATCATACTGATATATTGGTTGGGTACAAGCTGTCTGTTTTCTTTGTAGCTAAAACAGAATTGTATATAAAAGTACTCCTCAACTAGGTCATACACACATATTATGCATATACACACATATTCATATATACATATATAAATACATAGCTGAATGTTATATTTTGCTAGTGCTTTTTTAAGGTGAGAGACTTTTTAATCAAAAATTACTATAATGTTATTTGTACACTGTGTGAATCAACAACCACACTTAAAGTATTTCCCTCCATATAAGGGTTAAAACAATGTTATTGGTATAGTTCTTTTTGACTTTGTTGTCTTTAAGTTCACATGATAAATTTTATTAGATGATAGACTTCGATTATTTATTAGACTTTATATTTAATTTACCAGTAGTTGCTTGAATGTAAAAAACTATTTGTCATGTACAAAAAAGCAAAAGCAAATTCAATATGATATTATTTTACATCTCTTAGAATGTTAAAGACTAGAAAGCTGAATAATACTCCATGGTAGTAATATCATAGGCATATAGTAATCTTTTTGCATTTCTTGTAGGAAGGGAGGCTCGTGCATTCACTGGAGCAATCTGGCATCGGGTGATCAAATTAAATGTACCCATTTGTTATGACATTGCAGTTCTTCTTTAGAGCATATATCCCAAAGAAAGTCTTACAGAGCTGTATCGAGGGACAGGTAGGAAGATGCTTGATTATTGCCTCATTATTTGTGGTAGTAGAATGTTACAGGCAAACTGGGGGATTATTGCTTGAACTGTAGTAGGTAAAATGCAATAAATCCACACCTACAGTATTGTTCAGGACCTCGAAGCAACACAGTTACAATCAACAAAGTTAACACACCTAGGAGCACATGAAGTATGATGGGTCTTAAAGGTGTGGTGACGAATGGAGTAAGTAAGTAAGTCTTACTTAATAAGACATGTAAGACAATAGAATTTATGTAAATTAAAAATGCATATAAAACAATTCAAAATTTGTTACAGCAATAAAGAAAACCAAATAAGTGCATATTAAATGCATTAGAATGTGCCCTCTAAAGGGAGGGGAATAGGAGTAAATGAAAATAAATGTGTGAAACAAGAAAGGGACCTTGAAGAGGCCAATAATGTTAATCTGCCATGACCAGAAAAGGGCTATTAAATCAGCCCCATGCAGTTATGGTCTTATAACCCACAGAAATATTTAGAAATGTTTTAACAACTGATATAGCACAGCTATCAACCAATTAGAAGGTTAGCCACATGGGCACTTAGATAATCACAAAGAACACTGGCTATCAAAAACCAATATAGTCACAGTAGTGTGTACCAGCTAATATCAGTCATGCCTATAACCATAAATGAAATTGAAACACCACATCAACTATTGCATCAAAGAAAACAGATGTGTGTTCTAGCAACATGCAAGTAAAAGAACATTTTAACCATAGAGAAAACTTCCAGAAAATAAGAAAAAAAAAAAGTCCATAGATGAGTAAAATTATAGCCCAGTTTTCTCAGAATGAACCCAAAATATTTGAAAATATTTTCAAACCAAACATACAAAGCTATATATAATGTAAACACATCAGGCCCAAATTAGTTATCCCATGATAGAACTTTAAATTGATGAGTAAAATTAATTAATGTCATTATTCCATAAACAAATTAAATTTTACAAAACATCTAATAAGAGATAAAAAGAGAATTAAAAATTTAATATGTACACTTCAAAAATGTCAAGAAACCAGGAATGGAAGAGAACTTCCTTAACTTTAAAATACATTGTATAAAAATAACCAAAACCAAATTCAGTATAGGTGGTCCCTGACCTACAATGTTTCTATTATGATTTTTGGTACATACAATGATGCACGTGCATTATGCATTTAGTGGAAACTATACTTTGGGTACCCACAGAACAACTCTATGTTTCAATTTTTCATATGTTATTCAGTAAATACATAAAATCTTTAACAATTTATTATAAAATAGGCTTTTCTTTAGATGATTTCACCCAAGTGTAAGTTAATGTGAGTGTTCTGGATACATTGAAGGTAAGTTAGGCTAAGTTATTATATTTAATAGGTTATGTGTAACAAATGTATTTTCGACTTATTTTTGACAATTTTGACGTATTTTCAACTTATGATAAGTTTATAAGGTATAACCCCATCATAAGATAAGGAGCATCTGTATATTTAATTGTGAAATGTTGAGATAATTCCCTTTATAACTGAGAAAAGACAAGGATGCCTTCAATTTACACTTGTATTCAAAACTGTACTAAGAATTTCAGTTATGTAAGATAAGAAAAATAAACATAAAGTGTAAGTATTTGAATGAGACAAAGTTATGCTATTGTAATATTTAAATATGCAAACAGATCTTCATCGGAGTCAAAAACAAAAAAAAAAAAAGTAAATTACAGACCAGTATTACTGATAAACATAGATGCAGAAATCCTCAACAAAATACTGGCAAACCCAATTCAACAATACATTTAAAAGGTCATTCATCAGGATCAAGTGAAATTCATCCCAGTGATGCAAGGAGGATTCAACATATGCAAATCAATAAACATGATGCATCAAATTAATAGAATCAAGGATAAACATATTGATTTAGCCCCGTTCATATTCTACGTTAGAAATTTTTCTTTTCATTTGATTGTTATTTTCGTAAAACAATAACATGGTTCAAAAATTTAAAGCCACACTGAAAAAAAAAAAAAAACTCAGTAGTTACTCTCTTGATTCCTTCAATCTCATTCCTATCCCATTGATCTACTGATTTCTAATCTATGCTTCCTATGTTTCTCTTTGCGTAATAGTTACGTTTATATTTTTATATTTCTGCTTTATTCTTACCGAAAAGTTAGAAAACTAGATATGCTTTTTCTTTTTGCTTTTTATGAACTCACTCTACTTCAATTCATAAAGATCTTCCTCATGGTTTCTACATCTGTGTAGTTCACCACTGAGGAAATATACTATAGTTTCTGCACAATGATTTATTTATTTTGCCAAAATTGGCATGTACAGGTTTTCTGTCTTTCATAAAATCAAGTTTGATAAACTGTGTTTTCCAAAGAAATAATTAACTGTATTTAGTTGTTCAAGCATATTTAAAAGTAAAGAATCCATATTATTATATTACTCCAATCCTTTCTTTTCTTCTTTTATATTGTGTGTTTCCATCCTTTATTCTTGATTTAATTAGCTTTTTAAAATTTGGGTTTATCAATTGGTATAATCTTTTGCATTTTTCTTGTTTCCTTATTTATAATTTCTTTTTACTTATATCATTTTCTTTCTCTTGACTTTGAGTCGAACTTGTGGTTCATTTATTATCACTCTTTCATGTTTTTACTGATATAAACACTTTCAGATATAAATATTTCTTTGAACACTGATCAAATGCTTATGGTAAGAGTGCAAGGAAAAGCTCTGCTGGAAACTGTCATCATTTTGTTAGTTTTCTAGCTTAATATCACTACAGTCCCTTACCTTTTCTCTTACCTTTTCTGCTTGTCTTGAATATATATTCTGTTCCTTTGAATTAAGAAAGACCTTCTCTGTGTCTGTCTTTAATTTGTATAATTTCTCCTGAGATAACTTCAGGTGCACAGGCAAAGAGCCAGATGTGCAGTTTCTGCAGAGCTCTGCAAATTGTGTGAAAACAGGGAAAGTTAGATTTTTTAGACTTGTTCTAAAATCATGAGAACACAGCAACCAGGAAGTTTAGATTTTAAATAGTAATCCTTTGGGAAATTCTATTCCAATACTATTTTAAGAAATTGAAAACAAAACTCTATTCTTTAAAAGGAGATACATTGTGAAAGACAGAGGTGATTGAGTTCTAAAAAGACAATTGTAAATATTGGAGTTTGATTTATGATATCCTATTCTTAACATTCATGTAGAAGGGAGACATACCAAGATTGAATTCAACCTGTTTCCCATTCTATTACAAGTCTTTTAATATACATGTTTCTGTCACAACCAGTGTGCATTCGTTGACCTTAACTTCTTCCTTTCCCCTATGTCTTTTCCTGTGCAACAGTTTTGCATGTCTTATGCCGTGCTCACCTCATGAACAGGCACTCTGAATCTGAACATACTGCTATATCTGAGTCACTGGGAAAACCATTATTGCTTCAAAATGATGCCTCATCCATCATGTCACTGATGCCACTGTTAAAGCTTTATTCTTTGATTAAGTTGAATGTCATAAAATACAAGTCTCCCTGGGAAAGATAACACAAAATGTTTAAATGAGTCTCTTGGAATGTAGTAGAAATTCAATTTGGGTCTTTTCTTGAGAGCAGAGGTTAATAGAGAAAGAGGGGAAGGAAAGGATTATAAAATCACTGGGTGCCTAAGGAATAGGGAAGTATCTCTAGAGAAGGAAATAAAAGCACAGAGAAGAGGCCAAAGAGGTCAAAGTTTAATTTCCCCTACTTTTCATTTGGGACAAGGCCACGGAATATAGAAGGAATCAGTTATAATTTTGTTAGGTGCTGATGATATTTTATTTTAGCTCCAGGACACATGTGCAGGATGTGTAGGTTTGTGTACATAGGTAAACATGTGCCAGGGTGGTTTGCTGCACCTGTCAACCCATCACCTAGGTAGTAAACTCATCATGCATTAGCTATAATTCCTGATGCTCTCCTTTGCTCCATCTCCACTCCCCGACAGGCCCCAGTGCGTGTTGTTCCCCTTCCTGTGTCCATGTGGTCTCATTTTTCAGTTTCCACTTATAAGTGAGAACATGTAGTGTTTGGTTTTCTGTTCCTGTATTAGTTTGATAAGGATAATGGCTCCCATTTCCGTACATGTCCCTGCAAAGGACATGGTCTCATTCCTTTTTATGGTTGCATAGTATTTCATGTAGTATATGTATCACATTTTCTTTACTCAATCTGTCATTGATGGGCATTTGGGTTGATTCCATGTCTTTTCTATTGTGAATAGAGCTGCAATGAATATACATGTGCATGTATCTTTATAATAGAATGATTTATGTTCCTTTGGGTATATATCCAGTAATGGAATTGCTGGGTCAAATGGTATTTCTAGTTCTAGGTATTTGAAGAACCACCACACTGTCTCCCACAATGGTTGAACTAATTTCAACTCCCACCAACAGTGTAAAAGCATTCCTATTTCTCCGCAGCCTTGCCATCATCTGTTGTTTCTCAAATTTTAATAAACACCATTCTGACTGGCATGAGATGGCATCCCATTGTAGTTTTGATTTGCATTTCTCTAATGATCAGTGATGTTAAGTTTTTTTCCACATGTTTGTTGGCTGCATAAATGTCTTCTTTTGAGAAGAGTCTGTTCATGTCTTTTGGGAGGCGGATAATTATTAGTCATCATTTTTAGCAATTACTCAATGGAGAACATTTCCATATTTTTAATGCCTCTGCCATAGTAATATTACAAAATGAAAATACAGAGCTGACAACGAGAAAGGTTGATCATTGAAATAAAGACAGAATTTACCATTTTGGAAAGACGTGAATTTGAAGGAATCCCAACTGAGCAGTGGTTTCCTCCCTCCCTCCCTCTTGTTACACTCAATGTACATGGAGCTCAAAAGAGCTATCTTCGTTTACCAGGTGAGCACAGGATCTGCCCTTAATTTTCACATACCTAAAATAGCTAAAGTGTACAATCAAAGAGCAGAAAGGTGCCTGCCAGGGGCAGAAGCAGGAAGGATTTGGAGCTGCTAATCAACAGGCAAAGTTACAGTAATGCGAGATGAGTAAGTTGTAGAGCTATACTGTATAACACTGCACCTGTAGTTAACAGTGTTGCTTTTTATACTTAAAAGTTTAAGAGGGCAGATCTCATGTTGTGTCCTTGCTATAATACAATACTTTTTTAAAAAAAAAAATGAGATAATTCAATGTCTTTAAAATGCCTTTTAAAAGACTAATATTGACTTGACTAAGTGTGTGTATAGTTACTGTAATCCCAATACGTAGGTTAGTGCATAAAACTTCCATGCAAAATTCAACTCATTATACACCATACAATTTTGTCCCTAAAAAGAATCATCTTTGTTCATAGACATCCAAGTTATGTTTCTATACTCTCCATTTGATTCTATGTTAAAAAAATATATACTCTAAATACTACTTTTAAAAATAAAAGACACTAATGCATTAGAGGATTATCCTCATACATCCTTGACACTGAAGAAATTTGGACTGAGCAAGGTGGCTTATATGTATCATCCTAGCACTTTGGGAAGCCGAGGTAGGAGGATTGCTTGAGGCCAGGAGTTCCAGACCTGTCTGGGCAACATAGTGAGAGCCTATCTATACAAAAATAGAAAAATAAAAATAAAAGTAACCAAGCATGGTGGCACTTATGCCAATTGTATTCCTAGATGCTCAGGAGATTGAGGTGGGAGGGTCACTTGAGTCCAGGAGTTCAAGGCTGCAGTGAAGTATCATGCGATTGCACTTCAAACTGGGCAACAGAGTGAGACCCTGTCTCTAAGAAAGGAAAGAAAAGAAAAGACATTTGGACAAAACATCCAAAGCTATTCTAAAACTATTGATAAGCATAGACTACTTTCTAGATATGCAGATATTTTCTGGTTTAGAATATGAAATATCAAACTCAACCACCTAATGAGAAAGGATAACTTAATGAAATAAGGCAGCCTGAACCCTGGACCTAGAGATTCAACTCAGCACTAATGCTACTGACAGTTTCCTATCTATTCTTCTCCACATCACATGTCCCTAAGGTGCCTCCAGATCAGCTACTGTGTAGCATTAATCTTACATTTTAACCTTTCCATGTGAAGTCTGCCATTTAGCTTACATGAGTGTAGATGCATGGCAAGTTTTTAATCACTGCATTTGCACATAGGGAAGCTATGTCATAGATTCTAAATAGGTTGATTATCTGCATTATAGGTCCTTTATTTGATGACCTTGAGATGTCGTATAATTATGGTCAGAATGACTTTGACTTATTTTAAAACTCTCAGTTCTTTCAGAAATATCCTCATTTTTCTAAAACTGTAGAAATATAATTTGCTGATTTGACTTACCTGGGATTTTTTTTCTTGGGAGCCAAAAATCTTTACAAAGGACCAGTGTCTCAGGTGTGTCCTAAGCCAACTATAATCTTATCTTGGATTCAATAACTATTAACAAACAAATGTGAGATGACTAGGTAGATCAAAGTATAACAAATTACTAGTCATGCATAAGTAGTTCATTTCTTTTTTGTTCATGTACTACTCTCTAATCAACAAGGCTTTCAATATCTGTTGTAGAATCATATCAAATTATTAAATAACTTTTAACATCTCAGGCCTTACCACTGTTTTTAAAAAGTATTAAAACATTTATATGATATAATATTAAAATACTTAATGGGTTGCTATAAAATAATACCATTTGAATTCCCATTCAAAATAATAGTGCCTAGGTTAATATTAAAGTAGGTTTTAATAAATACATTTAATTAGTGGTTAAAAATCAACACAGTATAAATACATAGATCCTAGAGTCCTATTTACTTGAAACATTGATAGAAAATAGTAATGACATATGAGCAAGTTTAAAGCATTTTGTTTTGAGAGTTTTTTCCACTCTTCCCTTCCCTTTCCAAAGACAGAGGAGCCTCACCTTGTGGCCTGCACCACCACAGGCCCATGGGGACAACTGCCAGACTACTGCCCATGTTCCATTAAGGCCCGAGGGCTATTCAGTCGGCTTGGGGTGAATGCTGCCTGGCCTGGGATTCACCCTTCAAGGCCATGAGCTCTGCTCCGGCCCAGGGCAAGTCCGGAAATGCTGTCCAAGAGCCAAGTCCTAGAAGCAGGGACTCCAAGGCTCTACTTGGTACTCTACGTCTCTGCGGCTGAGCTAGTACCTAAGAAGCAAGGCAAAGTCCCCTTTACTTTTCCCTTTACTTTTCATAAGCAGAAGAAGTCTTGCCCCATAGCTTTCATAGCTGGGAATGTGCTGAGTCTCACTCGAAACCAGCAAGTCTGAGAGTCTCAACCAAGGCCCTCAATGTAGTACCTGGGTGTCACTGCTGGGCTCTTCAGTTAGCAGATGTTGAATCCTGACAGAACTGCGTCCTTCCCTTGAAGGCAGTGAGCTCCCTTCTGGTTCAGGATGTGTCTAGAAATGTTCACTGGGAGCTAGGGACTGGAATAGGGGCCTCATGACTTTGACCTTGTTATATTCTGCTGTGGCTGAGCTGGTATCCATAATGCAAGACAGAGTCCTTCCCACTCTTCCCTCCTCTCTCCTCAAATTAAACAAAGGGGTCCCTTTTGGAGCCATGAGCTGTGCAACCTGGGGTTAGGGGAGGGGTCATGCCAACCCCCCCCCCCCAGCTGGCCTAACTGATGTCTCAGTAGGAAGTAAGCCCTACTCACCCAGTCCCCTGGCTCTGAGCCCAGTTCAACACTAAGACTCACCTAGGAATTGCAGTCTTTGTGGCTTAGCCTGCCTTTCAAGATTATTTAGAACCCCAGAGCACTTTAGCCTTCAGTGGCAAGGCTTGTGGAAACTGGAGTTCAGACTCCAGTTTGGAAGATTCCCCTCTGGCTAGGGCTGGTTAAAAATGCTAACTCTGTGGGTGAGTGTCAGCTGAGTTCACTCTGGGTTTCCTTTCTGCTCTAATAGGACAGCACTGAGTTCAGTGCCTTACAATTGCTGTGCTCTCTCCCTAGTCTACAGAAATGTACCCCTTGCACCATACCGTGGCTGCAGGGGATGGGGAATGGGCGGTGATCATAATTCAAAACTGCTTTTGCTACCTCTTCAGTGCTTCTTTCAGCAATATGAAATTAAAACCAGCTCACCTGATTGAGTGCTCACCTGATTTGGGTTTTTATGAAGGTGCTGTGTGTGTGTGTGTGTGTGTGTGTGTGTGTGTAGATAGTTGTTACATTGTTGTCATTTCCCAAGGGGTTGTTGTGGGGAATGATTGGTGGAACCTTCTATTCTGCCATCTTGCCCCACTAATAAAGTAGAGCTTTTAACATGTTTATTGACCATTGGATATCCCCACCAACAATGTTTCTGTTCAACTCCCTTGATATTTTTCTATTTGCTTGGATAATTTTGTCTTAGTAGAAATGTATCATAAAAGCAGGATATGAATATATTTTCCCATTATGTACCTTGTTTTTCATTTTGAGATTCTTAATTTATGTATTATTAATTACAATAGAAATCAATGTTTTAATTTTTTCTTTATGACTAATTATTTTTGTCCTGTTTATGTGGCAGTGCACTTGTCCTTGTTTGAGAGACACATTCTTGGTTCATGCCTCAGCATATTTGTTAATAGCTCCTCCCTTTCTCTGTCAAAACTTGTTCCAGATAGAACATTGAATTGCATAGTCATACTATGCTTAAGAAATTTTTACCTGGAGTATAATGATTTTTTCTTATATTATTGTCTAAAAGATATGTTGTTTATTTAGAAAAGTTTTTGTTTATGTGATAGGAAAAAGTAAATTTAAGTTTTTTTCTTCTACAGTTAAACAATTGATACAATACTATTTATTGAGAATATTATCCTTTATCCTTATCCTTATGCCACTTCAATACATTGCCATGTGTTTAGTAAATAAACTAATCAGAATATTCTCATCTATTTCTGATCTATTCTGTTCCATTGGTCTTTTTAAATATATCCTGAGTCAATGCCATGCTATTTTATTTAATATAGCTTTATGATGAGCTTTCACATCCAAGAAAGCAATATCTTCCACCATGACCTTCTCCTTCAAAAATGAGTTGATTCTTCTTGATTATTTATAGTTTCTTAATCACATTGTGAAATTCTGAAAAAAAAAATGAAATTTTTAGTGGAATTGCATTTAGCTCATTTAAATTTGGGGATATTTGACAGTTTTAAAATTTTGAATCTTTCAATTTTTATGAACATCCTATATGTATTAACATTTTAGAATATTTAGTATCTTCAAGATCTGTGGTAACGTCCTCTTTTTGCATTACTAACACTGATTTTTTGTACCTTCTCTTATTTCTTGATCACTTTCATCAGACAAAATCTTTAAAGAACTACATTTTTACTCTATTGACTCTACTTTACAACCATTTTATACTTACTAATTTATATGCTTAGTTTTATTTTTCCCTTCTTGTGTATTTTAGCATTTAATTTTCTGATGTTTTTCTAATTTAAGAAGTTAAGTCATTGAGTTAGCTTTTCTTCTTTTCTTAAATAGGCATTAAAGCCATAAATTTTCCTGTAAGTATAGCTTCTCTATATCTCATAACTTCTGATATGTAGTAATTTATTATGATTAATCTAAACTATTATTATTCCCATTTTGATTTTATTTTGATCTATGGCTTATGTAGAAGTACATTTCTTAATTTACAGATTATGATTTTTTTGTTATCTTTTTTGATTTATAGTTTGAGTTATTACACTCATAAAACATATTGCATAATTTTACTTTTTATAATTAATTGAGACTTGCTTTGTGGTGAAGGATACAGTCCATTTTTTAAAAAATGACATGTGCAATTGAAACTATTCAGCAACTTGCTTTGTGTATATTTACAATGTTTCACACTTATCAAGTAAGTCAAATTTGCTAATTACACTAAATTTTCTATATTTTTGTTGATTTTTTTGCCTATCAGTCACAGGAGAAGTTTATTAAAATTCTTCACTATCAGTGTATATTTGCCCTTCAGTTTTGCAAATATTTGTTTTATATCTATTTGAGAATATGTTATAGGCTTATAGACTTTGGAATGTTTATATGTTCTTGGTGAAATTAATATTTTATCATTTTCATATGTTTCTTTTTATGTATGTCAGTGTATTTGTGTTTGTGTGAGTGTATACTTGTGTACACACTCTAATAGCTATTGTCTTTTAATTTGCACAATAGCTGAGTTAAAATGAATGTGATTATGTATACGTTTGAGTTTAAATCTACCATCTTGCTGTTTGCTCTTTGTGTGTCCCCCTGGCTCTGTTTTTTCTTTTCTTTTTTTTTTTTTTTTCCCTCGTTCCTTTATTCTTTAGGACAATTATGTGTGCCTATGTGTGTATTTAATTTATTCTTTAGGACAGTCATGTGTGCATATGTGTGTGTATGTATATGTATTCAACTATATTTCCTCCTCTATTATTTTGGAAAAATTTTACTCTTTCATTATTGTGTTAGTACTTAGCCAAGAGATTACAACATATCTTTTAAAATGACCTATGTATACTATTCATGTGTACTTTTGGCTTATTCCTGGGAAATGTAAGCAACTTAGAAGAATTTAAATCAAGTCACTTTCTCACAAATCGTATGCCTTTGAAGTCCTATATTTAATTTGCTATTTACTTTAAAAGAAACAAGACATCATTATTGCTTATACAGTCAATATTTATTTAGATTTGCTCTCTGAATTCCTCTGATTTTCCAACAGAGATCATTTTCTTTATGCTTGAATATTTTTTAGTATGCCCTTTAGTATGGCTCTTTAGGGATTAGTTTTTATAACTTTTATTTGTCTAACAAATCTTTAGAGACTTTTGGTTTCACTCATCAATTTGCTTAGGAATAATTTGTGTACAATAATTACATCTATTTAACGTGTATAACTTTTTGAATTTTGACAGGTATAGGAACTCACAAAAATAGCACCAAAAAATAAGGTAATAGGACTTTTACATCACCCCAAAAACGTTCCTCATAGCTCCTTGTTTCTCTCTGTGTCCCTGGGCCTAAGCTACCAGTGATTGGAATTCTTCGTGCCATATTAGGCTAGTTTTCATGTTACACAAATTATAGCTTTGTGTTATTTTATTTATGTGGGTCCAAATCCTTCTTCTGCCTCTTATATAATGGATCTACTCAGCAATCATGTGTTTTTAATATAAAATTTATTTTTCTTTAAGGGAAAAGTTATTTTGGAATTCGTGTTAATATATAATATCATCTTGGCGGGGCACGGTGGCTCAGCCTGTAATCCCAGTACTTTGGGAGGCCGAGGTGGGCGGATCACGAGGTCAGGAGATTGAGACCACCATCCTGGCTAACACGGTGAAACTCCGTCTGTATTAACAACACAGAAAATTAGCCGGGCGCGGTGGTGGGCGCCTGTAGTCCCAGCTACTCAGGAGGCTGAGGCAGGAGAATAGCGTGAGTCCTGGGAGGCGTAGCTTGCAGTGAGCCGAGATCGCGCCACTGCACTCCAGCCTGGGCGACAGAGCGAGACTCCGTCTCAAAAAAAAAAAAAAAGAAGTACAACAAATTGGTATTATGTATGCTTTACAATTAGTATCTAAAAAAATGAGTTTTCTGGCCAGAAAACCATTCTTAATATCTAAACCAAAACACTATAGTTTTATAAATCTGTAAGTGTATTTCATAAAATTCCAAAAAGATCCAGTATCTCTAAAAAGAAATCTTATTTAAGATTTTCTTTTTTTAATAAAAGGGAAAAAGATAGATGTCATATAAACTTATATGGAAAGACTTATAGATAAAATATTTCATCTCAGAACCCTAGTGAGTACACTTTCATTCGTTCAGCAAGTATTTAAAATCACTTTTCGTTTTTCAGAAACTATTCTGTTAGCAGACAAAAGACACTGCCTTCATGAAACTTATATTTTAATTAGAGGAGATAGATCATAGACATAATTATATGCAAATTACATAATATTTATGAAGAAATAAGTGCTACAAAAATAAAGCAAGATAAAGAGAATGAAGGGAACTGGCAGAAGAATTGCAATTTAAGTGTAATTGTAAGTGTTAAATCCCTTGAAAAAATAGTAGTTTTGGAGGGAAGGATTTATTTGTACTATAAAATAATAATAGCTAAGAAATCAGATTGGTAGAATATGTGTTAGAGGCATTCTATTTTAATGGAAACTGGACCTGTGCCTGTAACTTCAGTGGTCCAGATTTCCTTTGACGTTTTTACATTAAGGAATAAGTACTTAATAGCAGCAGGAGACACAATATAAAATATTTATAATCTGGTTATTTATTATTTGCAAATAACTATTTACTTTACAGGCATATTAAAGAAACAATCAAACATAAAACCAACAAATTAAATGAGCAGACATCAAAACAAAAGGACATGTCTTCAGTGTGGATCAAACAGGACACAAAAACAAACAACAAAAATGAATGTATTTAGACTTTTACACACACTTGTGTGGAGTAAGAAGACTACAACTTGTTTTATGACATTAACTTGCAGCCAGTAAAAACTCTGATTTATATTATAGGCTTGAAAGCAAAGGACGGGAATGGTTTGTTCACTAATTTGCCTGATGGTTAACTTACATAATCTTGTTCAACTTTTCTATTTGTGGGCAATTGTATATGTGGCCATTGAATCAAAAAATGAAAATTTGTGTTGTTTTGGTAAAATATGGAGCAGAAAAAATATTTCTATAGGACTACAGTAAAGACTAATATTTTATTTAACATATTTTGTGAAAATACTTATTTTTTGATATTGGCAAGTGTTCATTTTTTACCACATTCTTGAGCAAAATAATATATCTTTTTTAAAAATAAAAGAAAATTAACCTCATTTTACATTAACTCAAACTTTGAGCCTTTTTATGGCAAGTCCCCCATACATAACTACTCCAGCTGACACCTTCTCCATAAGAAATATTCATTGCATTCTGTTTGAATACCATATATCCAGTGAACAAGTAAGTGTCCTCATTATTCATGAATCAGATAGCACCCCAAGTGTACCCAGCATTAAATTGCTTTTGAACCATCTGTAATCTCTAGAAATGTCTCCTTCCAAAATGCGTTTTGCAGGGAAACTCAATTTGAATTCTGCATTTACTCTAGCAGCACACAAAATTCTATAGATAGGCTTGAAGGTCATTTTGACATTGTTCCTTTAAATAAAACTTTTCTATATTTATGGAACAAAACCCAGGAATGTTCTGCATGTCACAGAATAAGATGATAGGATAGGATGCCAGATTGGTCCTTTTTCTGAATAATAATAAAGCAAATCCACCCTTCCTTTAAAAATAGAGGCTTGTTCTTTCTAAAACAGAAACAACATACAGCTTTGAAAGAGACAAGCAGAAAGCCATGAAATGAGTCATCAGCTGTGTTAAGTTACAGTGGGTTTATCTATGACTGTGTGTGAAAAACCACTCACAAGAAGTCAGCAAAAGTGCAGTCAATTGCTGAGAGCTAATCATTCCGGGTTATTTTTGGAGCAACAAGGTGTTTGCAGGTAGCACTGACAGTTACCAATTATTGCCTCTACCTGGCAAAATGCATGGGTTTGGAACAGTTATCATGAAGGTGTTCTCAGCAAGAACTATATTTAAACTGCTGACACCAGTAATTGTGGATAGCTCACCCCATCCTGAATTTGATCTTAAGTGTTCTACAGTATGCAGTCCAATGCACTTAATTGGGGCTTTCATTGTCCCCAAAGTGTGCCTGATAAACAGCTTGCACCAAAATCCATGTTTTACAGTATTCCTTTAACTGTCTAATTTCTGTTGAGTATCATGGTATTGAAAAGAACACTTTTACTCTGGTTGCTTCAGAAATATTTAGGTGTAAGATCCTATCATCAAATCATTTATAATGCTCACATAAAGGCACCCTGGTGCATAATAATATTTATATTTGGTTTTCCTGGATAATTTATAGCTATTGAGATTCAATAATAAACTTGCCTTGGGAAATACAACCAGTAAAATGAATGCATTTGTTTTATTTCTGTTGATTACCTTGAAGGTGCACAATATAAATGAAAACATGTTCTTGGTATCTTTGCCTTTATGGGAAAAAAAAAATACCTTCCTTGTTTGAGGTTGTTGTGGTGATTATTGCTATTAAGAGCATGTTAAAGAAAATTGTTACTTTTTGTTGAGACTTTCTACTTCCAATTTTCCCAGGGTACAAATGACATTTAAAGGGAAATAACTAAGAAATTATAGGCACAGCATGACTACAAAGGAAACATTTAAGTTCAGTATAAAAAAAAAATAATGAATTAGGTCACAACATCAGTAGAGTGGAGAGCAATTACTGACTGCACCTCAGTGGCTCTGACTCATTTCGATCCATGCCTACCCTCTAGTATCAGTGAGAGCAGTACTATTTTCCTCTTTTTTATCTCCTTATTGGCTATAAATGTACTATATTTTACAATGACTCTCAAGTGTCTTTATTCTAACTTTATAGGAGAAAGATTTCCCAGATATATATAATTGTTTATTTTGATGAAAAGTAGTTCTATTTCTGTTCATTTGGATTTTACCTGACAAAACAAAGTAAATTTGGAAAAAATACAAGGAATTATAAAGAGGAAGTTCTAAAATAAATGCTTTCCATAAAAGGATGGTCTCCATTGCCTAAAGTATTTTACGTACACCAAAGAAGTTAATAATTACAATAGTTGATTCTATCGACTATCATAAATGACACTCAAATGTGGAGAACAACTCTGACTAGGTTAACATTATTTGATTGGTTATCTTGCCCTTGTTCAATTCTTTTTTTGTCTATGGTTTTGTAACTTATGAAGTTGAAAAAATAACAATCACATTAACTTTTTCTGCTGTTTATTTTGAAATAAATTAGTTGCATATGTTAAAATGGCTGTCTTGAAGAATGAATGTAGCAGTCTACTGATGCAATGAAGATGTCCCTGGGAATTCTCATTTTTTCACTGTAAAGATAACACAAGATGTTTTTATCTTGGTTCTAAAGAACATGCAGTTTCTTTAATAGGAACTACTTTAAAGTAATTCTTATTCTGCTGCTGCGATTGTATTACCTTCCAAATCAAATCTTGCTAATGCTTTCTCATCAGATAGAGTCCTCCTGTCCTTATGTTGTTAATGAACGAACATGCCGCAGCAGTCTGTGAAGATCCTGTGAATTTTGGTTTGTATGGGGGGGGGGGGGTTATGCAATAAAATCTCTTGTCTATTTTAAACAAAAATAAGAATGTGGTCTGCTTAATATAGAAACTAATGTGTAAATTTCTGGGCAGTCGAATTGTGCGTCGATTTAGCCATCCACCCATTAAGGAAACAAACTTTTTCATAAGAATGAATCAAGTATTTTCTCAATTCTTAGTATTATCATTCAGATATGCAATTTTTCTTAAATGTATTTTATGACTAAGCTATCTTTGTCCAAAAAGTCTGAGATAAAAATAATTTTATATTTTGCATTACTTAAAATACTTCCTGATATGGTTTGGATCTATGTCCCCACCTAAATCTCATGTCAAATTTAATCCCAATTGTTGGATGTGGGGTCTGGTGGTAGGTGACTGGATCATGGTGGTGGTTTTTCATGGTTTAACACTATCCCCCTTGGTGGTGTCCTGGAGAGAGTGAGTTACTGTGAGATCTGGTCATGTAAAAGTGTGTAGCACTTTCCTTCCCTCTCTTATCTTCCTGCTCCATCCATGTAAGATGTGCCTGCTTCCCCTTCACCTTCTGCCATGATTGCAAGTTTTTTGAGACCTCCCCAGCCATGCTTCCTGTACAGCCTGCAGACCTGTGAACCAATTAAACCTCTTTTCTTTATAAATTACTCACTCTCAGGTATTTCCTTAGAGCAGTATAAGAACTGATTAATACACTACAAATCTACAGCTGAATCACTCAAACATTTCTGCCGGAAATGTAAAATGGACAGTCCCACTGACAGTTTCATAGCAAACAGTCTGCTTGTTTAAATGTTAAACGTGTTAAACAACTTGTTAATTTTTGCAAGTTCAAATGTTAAACAAGCATTTTCGTAAAATGTTAAACAAGCTGTATTAGTCTGTTTTTGTGCTGCTGATAAGGACATACCTGAGACTGGGCAATTTAAGAAAGAAAATGTAATGGGATTTACACTTCCACACAGTCATGGTGGAAGGCAAGGAGGAGTATGTCACCTCTTACATGAATGGCAGCAAGCAAAGAGAGAGCTTGTGCAGGGAAACTCTCATTTTTAAAACCATCAGATCTTGTGAGACTCATTCACTATCATGAGAACAATGCAGGATAGACCTGCCCCCAAGGAGTCAATTACCTCCCACTGGGTTCCTCCCACAACAAATGGGAATTGTGAGAGTTACAATTCAAGATGAAATTTGGATGGGGACACAGCCAAACCATATAACATACCCATAATACAACCCAGTAATCACACTCCTGAGTGTTTATCCTAGAAAAGTAAAATCTTGTGGATAGGAAAATCTTTATACAATGTCCTTAGCAACTTTCTTGGCAAATCCCAAACTAGAAACCACCCGAGTGTCCTTCAGTGAGTGGATATGAATGGATTTAAAGAGGCATGGTACAGTCATACAATGGAAAACTACTCAGCAATATAAGAAACAAATAAATTATTGATACAAAAACTTGGATCAACTCAAGGACATTACGCTTAGTGAAAAAAATCTCAAAAGTTGCATAGTGTTGCATGACTCCGCTTATATCATATTCTTGAAATGACAGAAATATAATGATGGAAAATGATCAGATACAAGTTGCCAAGAATTAAGATTGGGATAAGGATGTGACATAAAAAGGGTAGCAAATGGGAGTTTCTTTTTGTAATGATCAAACAGTCTGACAGTGGTGATTACATGAATTTACCCATACAATAAAATTTCATGATACTACATTCCTGGACCACACACATACATGTACATGCACACACACACACACACACACACACGGTGTATGTAACAACCTATGAATTCTGAAAAAAATCTATAATTTAATTAATCATTTTGTACCAATGTTGATGTCCTGGTTTTGAAATGACCTCTGGTTAAGTACAACATTATCATTGTAAAAATGTGGGTGGGTCCAGGGACTCTCTGTACTGCTTTTGTCACTTCTTGTGTTTCTTAAATTTTTCAAAATGAAGATTTAATCTCTATATTACCAAGATGGTATGAAAGTTTGCAATTGCTCATTAAGTTGCAGGCATTAGCTATTTTATACCCCTAAAAGAAGAATTGTTTTATCCCCATTTTATAATTGAAGAACTTCAAAATCACCAACATTTTTTTCATAAAGTCACACACATGGGAGCTGGGCTGATGAACAAACCCTGGATATTTTTCCCCCAAATGTATACTATTTTTAGTCTTTTCATTCTACTCAATTGTCTCCTATTGTCACTAAATATTTCTTCCTTCCTTTCCCTCCCTCCCTCCCTCCCTCTCTCTCTCTCTCCCTTCCTTCCTTCCTTCCTTCCTTCCTTCCTTCCTTCCTTCCTTCCTTCCTTCTTTCCTTCTTTCCTTCTTTCCTTCTTTCTTTCTTTCTTTCTTTCTTTCTTTCTTTCTTTTCTTTCTTTTCTTTCTTTTCTTTCTTTTCTTTCTTTCCGATGGAGTTCTGCTCTTTTACCTAGCCTTGAGTGCAATACTGCAATTTTGGCTCACTGCTACCTCCACCTCCCGGTTTCAAGTGATTCTCCTGTCTCAGCCTCCTGAGTAGCTGGAATTACAGGTGCCCACCAAGTGCCTGGCTAATTTTTGTATTTTTAGTAGAGATGGGGTTTCACCATGTTGGCCAGGCTGGTCTCAAACTTCTGACCTCAGGTGATCCACCTGCCTCAGCTGCCACTAAATATTTCTAAGAGTGGTGAAACTCATTTTACCATTTAATATCTAATTGTTTATCTAAGGCTTTCCTTTCTTGTCTTCCACAAGAATTCAAATATAACATGCAAAGTTCTTTCTCAAATTTGGGAGACGACTCAAGTGCTCCAGATCTACACGTCTGTCAGTTATTATCCAGAAGATTTGTAAAATCAAAGATCCCCATCTGAATTTAAAAAAAAAAAAAAATGCTGCTAATAGTAGATCTGAAAATGGACCATGGTCTCCTGAGAACAATTCAAGACATTCCTGCAATATCATCAACAATGTTCTTGAAAGCAGATTTTATTAGATCATCAAAATGTTAGTAAGTTTTATGTATTATTCTATAACTTTTTTAAAAATAAAAATTTTCATTGCTCAAAATCCTTAAAAATAAGTCAAGTCTTAATACATGTTGTAAAACAGTTGATAAATCATATTATCCTATAGTGATATTCTAAATATAAGGCATTTCAAAAATATTCACCTTGGCATAGCATAAATAGGGCAGGCAAAACATTTGTGTACCATGAAAATTTTGAAGAATATAAAAACGATTACAGTATGGGACATAAAGTAAAATATTATGCATAGTATATTTAAACTGAAGGCTAATATTGAAAATAAAATACTTAAGTATTCCATATGAGCATTTTGAGCTTTAAGACTAATGTACCTAAAAAGGTTGCTGGGTTTATATGTGAACATCCCAGTTTTTAATAGAATTTTGTTATTTAAATCTTGATAGACTTGTTAAAAATAACTGTTAGGAAAATAGCTATGTCTAAGTTAGAAATAAAAACATATAGTTGTATAAAATCTTTAAACACAAATTTTACTTAATGGTGCAACACTACAAATAAACAAATCTGATACTTAACTTTAAAAACAGTTTAGTTATTGATGAATGCAAGAGTTTTAGGCATGCTCATTATTTAGTTTTTAATCAATCCAAGTGTTTGTTCAAACTCATTAGCAAAGATTATTAAATGTGCTTTCACTACTTTTAATTAATCATTGATTGCTTTTGAGAAATTTTTGATTTGGGGAACAGGATAGTTGTCTCATTTGAATTTTGTTACCAGTGGGCTAATCTACCTTTGTTTCTCATGTTATTTTTCCAAGGATAACCCAACACAGATAGTCACTTTCAGATGCCTGTTTGATGCTCCTATGCTAGAGAATTAAATAACAAAAGATAGGAAAATTTAATATAGCTATAGAATATGGACCTTTGCGACACTATATAGACGGCCTGGAAGTTAACTGAAGCCACCCTTTTAACAATTATTTCATTTAATGAAAAGAAATAGAAACATCTAAAAGAAACATCATATAATGGATAAGCAACTAAACATGATGTGGTAGAAAGCCAGCATTATATACAAAAGCTATAATGATAAAGAATTAGGTAAAGAGAGAAACCAAATAGATCATCAGTCTCTATTCTCAATGGATTCATGGACAATCTTCCTCCTTCTACTTTCCTTTTCCTTTCTTTTATCTCTTTTATCAGTCATTTGCATGTGTTTTGTGTGTGCATGTGTGTTGTTTGTTACCATGACACCTGGGGTTTGGTCTAGGTCCTACTGCTCACTGCACAGAAAGTCAATCAGTGAGAAGACAAGTATTGTCAAGGGAGAAGGCTTTAATCAGGTGCTACAGCAAGGAGATGGGAGCTCAGTCTCAAATTCATCTTTCTGACTGATTAAAACTAGGGTTTTATACAGCAGGGAAGAAATGTAACAATGTTTAAGAAATCAGGAACTAGGGAGGGGCAAGGAGGTATCAGGCATGGTGATCTAGTGAATTTCAGTTCTTTGATACTTTTTTGAGAGAACTGAATATCCTTTCCTGAGGAAGGAACTCAGATAAAGAAAATACAAGTTTGAAGCTTTAACAACAGAAGGGTCAACTTCTATGTTTATCCAAAAACAACTGTCTATGGGACTAATACAGTTACATAATACCTAGCAGATATAATTGCTTTATCTGCAAAAAGAAGGCAATAACATAAACTATCTTACTTTGCTGAGGCAGCCATAACAAATATCATAGACTGGTGGCTTAAACAACAGATACTTATTTTCTCACATTTCTGAAAGCTGGAAGTCCAAGATCAATGTATTGGCAGATTTGGTTTCTCCTGAGGCCTTTCTCCTTGGCTTGCAGACAGCTGCCTTCTTGCTATGTCCTCACATGGCCTTTTCTTTGTGCACACCAATCCCTGATGTAAGGACACAGATAAATTTGGATTAACATCCCACCTTTATGACCTTGTTTAACCTTAATCACCTCCTTAATCTCCAATTTCAGTCACATGAATGGTTAGGGCTACAACGTACGAATTATGGGGAGACACAATTTAGTCCATCACACAAACCTTGAAAGATTGTTTTTTCAGAAGTTTATACTTTTTTTAGCAAGACACCTCAACAAATGAGCTGGCATGATTTATATTTTTTTGCTTGAGGAATTATAATGAAATGGTAAGTTGTGAAATAGAAAGATTAGTAGGTTTATCAGTTAGCTCTTGGTGCATAAGAAAACAACCCAATACATAGTGGCCAGCAAAAAATATTTATTTAGCTCATAATTTTACGGTTGGCTATTTGAGCTGGATTCAGCTGCATAATTCATCAAGTCTCAGCCAGGCTTGGTTGATCTCAGCTAGGCTTGTTCAGGCATCTGCAGTGAGCTGATGGATTGACTGGGGCTGGGAGGCTTATCATAGCCTTGTCTGGAATGGGTGGAATCTGTGGGGTCTCTCTCCATGTGGTCTCTCACTTTTCAGCACATGAGTCCAGGCTTGTACACATGGATGTGAAAGAGTTCCAAGAACCACAAGAGAACAAGCCTCGTGTGCAAGTTCTTTTCAAGTCACTGCTTGTTTAACATTTGTTGATGTTCTTTTGGTCAAAGTAAGTCTCACAAACAACGCAGATTCAAGGGGTGAAGAAATAGAAGCCATGTGATGGGAAGATCTGCAATATCCCAATGTAAATATGTGATGACTGAAAGAGAAAGAATCTGTGGCATTTTAAATAAACTATCACAGAATCCCTGATCAATAGTCATTAACAGAATGCCTGTGATCATCAATCAGGATGCCTGATCAAACCATGGAGTGCTAAGATCATAGATCTTACATCAATGGAATTATGTTCTGTAGTTATTTGGGATAGATAGGTAAACATACACAGCACAATGTGTTGTTGCTTTAGGAGTATTTTCTGAGGGCTTCTCAAAGAAAAACACTATTTGTCTATCCACTCTCTGGCCTCCTACTTCCTATTACCAGTAAAATAGGTACAGAAAGTAAACTGATAATATAATGGTTTTGAGATCATCTTTGCAATAACATTAAAGTGTTGGGAAGCTAACCCTAGGAAACCAACACCTGTATACAAAGCTCTAGTCATTTAAGAATAATATTTTTTAAGTCTTAACATATGTGGTTTAGATTGCCACATTTTTCTTTCTATTCTTTATTCCTTTCATAATAAGTAAGTGTTACATATTGCCTCAGAAGAGATTCAGATTCTGGAATGAAAGAAAAGAGTTACATCTTGATGTTTTAGTTTAAAAATGTTTCCTGTGGTTAGTACTCAGAGGATACACAAATATGTGATCAGTCAGAACAGATTTCTGTCTTCCCCTTGTATTAGAAATGGGTCCCCAATTTTTGGAAGGTTTCAGTAGCATTTTCATCTATACTTGGTATCTGAAAACAGAGGACATCTGTGACATAATACCCACTGGTGAAGTCTGGAGCATAGACAATGTACCAGAGCATCTCTATGCCCTGCATGTGGGTAGCAGAACAAATTTTAATGTTCAGTATGTAGGCAAATGGGCCAAGGGCACCTCTTCGGAGTTTCAGTAAGCTTCGATGAGGATTACACTCAGCTGGGGCATAGACTTCATTGAGGAAGATTAAAGAACTTATAGAGGTTCTGCAGCTGTTATTGGGGGACAACAAAACACCTACCTTCAGCCATTGAAGCTGAATGCTCAAAGAGGAAAGGATAGATTCCTGCAGATGTAGCTTAAGCAGGTGAAGACTAGGGAGCAGAAGCCCCTACCAGAGCTATTAATCTAAGAGCATAAATATCCTAGTCCTCATAGTCTTCAATGAGAAGTTGTATAGCTTGAACCACAAATCTTTTTATTAATTTTAACAAGAATTTATCAAGATGAAATTCATATACTGTAAAATTAAACATGAACAAATCAGTGGCACTTAAAGTATGGTATCTAGTTCCAAAACATTTCCATCATTTCCATCACTGGAAAGTAAAACCATTACCCATCAATCAGTTTCTCTCCATTCCTTCCTGCACCCAGCCCCTGGAAACCACCAATCTGTGTTCTGTCTCTATGAATTCATCAATTCTGGATATTTCATATACATGAAATAATAAAATCTGTAACTTTTTGTGTCATGCTTTTTTCACTTAACCAGTTTTGGAGGGTCATTCATGTTACAGTTTGTACCATATATATCAGTACTTCACTACATTTCATGGCTGAATAATATTCTGTTGTATAGATTATCAGTTCTTCCATTGGTGGACATTTGGGCTGTTCTACCTTCTGAGTATTGTGAAAAATGCTGCTATGAACATGTGTGTACATGTACTTGTGTTAGTACCTGTTTTCAATTATTTTGTGGATATACACTAGAGAGAAATTGAGGAATCATGTCATAACTCTATGTTTGACTTTTTGAAGAACCACAAAACTCTTTTCCACAGTGGCTGAATTATTTTGCATTTCTACCAGATCTTTCTTATTAAGCAGCTATTTTTAAAAACCTTGAGAATATTAGATTTAATTTATTTTTCTATTCAGAACTGATGCATAATAATTGCACATATTTATGGAGTACAATGTGATGTTTTATGCAAGTATACATACTATAATGATCAAATTACTATATCCATCACATTGAAAACAAAATAGATTAAGTTGATGATCATAATTATCTCAAATATGACTCATAGAATATAGACTTAAGTTGAACATTTTTAACACTCACACAAGTATCTGTCAATCTGTATATCTTTATCTGTCATCTATTAATTTGTTGTCTATGTATCTATCACTCATCATCCATTTATCTATCTGTCTACATGCACTATTTATTAGAAGTGAAATAATAAGAAATTTGCTTTACTACATAAAATAAATATTAATAAAAAACATGTATCATAACATAATACTACTGAGAAAATTCCTAGAACTTGACTAAAAGGTATATTAAGAGGCTGATAAATTTTTGTCAAATCCTCTGACAACAACTAGTAGAAAATGCTCTTTGAATCTGAAAACAATCATTGATTCTTGAAAAACCCCAATTTCATAGAAATACTCCATATAATTTTTCTAAACATTTTAAGAAATTTAGATTTATGCTGTATCTATAAAAATATCTTTGCTTAGTTCAGACAGCAGATTTTTTTTTAAAGTACCAACCAGTAGTTAATTAAAACATAATTTTAGTAAACTACTTTATACATAGTCTCACTTATACTGTGAAACTTCTAAATGAAACAGTAACAAGCATATTTTTTTTCTGGAGTATACATGAGCTAATAACAAAATTCTTTCTTCCTTACTCATAATGTTATGTCCTGTTCATTTTTTCCTTTAACTTAGGTGGCAGTAAAAAATGTTTTCCAAATATGGCTATTTACTGAACTAATAGAGTAATTAGTTTGATTAAAATGATGACCAACTCAGGCAAACAAATTCTGTCAACACAATCTGTGTATTAACTTAGGGAATATTTATAAATTAATGCAAATTGTGTCCAAATGCAATAATTTATGTAGATAGATCCCTGGCCAACCATGGAAAGCTAAGCAACTTTCTGGAATATGCTTAGAAACCAATTAAAAGATAAATTTGACAAAGAGGAAAGAAAGTCAATCATGGATAAGAATCCGATTCGTGTACATTAATTCCTTTTACAAAAGATGTGCAACTTGATTTGAATCTGAAAACATAAGTGACAAGGAAAACAGATGTAGGAAGCAAAATAATAGCCTACCAAAGTTATCCAATCCTAATCCTCCCACCTGAATCTCACTAAATGTTATCCATCAAGGCAAAGAGACTTTCCTGACGTGATTAGGGTCAAGTCAGGACCCTAACTTTAACTAACCTGGGGTATCTGGTGAACCCAATCTGATCATTATGAGTCTTTAGAAGTGGAAGGTGGGGCAGGAGAAGAGAATCAGATTGATGCTGGTGAGATGAACTTGACCCATGATTGCTGACTTTGAAGATAGAGAAGGGGGATGTAGGTCAAGGAATGTGGGAAGCTTCTAGAACCTGGAAAAGGCAAGGACACAGAGTATCCCCTGGAAACTCTAGAAAGAATTGCAATGATGCTGACACCTTAATTTTAGCCCATTGAAACCCATGTCAAACTCCTGATCTAGAAACTTGTAAAATAATAAGGCACTAACTTTGTACTAACTTCTTTCAGTAGCAACAGAAAACTAATACTTAAAAAAAAATAGCTGTGAGTCAGAAGTGCAAATTCTAAGTGAGCCTTCTTTGTGGCATTATATTCATTATATAACTACTTTATTTCCATTATAACACTCTAATAAAAGTAACAGCATTCACACATCCAAGGTTTACCCCTGTAAAAAAAAAATAGCAAAGTAAACAAACCAGGGACACTTGTTAATGTAAATAAAGAAAATAAAAACAATCACAAATATAATACATTGTGCAAAATTGCTTTTGCTAAATTTGATTAATTTGCTAAAGTTGAAAATATCAATGAAATGGATGACTTTCTAAATAAATATGTGATTTTATAAACTACATAGAGAAGTCAGTGAATCAATAACTGACAATATTGAGAAACTTATTAAAATGTTTATTAATTGTTACTGAATTATTTTATTTTCTCACAGAATGAATTGATTGACATTTTACAAACTGTTCAGGTCATAAGAGATAAGAAGCTACATAAACCATAATATGAAAAAATAGATATGAATCCTATAAATAATAAGCACAGAAATAGAAGCATGAGTTAACAGTTAAAAGTATACTAATTTTCAAAAAGAAGTATAAACACATTCAATATAAGCAGACTACTTAAATAATTTATAATAGAAGTAAGTTAAGTAAATACATTTCACTGTCATACAATTTGACCAACTTGATTGGATAAGCTACAACACAAGTTGGTATTCAAAAATGTTATATGGAAAATTAACAAAAGATGTTTTATTTTCAAAGTAAATATACTTTAAAGAAAATACATTATAACGAATGATGGAATATCAATATCTATTAAAATTATCAACTTTAGGAAGATGTCTGTTATCACTATTTTGAAGATTTCTTTTGAAAGTTATGTTTCATGAAATTAGAATAAAACAGAAATGAGAGAGCCACAGTGGAAGAAGACTAAAAGGCCATTATTTTATGCAATGTGTATATGCACTAAAATACCAAGGAAATAAATTGGAAAACTTTGGACACAAAGAGTAATTTAGTACAATGCCTGATAATAGGAGGCCTACACAGAAATGAAAAGGTTTGCCGAGACAGAAAATAGATTGGTAATATTCCCAAACAGAAAAACAATCAAGTGTTATCTATACGAAAAGGGATGTATCTTTCTTTATAATACAACAGAAAAAAAAATTATATAGAAAGAAATATCATGATGCTTTTTTTTTCCTTCACATACAGCATTTTTTGTCTGTCACTATTAAATATCTGAATTTTAAAAAGATTCTTGGACTGGCAGTTCATATCCATCAGCTTTTCAAGAACTACTACCTTCAAGTTTTCCCAGTTCAAACTTTGAGTTTTCTGGTGAAGACATCATTGAGAGTATAAATAAATTGGCAAATCTTTTTATGACCTTTTTAATGTCTTTTTCAAAGCTGCCTGGGATCCATTTATTAGCTACTTCTTTCAGGAAATCTGTCTACACCTTTTGGGTGGGAAGTTTTATCATCTTCTTCTGGGTTTGGCAGACCTGTTAGTGCTGAGCATAAGAGGTCTTCTGTATCTGATTGCTGTACTTTTTTTTTTTTTTTTTTTTTTTTTTTGTAAAACTAACACAGAACAGACAAAACAAATAGCCATTGGTAGTCTTGACAGTGACATGAATTTCAGTTATGTTCTGCCATTTTTTGACCGTGAAACACATTTTGTCACAAGTAAGATTCATGCCATGGACATTAAGCAGTTTTTATCCTGAACATCCTCAGTAATTAGCTTGAATTTTCCAAATCCAACATCATTCTTCAGATCAGAAAGACTCACTTCAAAGATAGTACCCTTGAGATTATTAGATAAAATTTAGGTTCCTTGAGTCCTGGTGGCAAGCGTTTTTCTAACATTTCTTACATTGAACATAGCTAGTGCTTTCATATCATACCAGTGTTTCTTAGAAAATGGATCAACCTGTTTCTTCTTGGCTCCCTTTTGCCACCATTTGTAAGGCATTTGTTGTTGCTACCATGGTGCTGCCACTCCTTATGCCATAATTCTTGTCAAAATGTTTATTCTAAGATTTAATTAATCCATTAAATTCATAGATTAATTCAATCCTAATAATTAGCCTGTGGAGACACTCTTGCTACTCAATAATAAGGTTCTTAACATTTAGCCATTATTCTTGACAGAAGTAACAGAGCATTATCAATACATAATGAGATAGTTTTAATGGAACATTATAAAATAAACTCCATTTGTTATATTCTCACTATATTGAAGAGTATAAGTCAAGTCAAGGTTTTCTCCCACATGATGACTGTTTTTGGCTAGAAAGCTCCAATATTAAGCTTCCTAATTAAGACTGGATAAGTTACATGTTATGGACTGAATGTGTCACCCTACAATTCATGTTTAAGCCCTAACTTCCAATGTGATGGTATTGTGAGGTTAGATCTTTGGAAGGTAATTATGTTTAGATGAGGTCATGAGGGCTGTGCCCTTATAAAAATCAGTGTCCTTATAAGATGAAAAAACACAAGATCTCTCTATCCTCACACATACACTGAGAAAAGCCTGTGTGAGGGCACAGCAAGAAGGCAGTTGAAGTCTGGAAGCATGCTCTTACCAGAAACAACATCTACAGGCATCTGGTTATTGGACTTCACAGCCCACAGAACTATGAGAATAAATTACTCTTTTTTAAGCCACACAGTCCGTGGTACTTTCCTATAGCAGTCCAAGCAAACTAAGATATTAAAGACACTACAGCATAAGAAATCTTATTCTAGATGCTAATTTGGAATATATGTTTCATTCCTGCCCTCTTCCCAGCCAGAGCCGTCTCTGCAGGTTAGATCTTTTAGTTAATCATCTCTTACTACTTTTTCAAAACTATTTTAAACAATAGAATATAGTAAGAAGCATGACCTCTCTAAGCATGACCTTCCTATTGATACCAGGATTTGTCCTGCCTCCAGCTTTGGTTGTACCATGTTTTATTTCTGACACTGGGTTGTACTACCATGAGATCTAAGATCATTTTGATAGCTCAGTGAAATTTTAGTTTTTCAAAATTTTGTTGTTTTTATTTAAACAAGAAAAGAGGTGAGAAAAAATTGTTTTGCCAACAGAAAAAGTATGATAAGTCCAGTTTTCTGACTGGAAGAGACACAATGTTTCTAAGTTAGTAAGAACTGGGAGTATATAGCTTCTTTTTATCTTTGAAAAATCAGGCAACATAACGTACTGTGAGTCAGACCACAATTTCTACTAGAAAACATATTTGCATGTTAGCCTGATCTTTTTGCATGCAAAAATGTCTTAAGTTTTAAGTAATGAAGTGTTTCCCTTTTATAATTTATCATAACTCTCATTTAATGCTTAAGAAGAGGGCCGGGCGCGGTGGCTCAAGCCTGTAATCCCAGCACTTTGGGAGGCCGAGGCGGGTGGATCACGAGGTCAGGAGATCGAGACCATCCTGGCTAACATAGTGAAACCCCGTCTCTACTAAAAATACAAAAAACTAGCCGGGCGAGGTGGCGGGCGCCTGTAGTCCCAGCCATGGGAGGCTGAGGCAGGAGAATGGCTGAACTGGGAGGTGGGCATGGTGGGCGAGATGGCGCCCATAATATCCCAGCCTGGGTGACACAGCCCAGCGAGACTCCGTCTCAAAAAGAAGAACGTGAAATCTTGTAGTAATTGAAGTAGAAATATTAACAAGGTTTGTTTGCAAAGGACACTTGCTTGAAAGCGGTGTTCTTTTGAGGAGCAGGAGTCTCGGCGCTCTGTGCTGAGAGCTGGAGTGCCAGGCTCTTGAGATCTCGGCTCACTCACTCCGCTGCCTCCAGGAGTTGCCTCAGCCTCCCGAGTAGCTGGGACTACAGGCGCCCACAACCGCGCCTGGCTAATTTTTTGTATTTTTAGTAGAGACGGGGTTTCACCGTGGTCTCGATCTCCTGACCTTGTGATCCGCCCGCCTCAGCCTCCCAAAGTGCTGGGATTACAGGCGTGAGCCACCGCGCCCGGCCTAAACATTCTTAAACCAGAGTAGCAAATAAGTACCGTCAGGCCAAACCCAGCCCACCATTTGTTTTTGTAAAGAAATTGTATCGGAATACATCACAAATTCATTAATGGGTTGTTTATGGCAGGTTTCATGCTACAACAGCACAATCAACTATTTGCTGCAGAGACCATGTGTCTAGAAAAGTAACAAATAATTGCAGTCTGATGCTTCGTGGAAAAAAAAGTATGTTGACATCAATCTAAATATATGATATCAGATTCAATGATTTTGTAAAATTTAAGATATATGCATTCACATATTTCTTTAAAATGAAATACAGTAGAGCAGATGAATACTCCATATGTTTATCAAATGATATTTTGTAAAACAATCTTATGTTTCTACTGTTTCTGGTAAAAAGCAGAGTTGTCATTAAACATGCAACATCGAGAAACTACATCAACAGCCTGTTGCCATTTAAGTAATGTATTTCACATATATATGTTAGGTGACAAAATAGTTTTATACAATTATCTTTTGTTTCATCTTTAAGGTGATTGGAAAGAAAAAAATCCTTTAATGTTCATTTCATCTTCCAATTATAAATAAAAATATTAATATTTTAAAAACCCTTTATTTTTATAATTTGTTTACAGTGTGAATAAATATGGGAGAACAAATGTTGGCTTAAAAAGGGTACTGTTGTATGCACTATTAAAATCAAGTTTCAGTCGGACTGGTATAAAGCAGTTAAATAGTCACAGAAGATTTTAGTTAAGAAGCCCACAATAGTGATGGAGTTATCTTTTTAAATTTACTGTTCTTTTAGTGTATTGCTTGGAATATTTGCATAAAAATAAGTGTTTTATTCCTTGGTTCATCTGCTTCTACAAATGTCATATTCTCATGATTATGATGCCCCAACTAGAAATTATAATGACATTAGAAACTGATTATGACTTCTGAATGAGACAAGCTGGAGGACCAGGCTAAATATACAAGTAATGAAAAGAATGTGTTTTCATGCACAGTCTTGAGTATTATTAAAGAACAAAGGGAAATGGAAACAAGGAAATGGGAAGATACAAATAAAAATAATGAGCAATTATATTCTGCTTACCAAAATTCCCCCTGCAGTTTCAATCAATGTCTCTGCTCCTGTTTTCTGTTCTAAATAATTATGCTACTTCTGGTAAATAAATCCAGCATGATCCAAAGCAGCTGTGACTGTTTTTGTGTGATTAATTAATTAATTCTCACTATTTTTTAGTTTACCATTTCATTGCATTGTTTTAAACACCCTACTTCAGCTTTTGCTTCTTGTTCAATCTTGCAATGCATAAATGATTTCATGAGAAGAGTTTGACCCTTGACATTAGACTCCAAAGTTATTAAGGAGTCTCATATTCAAACAAACGCCCCACAAGGAGAGGAAGTATGCATGATGCAATACTTGTGTGACTTAGGTGGGTCTCTAAACTTTAGCTCTACTTTCTATAAAATGGGCACAAAAATATTACCTAACCCAAGGAGTTGGTGGCAGATTAAATGAGACAACATATGTATAAAGTGAATAAGACAATGTGTAGCACGTGGTCAATGCTCAGTAAATGTTAACTATTACAGTCACAAGCTTGTAATTTATATGCTTATTCAAACAATGGAACAACCATTAAAATTATGGATAACTTCTTGACTTAAAAATTAGAAAAAGCTTTAACTTACAATTACATATTTTGTTTATAACCACCAAATAATATTTTATGTTTGTTTAATACCTGCTTTTCTCTGCAAAGCTGATGCTGACTTGCTGTTGGCTATGGTAAGAAATCAAATCTATGTTGGAAAAGAGATGCTTGGTATAGACACCAGAATCCTCACATTGGACCCCCTGTCATGGCAGTGATGAGGCAAGACCTACAAAGAAAGCAGACTCAATGAGTGTCCCAGAGGTTCTGTGAAGAGCATTGGTTATAAGTCGATGTTGTATACCAGCTGCCTCCCAGTTAAAAATGGGTGAGCCTCTGAGAGAAAACGTGTTATATAGGTCTCTACTGAAAAGAGCCATTGGAATTAGATCTACTAAAACTAGTTTCACCCTATTTGCATGGCCAAGTTGATTACTCCCACCCTCAAAAAAAGTATATTGATAAAATATTTCTAACTAAAATTAGTCTACGTTAAATTTGCACCACCTATAACTAGACTACAGGAATGACCCCTTAATTAGTATATGCCCATCATCAGGGCTGCTACACTCAGTTTCATAGTCCATTATTATCTAAAAATAAAACATAACTAGGCCACCTCCCTCTACACTCAGAATCTGTTGGTGTTTGCACATATAAGCTAAAGCTCAACCTTCATAGCATCCATACATGCTTCTTGTTCACCTGGACCTTTCCTTCTTCTCCAGCCTAATTTTCAAGGCTCCCCAACCCTACCCCTGCCTGTGCCCCTTGCTAGGAGGCTTTTCCTCTGAGAATCACAAAGCATGGTACTCTGAGCTGAATTTACTTGGTGTGACTGAGGTTTCATTAGACTTATTTCTGCTTCAAAGCAGACAATGTTTCTCCTTATTATAATCAATAAACATTTATTCAATGAATGCATTTCAGTTTTCTTATTATTCTTAGTCATGAGGTGTTTCCTAATGATTTGCCTAAGACTTTCTTTTAAGAATTAAAACGCTTTTCTGGCAAGCCGCCCCTTAAGGAAATGTAGAATTAAATCAAAAGACATAGCACACATTTCTTCATATACTAAAAGATGTTGTAGAGCAATAATACATTGTCTTTTGTTAAACTATTCATAGTGTCTATCATAGAAATTTGCATCTATGCAATTCAATAAACTTTCAATAAACTTTTGAATAGTGATCATGGGTAAAGAATCACTTTGTTTTGCTAGACTGATATAAACAAAACTTAGAGACTTAGAGACTTATATTCTTATCTATTAAAATAGACAATAACTGTTACTTTGTTAGAAAATATAAAAATTACAAAATAGTTGAAAGAATATCCTCATGTGCCCTAATGCGTCAAAATATTGATTACTATAAGAAGCAAGTACCAAGTGTGGAAAGCTTGATAAGTATTTTGATTTATTCTCTTAAGCGTTTGGGCATCCTTGAGCTAGTATTAGAGCAACAGTAAAGTGGGCAGCTGCTACTCATACTAGATCCATATAACAGCTTTCCCACAACTATGATACAAGTTTCTACATAATTGGATTTTTGGATGAGGTGACAATTACTTCCAAGTTTTCTGCCAGTTGTTCTCCAGGGTGTTATTCAAAATATTGTATATAACAACTGGTACAATAAGGGCCAACCAATCAGAGCACACAACCATCCATTCAGAGCAGACTACAGCCATAAACAACCAGTGCAGCAACTTGGTTTCAGCCAGTTCTCACTTTGCTGGAATTCTCATTAAAAATAGAGGCCATTTACCTTTCATGCACTAGGGTAGGGCTTTAAAATATACCTTTGTAAACATAAAGAGAAGAAAATTCATCCTGGACTTTCTTCCTTATTTTTTTTTTCTTCAAGCACAATAATCTGTTAAGAGACATTATTGTGACAGAAATTAAAGTAGGACTGGAAAAATCGCTAGGCATGCTATATTTTAAGCAGGTAAAAATTTTAACAGTGCAAGTAAAACTAGTACATGTAGGTTTTTTAATAGTACTAGGTTTCCATAGAATATGATCATTTGGCTAGTACATTTCAGTTAGAGTAAAATAATGGTTTCTTTGGGAAACTTTAGCTTCATGCTACTAATTCTGTAATTTCCCTCATATATCTTCATTTGTTCCTGTCAGTCAAGATAATTTCTGTGAACATTTTCAAAGAATTTCAAAAAATACATAGTAAGTACTCTAAATATTCCACACTTCTATTATTGGTCTTTGTGTTTTTCTTATTGGCACTGAAAAGTCATGAATCAGGCAAACTCAAGATGAATTTGTGCAGGAGGGGAATGGTATTTCATGACATTAATCAGGCTCCCTTCCCTGGCCTGTGCACTTTGACACATTTTCCCTCATTGCCGCCTACATCTGGACAATAGTTTATACACGATGTCTCCCTTTCTTCTCTTTTCCATGTGCCACTGACATGTATTCATACTTCTTGCAAGGCTCTGCTCACAAGCCTTGACAAGAAAGTCATTCAAAAATTTTAACCTGGACAATAATGTATTTTTGTTTCCATGTTCTTCAACATGCTTATATTTTAACAGGGATCTTATGGAGACATATGAGTATATTATTTAAAAAACCCACATGGCTATTGAGAATTTCAGAGAGGGAGGCAATCAGTAAGAGAAAGAAATATTGCTATTTGAACATCCATTCACTCCCATAGTATATAAGGCCATGTATGTCTCTTATTTTCTGTTCAAGAGAAATAGACTTCTAGTTTATTATATTTATATGCATATGATATTTATTCAGTTAAAACTCCTATTGAGACAAAACCTCAGGTCAGGAAAAGGTCAGCATATTTTGAATCTTTCCATTGTATTTTCAAAGGAGACTTCTAAGAATAATTGAAGGAGTACAAGTTATGGAAACAGTCCTACTAAATTTAGTCGAATATTACCAGTTTTATTCATAAAATTATTTCTCTTTTTTAGCGAGGGGGTTCAGAATAAGAACTGTGGGACTGGGCCCATTAAATTTATTTTATCACTTTTAATGCAAAGATTATTACTGTAATTTACATATCTCAGTAAAAGCCAAAAGCTTCCTGCTGTGGCTTTTTCCACCAATGTGCTACAAATTAACAACCCAGCTACATTAAAGTAAATGAAAAAAAAAAGTTAATTATTTTCAATATAAGGAAAATTATCTGCCCAGGGGACTATATAATTTCCTCAATAAGATTCCCAGAAACAAGAAAACAGAGTTTTTGCATAAACTACAATAATGCTTTACTCCCACGTAAGATAGTAACATAAATCTTAAGAAAATGTAGTAAAATCTGTATTGATCACCAATAATAAAAGCATTAACTTTGAGGTTGTGAACCATGCCAAAGTTGCAAGAGGAAAAATGTGCACCAATAATATTTTCAAAAATCACTAACGCCTTAGTGATACAGAAATTATTATAGTATGACTTTTCTTCCTTATTTCTCATTGGTATCCAAGCACCAATTTCTGGTAAACAACTAGCCCAATACTTCTACAAGGAGCTTCCACAGGGAAACACCATCTCTGGAAGTTGGGTTAAGATGTCACTACCCAAACTAGACCAGTGGAGTAATGAACACATTTTATGTCTTATATCTTGATGGGAATCACTAGATCACCCGATGATACTTGTGCCAGTATCACTCCCAGGCTTTTCCATGATAATAGAAAAATAACTTCAAGGGTCTGTCAACAGTGAACCAGTCTCCCAATGACCTGCATTTATTTCAGATACCATTTACACCCTTCATCTTGTTCTTACATCTTCACTAACTTGTCTAAAGCCAATAAACACTATCCCTCAAATTTTACTTTGCTCTGCTCCCTTTTGAAGCCAAAGTCATTCAGTTAACTTTAGGATGTAGGATATAATGTAGTCAGTTAATTGATGAGTTGATTATATAAATAGACAATGGACAGTATTTGAAAAAACACACCATAATATTGCAACAAATTTTTGTTCCATATGTTCCCTAAGAGCTATTTGTTAGGACATCATGTTTAATTTTAACTATTATTCGATGCTAAACAATGTAAGAACATAATATCTAAAGTTGGGTATAAATTCACAGAAATTCTGTTACTCTACAATTAACATAATAGACTGTCCAAAAATAATATAACATACAACCTCTCTGAATTGAGATCATCAATTTTTTAATTAATACCTAATTTTGTTCACATACTGGGCTAGACCTTAGGAAACAAAAACAAAATATATTTTTTCCCTGAAATATTTCACAGTCACCCTCATAAGAAACCATTTCAGTACCTACACATTCTTTTTATACTGGGTGATATTAACTACATCTTTGTAAAGACATCCTTACAAATATGTGTTATATGACTATTAATAAAACCAAAATAATACAATGAAATCTCAAACAACACTGAAGTATGTAAATCGGAGAGTGAAATAATCCAACTGCCTGTAATCTTCCCTTTTGACAACTTATAGATAACTATGAGTAATGTTTACCTGCATGTATCCTTTTGTCTTAAATATGTGGACTCACATTATACAAACTTTTCTGTAATTTCCTCGGTATCCCATTTTATAGATGGGCAATAATAGATTTAACTTGTATCGTTTAAGCTATTTCACATTCAAGTCAATGTATTTAAATAAAAACACATGGAAAAATTCAGTAGAATTAACTTCCTTTCTCTATTGTGTTTAAAGTTACCCTAGCCATCAAAAAATCATTAATACATCTATCTTTGAAAATATTAATTCCACACCATTTATACTTGATATTGTGTATGTAATACATAATAATTTAACAAATTAATTAAACATGTTTAAAGACAAGAAGATTCATTGTCTTGAAATAGATTTTGAGGAATAAGGCAGCTATTGTTAAAGGACTTTTATAGATAAAAGGAAACACAGTAAGAATGTATTTGGTTCTCTACTGATCATAACTGATCATAAAAAGGAACATACAACAAAACGTTGGTGAATGCCTTTTTTAAGGAGGATAGCATTAAATTTTCTGCATCAGCTTTAAAAGCTTCATTTTATGTCTATAATTGTATTTATTCCAAAGACGTATGTGTTTGTATGCATGCATGTGCATGTATATAAATTCACAAATTCCTTCCAAAATTCATATAGGGATGAAGTATACCTACATTATTTAAGACAATCTTGAAGGAGAACAAAACTGAATAAATTAAATTACCTAGCTATCAATGATTATTATAAAATTTCAGTCATTGTGATATTGGCACACTGATAAATTATTTCATCAATGGAAAAGAATAGGTAAACCAGAAGAAGACTCATTAATATATGATCATATAAGCCATCTCAAAAGTACTGTAGAATTCAATGACAGCAAGGGTGGTAGGCTTATCAATAAATTGTGCTGGGTCAATTAGATAGCCACATGAGAAAAAATTAAAACTTGACCATTTATTTTATACAATTTACAAAAATTAATTAAAGGTGGATCACAGATCTATCATGAAAGTAAAACAATAAAGTTTCTGGAATAAAACATAGAAAAATATCTTCATAACCTTGGGGTAGGCCAAGATTAATAACCAGGGCACAAAAGCACTAACTTTGTCTCCTTTTATAAAAAAAAAAGACTGATAAATTGGATTGCATAATCAAACTTAGCAGTTTTGTTGAGCAAAACTGACCATTAAAAGAGTGAAAAGACAAGCTGCTGACTTGCAGAAAATATTTGCAATATTATGTCAATAAATCATGTGTCTAGAAATCAGTAATATAACAATAAGAAACCATATCTTAAAATTAGCATGGCACATGAAAAGGCACTTATTAGACAATGAAAATATATATATGATTGATAAATATGTGTAAAGGTGTTTAACATGATTGCTAGTCTGAGAAATGCAAATTAAAGCTGTAATGTGGTATCAATAGGTAACCACAACAATGGCTAACATTAAAAAAATGCATAATTCCATACTACTCAGGATTATCCAGAGAAATAGAACCAGTAGTATAGGTAGGTAGCTAGCTAGATGTAATATAGGACATATCACATATATCCCAGAAAGAAATATCCTAGAATCATATATCCATAAAGATATTTATGACAGTACATTGGTTTTCTGATTATGGAAACTGAGAATTCCCATGATCTGCCATGTCAAACTTGGAGATTCAGCAAACCCGGTGGTATAATTCGAAGACCTTAGAGCCACAGAGCTGATGGTATAGATTCCAGTTTGAGTCTGAAGGCTTGAGAACCAAGAGCATCAGTTGCAAATTGGATAAATGTCTCAGCTCAAGCAGTCAGGCAGTGACCTTCTTCCATTTTTTCCTCTACTTAGACTGTCAGTGAATGGGATCACACCCACCCACACTGGGGCCATCTGTTTTAGTTAGTTCACTAACCTAAATGCTAATCTCTTCCAGAAACATTCTGAAGACAAATCCAGAAATAATATCTAACCAGATATTTGCACAACTTGTGGCCTACTCAAATTGACACATAAGATGAACCATCACAGTCCACCTCTTGTCAACTCGGCACTCATACACATGCCCTTAAACCATACTTAGTCTCTAATGAAAGTAATAACAATGTCAAAATGTCACTTAACATGATACAACTATCCACAATACAATCCAAAACATGTCACCCATTCCCCAGAAGTGGAGGCAAAATCCTTGAGTGATGTTTGCTCTTTTCTTTGGCATCATATAATCTAAATACTAAATGCAAAATTATCAAATACTATGATAAAAGGTCAACATATCTTATCTTATATGATAAGGGAAGAAGACGGAAAAGAAAAATATACTTAAGAGTCACACACACACACACACAAACCTGGTTACAGTAACTGGGTCATGGGTCATAATTAGTATTACAACTACCTTCTTTTACTACCCATTCTGTGTTCTCTTTACCTTCAGCTAGCACTTCAGTCAGTAGTGGTTCATTACCTGGTGGCATGAACCACTTTATTGACCATGACCAAACATTTATTCTTGAAGCATCTGAGCCATTATAGTCCTGCTTGGATTGAATTCTTGTAGTCTTCTATTTACCTTAATCATAGGGCATGATAATACTAAGATATGCCCTAAGGGATCTCTTGTATTTCAGACATACTCTTCCTTACCTTCATGGTGGAGCAGTTGTATAATTTCCCCTGTGTAGTCTGGACAGATCACCTTAGCCAGGACAATAACTCCCCTTCTTGCCTGTTGAGTCAGAGTCATGAGGAGCCCAAAGAAGTCAAATATCAGTCTTAACTTCCATTCCAAAGGATTTCTTTTTGTGTTTATTGGTGGAACTATTCCTCTCTTTGGGAGTAAGATTGTGAGGCCAACAGAGCATAAACTTGAGAGAACAGGAAGCAAAAATTGTGCAAGTGTGTCACTAGGGATAACTGTGAATGATGCCACCCCATTTTCCAACTCCACTCCCTGTACCAATTTCTGTTTCAGTCCATTGGGCTGTTACAACAAAAATACCACAGACTGGGTGGTTTATATAACAGAAATTTATTTCTCACAGTTCTGGAATCTGGGAAGTCCAATATTCAGGTGGTGTCATGGTTGAGTTCTGGTGAGGGCCCTCTTCTTGGTTTGCTGATGGCCATCTTCTCCTTGTCTCCTCACATACTGGAGGGGAGGGGGAAAGGGGGAGAGAGAGAGAGAGAGAGCAAGCTCTCTTCAATTTCTTCTTGTAAGAGTACTAATAAACTAGGAAGGGGGCAGTGGCTCACGCCTGTAATCCCAGCACTTTGAGAGGCCGAGGCAGGTGGATCACAAGGTCAGGAGTTCGAGACCAGCCTGGCTAATATGGTGAAACTCCGTCTCTTCTAAATATGGAAAATTAGCCGGGTGTAGTGGTGGATGCCTGTAGTCCCAGCTACTCGGGAGGTTGAGGCGGGAGAATCACTTGAACCTGGGAGGCGGAGGTTGCTGTGAGCCAAGATCAGGTCACTACACTCCAGCCTGGGAGACACAGTGAGACTCTGTCTTAATAATAATAATAATAATAATACACTAATACTATCATTAGGACTCTACCCTTATGACCTAATCGCCTCCCAAATTTCCCATCTCCAAATACTATCACATTGAGAATTCAAAATTTTTAATTAAAAACAATTTGTGGGTACATCGTAGATGTATATATTTATAGGGTACATGAGGTATTTTAATACAGGCACACAATGTGAAATAATCACATCATGGAGAATAGGGTATCCATCCTCTCAAGCACTTATCCTTCTTTGAGTTACAAAAAACATCCAATTAAATTCTTTATTTTAAAATGTACAATTAAGTTATTATTGACTATAGTAACCCTGGTGTGATATCAAGTAGTAGTTCTTACTCATTGTTTTTGTATTCATCCCTACCTCCCCCTCATCCAAGTCCCCATGACTCTTCTCAGCCTCTGGTAACCATCCTTCTGTTCTCTATGTCCATGAGTTCCATTGTTTCGATTTTTGGATCCCACAAATAAGTGAGAACACACAATGATTTTCCCTTTTATCTGGCTTATTTCACTTAACATAATGATCTCCAGTTCCATCCAAGTTGTTGCAAATGACAGAATCTCATTCATTTTTTATGGCTGGATAGTACTCATTTGTGTATATGTACCACATTTTCTTTATCCATTCATCTGTTAATGGACACTTAGTTTGCTTCCAAATCTTAGCTGTTGTAAACAGTGCTGCAACCAATATAGAAGTGCAAATATCTCTTTGTATACTGATTTTCTTTCTTTTGGGTATATACACAGCAGTGGGATTGCTGGGTGATATGGAAGCTCTATTTTTAGTTTTCTGAGGACCTACAAACTATTCTTCATAGTGTTTTTGCTAATTTAAATTCCTGACCAGGTGCAGTGGTTCATGCCTGTAATCCCAGTACTTTGGGTAGCCGAGGTGGGTGGATCACCTGAGGTCAGGAGTTCAAGACCAGCCGAGCCAACGTGGTGAAATGCTTTCTCTACTAAAAATACAAAAAATTAACCAGTCATGGTGGCACATGCCTGTAATCCCAGTTACTCAGGAGGGTAGGGCAGGAGAATCACTTGAACCCAGGAGATAGAGGTTGCAGTGAGCTGAGATCACACCACTGTATTCTAGCCTGGGCACAGAGCAAGACTCTTTCTAAAAAAAATAAAAATAAAAACAAATTTCTACTAACAGTGTTTGAGGCTTCCCTTTTCTTCACATCTTTTCCAGCATTTATTGCCTGTCTTTTGGATATAAGCCATTATTACTGGGGTGAGATAATATCTCACTGTAGTTTTGGTTTGCATTTCTCTGATGATCAGTGATGCTGAGCACTCTTTCATAGGCTTGTTTGCCATTTGTATGTCTTCTTTTGAGAAATGTATATTCAAATCTTTTGCCCATTTGTTGATCAGATTATTCGACATTTTCCTATAGAATTGTTGAGTTCCTGAAATATTCAGGGTGTAAGTTCCTTGTCAGATGTGGTAGTTTGCAAATATTTTCTCCCATTCTGTGGATTGTCACTTTACTTTACTGATTGTATCCTTTGCTGTGCAGAAGCTTTTTACCTTGATGTGATCGTATTTGTCTATGTTTGTATTGGTTACCGGAGCTTGTGGGGTATTGCTCAAAAACTCTTTGCCCAGACAAATGTCCTGGAAATTTTCTCCAAATTTTTTTTGTAGTAGTTTCATTGTTTGGGGACTTAGATATAAGTATTTACTCCATTTTGAATTTATTTTTGTATATGGTAACAGATAGGGGTCTCATTTCATTCTGCTTCACATTGACATGGTTTTCCCAGCACCGTTTATTGAAGAGACTGTCTTTTCCCCCAGTGAATGTTCTTGGCAGCTTTGTCAAAAACTGAGTTCACTGTAGGTGTGTCAATTAGTGTCTGGGTTCTCTATTCTATTCCATTGGTCTATGTGTCTGTTTTTATGCCAATACCATGCTGTTTTAGTCGCTATAGCTCTGTAGTATAATTTGGAATGAGGTAATGTGATTTCTTAAGTTTTATTATTTTTGCTAAGGGTAGTTTTGGCTATTCAGGGTCTTTTGTGGTTCCATATAAATTTTACGATAGTTTTTTATATTTCTTTGAAGAAGGTCATTGGTATTTTAGTAGGGATTACATTGAATCTGTAGATTGCTTTGGGTAGTATGGACATTTTAACAATATTGATTCTTCCAATCCATAAATACAAAATTTCTTTCCATTTGTTTTCTGTCCTTTTCAATTTCTTGCATCAATGTTTTATATTTTCACTGTACATATCTTTCACTTCTTTGGTTAAGTTTACTCTTAGTTATTTTATTTTATTTGTAGCTATTGTAAATGGGATTCCATTCTTGATTTATTTATTAAATTGTTTGCTGTTGGCATATAGAAAGGCTACTGATTTTTCTGTTTGTTTTATATGCTGTAACTTTACTGAATTTATCAGTTCTAAGAGTTTTCCTATGGAGCCTTTAGATCTTTCCAAATACAAGATTGTATCTGCAAACAAGGAAAATTTGACTTACTTGTTTGCAATGTGGATGCACTCTATATTTTTCTCCTATGCTAGCTGTGGGTCTGTTGTATATGTTTTTTTTTTTTTTTTTTTTTTATGTTGAGGTATAATTTCTTCTATCTCCAGTTTTTTTAGGGATTTTATCAAGAAGGGAGGTTGAATTTTGTCACATGCTTGCTCAGCAGGAGCATCAGTGGAAATGATTATATGGTTTTTATTCTTCATTTTATTGACATATCACATTGATTGATTTAGGTTTGTTGAACTATCTTTGCATCCCAGGGATAAATCCCACTTGGTCATGATGAATGATGTTTCTAATATAGTATCGTATTTGGTTTGTTAGTATTTTTCTCTGGATTTATGAATCCATATTTATCAGTGATATTAGTCTGTAGTTTTATTTTTTGGATGTGGCCAAATTTTTGTCTGATTTCAGTATTAGGGTAATACTGCCCTCATAGAATGAGTTTGGGAGTATTCCCTCCTCCTCTACTTTTTGGAATATTTTGAGCAGAACTGGTACTAATTCTTCTTTAAATGTTTTGTAAAATTCAGCAGTGAACCCATTAGGTCTCTGGCTTTTCTTTAGTTGGAGACTTTTTATTACAGCTTCAATATTGTTACTTGTTGTTGGTCTGTTCAGGTTCTGGATTTCTTTCTGGTTCAATCTTGGTAAGTCGTATGTAACTGGGAATTTGTCCATTTTTATTAGACTTTCCAATGTATTGGCATAGTTGCTCATGGTAGCCACTAAGGATCCTTTGAATTTCTACAGTTGTAATGTCTTCTTTTTCAGTCAGTTCTAATTTTATTTTCATCTTCTCTCTTTTTTTCTTGGTTAGTCTGACTAAAGCTTTGTTAATTTTATCTTTTAAAAATAACAATTTTTGTTTCATTGATCTTTTGTATACATGTTTATTTCTGTTCTGCTCTTTATTCTTTCTTTTATTCTTCTAATTTTGAGTTTGGTTTACTCTAGTTTTTAAAGATACGTTGTTAGATAGTGCATTTGAAGTTTTTTCTCTTTTTTTGGTATAGGTACTTATAGCTACACATCCCTCTTAATACTGCTTGTGCTGTATTTCATAAATTTTGGCATTTTATGTTTCCATTATCATTACTTACAATACATTTTTTAATTTCTTTTTTAATTTCTTCATTAACCCTCTGGCCATTCAGGAGCATATTGTTTAATTTCCATGTAATTGTATAGTTTCCCAAATTCCCCCTGTTATTAATATCTAGTTTTATTCAATCATGGTCAGAGAAAATGCTTGATATTATTTCAATTTTGGAGTGTTTTAAGACTTGTTTTGTGACTTAACATATATGCTGTCCTTAAACGATCCATGTGTTGAGAAAAATAATGTATATTCTGCTGATCTTGGATAAACTGTTTTGTAAGTATCTACTAGATCCATTTGGTCTATAGTGCAAATTAAGTATGATGTTTCTTTGTTGTTTTTCTGTATGGGAGAACTGTTCAATGCTGCAAGTGGGGTGTTGAAGTCTCCAGCTATTACTGTATTGGGGCCTTTCTCTTTAGCTCTAATAATGTTTCCTATATATATATGGGTGCTTCAGTTTGGAGTACATATATATTTAAAATTGTTATATACTCTTGCTGAATTGGTACCTTTATCATTATATAGTAACTTTCTTTGTTTCTTCTTATAGTTTTTGTATAGAAATCTATTGTTTGTGATATAGTTATAAGACTCCAGCTCTTCCTCAGTTTCCATTGGAATAGAATATCTTTTTCCATCCCTTTATTTTCAGTCTAAGTGTGTCTTTACAAGTAAAGTATGTTTCTTGTAGGCACCAGATAAATAGATCGTGGTTTTTTTGTTTGTTTGTTTGTTTGTTTTACTCACCAGCCAATCTGTGTCTTTTGATTGAAGAGTTTAGTCCATTTACATTTAATGTTGTTATTGAAAAGTAAAGACTTACACCTGTCATTTTGTTATTTGGTTTGTGGCTGTCTTACGGTCTTCTCTTCCTTCTTTCTTTCCTTCCCACCTTCCTCTAGTGAAGGTGATTTTCTCAGGATGTGATTTAGATTCTTGCTTTTTTATTTTTTATGTATTCATTGTATGTATTTTAGTCTGAGGTTACCATGAGGCCTTCAAATATTACCTTATAACCTATTATTTTAATATGATAACAACACTATTTGCATAAACAAACTTGCAAAAAGAAAATAAATAGAAACTCTACACCTTAACTCCCCCCCCCCCAACTTTTTAACATTTGTTGTTTCTAATTATATCTTACTCTACTGGTTAGGCCTTGAAAAGTTGTTGTAGTCATTATTTTTTATTGGTTCACCATTTAGTCATTTTACTTAGGATAAGAATAGTTTTCACACCACAATTACATATAATATTATGTGTTTTTATGTTTACCTACTATTACCAGTGAGTTTTGTACTTTCACAAGTGAATATTTATTGCTCATCAATGTTATTTCCTTTCTTATTGAAAGAATATTTTTAGCATTCCTTGTAGGACAGGCTTGGCATTGATGAAATTCCTCAGCTTTTGTTTGTCTAGGAAAGTTACTATTTGTCTTTAATGTTTGAATAATATTGTCTCCACACAATATTCTAGTGTAAAATTTATTTTTCTTCAGCACTTTAAATATATCATACCACTCTCTCCTGGCCTGTAAGATTTCCACTGAAAAGTCTACTTCCAAACATACTGAAGCTCCATTATATGTATTCGTTTATTTTCTCTTGCTGTTTTTACGATCCTTTCTTTATCCTTGACCTTTGGGAGTTTGATTATTAAATGCCTCAAGATGGTCTTTTTTTTTTAAGTTAAATCTGCTTAATGTTCTATAGCCTTCTTGTACTTGCATATTGACATCTTACTCTAGGTTTGAGAAGTTTTCTGTTATTATCCCTTTGAGTAAACTTACTACTCCTCTCTCTTTCTCTACTTCCTCTTTAAGGTCATTAACCCTTAGCCCTTTTGAGGCTATTTTCTGAATCTCATATGTGTGCTTCATTGTTTTCTATTCTTTTGTCTCTTCTGATTGTGTATTTTCAAATAGCCTGTCTTGAAGCTCACTAATTATTTCTCCTGCTTGGTAAAGTCTGTTATTAAAGGACTTTGATGCATTATTTAGTATGCCAATTGCATTTTCAGCTTCAGAATTTCTACTTGATTCTTTTCCATTCTTTTAAGCTCTTTGTTAAAATTATCTGACAGAATCCTGAATTCCTTCTATATTACCTTGAATTATTTGAGTTCCCTCAACATTGCTATTTTAAATTCTGTCTGAAAGGACACATATCTCTGTTCTCCAAGATTGGTCTGTGGTGCCTTATTTTGTCCATTGGTGAGGTCATGTTTTCTTGAATTGGATTGACGCTAATAGATGTTCTTCAGTTTCCAGACATTAAGGAGTTAGGCACTTATTGTAGTTTTTGTGGTCTGAGCTTATTTGTAGCCATCTTTCTTGTGGATGCTTGCCAGATATTTGAAAAGACTTGGATGTTCTGATCTAAGCTGTGTCTTCTTTAGGAGACACCACAACCCAGTCATGCCGTGGTTCTTGCAGACTCTTAGAGGTACACAGCCTTGATGGTCTTGAACTAGATCTGGGAGAATTCTCTGGATTACCAGGCAGAGAATCTTGTTCTCTTTCTTTCTTTATCCTATACATACAACATTTCCCTCATCGTTCTGAGCCAACAAAAACTGGGAGTGGAGTGACACAGTCACCCCTGTAATGACCACTACTATGACCTGAATCCAACACAGTGCTGGGTCTCACCAAGACCTGCTGTAACCACTCCCTGGTTACTGTTTATGTTCACCCAGACCCTGTGGCTCTACAATCAGCAGGAGACAAAGGACATGCTTGTGTCCTTTCATTCAGAATCGCAAGATCCCCCAAGCCCCAAATGGGTCCAGAAGTGCCAACCAAGAGACAGGGACTGAAGTAAAAAAACTCAGAATTTGTATTAGTTTGTCCTCACACTGCTGATAAAAACATACCCAAAACTGAGTAACTTAAAAACAGGTTTAATGGACTCACAATTCCACATGGCTGGAGAGGCTTCACAATCATGGTGCATGAGGAACAAAAGCACATATTACATGGCAGCAGACAACAGAGCTTGTGCAGGGGAACTACCCTTTATAAAACCATCAGACCTCATAAGACTTATTTACTATCACGGGAACAGCA